>NW_026991456.1:4200000-4515075 GCF_036370855.1 Dromaius novaehollandiae | reverse complement strand
CCTAACCCTAACCCTTAACCCTAACCCTAACCTACCTAACCCTAACCCTAACCCTAACCCTAACCCTAACCCTAACCCTAACCCTAACCCTAACCCTAACCCTAACCCTAACCCTAACCCTAACCCTAACCCTAACCCTAACCCTAACCCTAACCCTAACCCTAACCCTAACCCTAACCCTAACCCTAACCCTAACCCTAACCCTAACCCTAACCCTAACCCTAACCCTAACCCTAACCCTAACCCTAACCCTAAATGGCTCTAACCCTAACCCTAACCCTAACCCTAACCCTAACCCTAACCCTAACCCTAACCCTAACCCTAACCCTAACCCTAACCCTAACCCTAACCCTAACCCTAACCCTAACCCTAACCCTAACCCTAACCCTAACCCTAACCCTAACCCTAACCCTAACCCTAACCCTAACCCTAACCCTAACCCTAACCCTAACCCTAACCCCTAACCCTGACCCCTAACCCTGACCCTGACCCTGACCCTAACCCTAACCCTAACCCTAACCCTAACTCTTAACCCTAACCTAACCCTGACCCTGACCCCAACCCCTGACCCTAACTCCCAACCCCACCCCCCCCCTATCTCTAGCCCCCCCCTACCCCTACCCCCCCCACCCCTAGCCCCCCTAGCCGCCCCCCTAGCCCCCCCTACCCCCCCTGGCTGCCCCCACCCCTGGCCCCCCCCTACCCCTAGCGTCCTGTAGGACCTAACCCTAAGTCCCAGGTGCTGATGTGTAACCCTAAAAGTGTTACTGTGACTCACCACCAGGGGGCAGTCAAAGTCTAATAATAAGGGGTGTGGAATAACCCTAATGCTAACAGCAGGGGGCTCCCTAATGGTAATTGTATTTGGTGTCAGATTGGTAACCCTAGTGTACAGGTGAAGTATTGCCCTAGTGTGTGACTCTTGGGGGGGGGGGGTGGTACCAGGTGGGTGTGTATGCTTTTGGGTGGGTATCTGACAAGTGTGTGTGGCTTCCCTAACTGCTTATCTGTGGTGAATTCCTTTTGCTGTGACTGTTGTTAGCATGTGATCCAGCCTGTGTTTGTGTGTAGTGTATGTCATGGTGCATGGAGGGTATACACATTGTGTATATACTATGTATATTATTTGTGTATGTGCAGTTTTTGTGCATATATATATGCACAGACTGTATAGTGGGTATATGTGGTATGTACAGTGAGTATATAGTATATAAAAAGAAAGAAAAATAATAAGTATAGAAAGGCTTAATTTGCATATTTAATGAATTCAGTAGCAGGGGTAGGATACTGGCTGGGAGCAAATAATTTTTTTTTTAAATGGTTAAATTATTATTATTTGCTCCCAGCCAGTATGCTAGAAAAAAGAAGAGGAAGAGGGGAGAAGAGGAAGAGGGGAGAAGAGGAAGAGGGGAGAAGAGGAAGAGGGGAGAAGAGGAAGAGGGGAGAAGAGGAAGAGGGGAGAAGAGGAAGAGGGGAGAAGAGGAAGAGGGGAGAAGAGGAAGAGGGGAGAAGAGGAAGAGGGGAGAAGAGGAAGAGGGGAGAAGAGGAAGAGGAAACAGAAGACAGAGACAAAGAGAGACAGAGACAAAGAGAGACAGAGACAAAGAGAGACAGAGACAAAGAGAGACAGAGACAAAGAGAGACAGAGACAAAGAGAGACAGAGACAAAGAGAGACAGAGACAAAGAGAGACAGAGACAAAGAGAGACAGAGACAAAGAGAGACAGAGACAAAGAGAGACAGAGACAAAGAGAGACAGAGACAAAGAGAGACAGAGACAAAGAGAGACAGAGACAAAGAGAGACAGAGACAAAGAGAGACAGAGACAGAGACAAAGAGAGACAGAGACAGAGACAAAGAGAGACAGAGACAAAGAGAGACAGAGACAAAGAGAGACAAGACAAAGACAAAGAGAGACAAGACAAAGACAAAGAGAGACAAGACAAAGACAAAGAGAGACAAGACAAAGACAAAGAGAGACAAGACAAACACAGAGTCAAGACAAACAGAGTCAAGACAAACAGAGTCAAGACAAACAGAGTCAAGACAAACAGAGTCAAGACAAACAGAGTCAAGACAAACAGAGTCAAGACAAACAGAGACAAGACAAACAGAGTCAAGACAAACAGAGACAAGACAAACAGAGACAAGACAAACAGAGACAAGACAAACAGAGACAAGACAAACACAGAACAACAGAGGACAAAGACAACAAACAAAGACAAAGACAACAGAGGACAAAGACAGAACAACAGAGACAACAAACAGAAAAAAGACAACAGAGAAGACAACCAGAGAGAACAAAGACAACCAGAGAGAAGACAGAAAGCACAGAAAACAACAGAGAAAACAGAGAACAGAGCAAAAAGCACACACAGGAGAGCTGAGAGAGCAGAACAGAGAAAAGAGCAGAACACAGAGAACAGAACAAAGCAAAAAGCACAGCAAAGAGCACAGCAAAACAGAAAATACAGAGCAAAGCAGAACACAGCAGAACACAGAGAGCAAAGCAGAAAACACAAAGCTGAGGGCAGACCACAGAATACAGAGAAAAGCACAGAGAGCAGAGCACCACAGTGCAGGCAGACTGAAAGAGTAAATAGTAAAGACAGAGAAAGGTAGAGAGAAACCTGGACAAAGTGAACATAGACAATCAGGGAAAAGGAGAAGAAAAAGGCATAAGAGACAGACAAAGAAAAAAAGAATAGGAAACAGAACAGAGGACCAAAAAATTAAAATAAGAACAAGACAAAAACTTCTGCCTCCTTCTTATTTTAAAAGGTCAAAAGAGCAAGAGCAAAGAGGAAAAGGGTAAGAGCAAATGTGTGGCGCATGCAGTTCAAATAAGACAACAGAAACAAACAGCAAAACCATCTTTATTTGAAAGGAGACACACACACCACCATCTTTATTGTTTTATTGCACAAAAAAAATCATCATCACAACATACAAAACATAACAAGCCCACACTCTACATGAGCTGCACACACTCTTCAGCATTCACCTCTACATTCTCACCGCTACTACTCTCATCAGTCGGCAAGCGCCTCCAGTCTTTTGGACAGCTCCCAGTAACAACGTTACTGGACACCTCCAAAAACTGCCCTGCCTACAAAACCCCCGGTCCCCAGCCAAAGCTCCACACCAACATTGGCGATGATCATCGCCTCGCAGAGTGGCCGGGACCGGGGGAAAAAAAACCCAGCCGGGGGAAAAAAAAAAAAAAATCCCCCAGCTGGGTTTTTTTTTAATTATTTTAAAATAAATTCTAACTACAACCTGGAAAAAGAAAAACACATGCATACAAAGTTAGACACACTCACCACCAAGCCCACCCAACAACCACACAGCTGCCCACTCACTCCCACCACAATCATTCTACCTCCCTACAGTAACAGGCAAGCGCCTCCAGTCTTTTGGACAGCTCCCAGTAACAGCATTACTGGACACCTCCAAAAACTGCCCTGCCTACAAAACCCCCAGTCCCCAGCCACAGCTCCACACCAACATTGGCGATGATCATCGCCTCGCAGAGCGGCCGGGACCGGGGGAAAAAAAACCCAGCCGGGGGAAAAAAAAAAAAAATCCCCCAGCTGGGTTTTTTTTTTTAATTATTTTAAAATAAATTCTAACTACAACCTGGAAAAAGAAAAACACATGCATACAAGATTAGACACACTCACCACCAAGCCCACCCAACTGCCCACACACTCCCACCACAGACAGTCATCACAGCTACTAACAAAACCACATGCTTCCATCCTTATTTAAAGATAACACTATCCTGGCATGAATAGAACCCCCCCCCCCGCCCCCAAAATGGCCATCCCAATAAAAAAAATTAAAGAAAAAAACCTACTTTTATCTCTTACTGACACAACCCCCCCCCCCCCCCAAAAAAAAAAGAAAAAACAAAATAAGTGTTTCATAGATACATTATTCTGCTCTGGCAACTACCATTACTACACCCACAGGCAAGGCAGCTCCAAACACACACACAGACACGTACACACAGACACGTACACACAGACACGTACACACAGACACGTACACACAGACACGTACACACAGACACGTACACACACCCTCCATGCAAAAAACAATGCCAGCACAGAAGATGCTGCCAGCCAGAAAGCCCTACAATGCCACAACCGTGCGGCTCTGGTGCTCTCCACGAGACCAGAAAAGAGTCAGATGCCACCATCTGTGATGGAAAGGGGCCGGCAAAGCGAGGAACAGCCATGCGGAAGAGGCCGGCAACAAAGACCCGAGGCTCTGATGACACAGGGAAGAAAACCCTGAAAGGGCACCAGGAGGATGCAAAATAAGAGAGGCCTCAGAAAACACACGACCAACAAGACCTGAATGATGGCTGCCAAGATGATTGGCCAGAAACAATGCAGAATCACAGTGACAGACTGCTGCTTTCAGCTGCCTGCACAGAACAAGATGATCATTGGAGCAATGCAGATGAGTCGGTCAAGACCAGGCAAAAGACAGCAGATGCCTGTTGCACTAGCACTACAAAGCATATGCTGTGCTCCTTGAGCACAAAGAGCAAGGGCAACATCAAGACCTGAGCAAAAGATAGCACAGCTACAACACACACCACATAGACTACACAACAACACAGACACAGGCTGGAGCTGCCCTGCCTGACACCCACCCTCACTTTCTGCCATGCACACCCCACTGCCTCTGCCTCACACACACACACACACACACACACACACACACCCCGCAACACCCTTTGCCCATGCACTTCACTTTTGCACTGCTCTGCATCACTGTTGCTCCTCAAGAGGCATCCTCAACAGCAGACACATCCTCTGCAGCAGCTGCACCCTCTGATCTTCTTTTGCTCACCACATTTGCCTTCATCACCTGCCAAACCAGAGCGCAAGCAGTCACCCCCTTGCCAGTCAGCTCCATCCCCATCTGCAAGGGCACCCTCCACCAAAGCGCCATCGGCGCTCCACTCACCTGCACCGCAACAACTCCAAACGCCAACATCCTGCCTGGGGGGAAGCCCGTGGCGCCTGGAAAAAAACAAAATAACAAAGTGACTCTTCTGCCAGGCAGCACTCACCAGCCCTACAACATCCAGCTCCTATCCACTCACCTGAAAGTCTCAGCCACGCCTGGGAAAGGCCCACAGCAGACCTGAAAAAACAGAGCAAAAGGCATCACTGAGAGGCAGCCCAACACCACCCACCCCACAATAAAATCAGACCCAACAGGCTGCCCCACTCACCTGCTCAGGCTCTTCTCAGCACTCAGCTGCTTCTCTCCACAACTTCCCGCAAAACCTGCAAGCACAGAGAGAAGTCACACACTCAGGCGATGCCCGCAACACCACCACTCCAGTCCATCACGGACACACTCCACACACCACCATGGCTAACAGCCACAGGCAAGGCAGCTCCAGCCCCAAAAACACACAGACAAACAAATAGCAGACACAAACACAGAGGACAGCCCTACACAAAAAAAACCCTATTCCCACACATAAGACTGCCGGCCAGAAAGAGCCGCATGGTCGTGGCGTCGTAGGGCCGAGGCTCTGGACGAGCCCAGAAAAGAGTCAAACGTCAATGCCCAGGATGGAAAGGGACCGGCAAAGCTCAGAAGAGTGATGCAGAGGAGGCCGGCGAGAAAGACCCGAGGCCATGATGACACAGGGAAGGAAACCCTGAAAGGGCGCCAGCGAGACGCAAGACAAGAGCGGCCCCGGAAGAGGTGTGGCCGATGAGGCCTCGACGGTGGCCACGACTATGACGGACCGCAAACGGCCACGATGCACAGTCAGAGTCACAGACCGCCCCTTTCAGCTGCCTGTGCAGAACAAGACGTAGTCCATTGGAGCAATGCTGATGAGTCTGGCCAGGCGAAAGACAATGGATGCCTGCCACACTACCGCTGCAGAGCATAGGCTGTGCTCTTTGAGCACAAAGAGCAAGAGCAACATCAAGACCTGAGCAAAAGATAGCACAGCTACAACACACACCACATAGACTACACAACAACACAGACACAGGCTGGAGCTGCCCTGCCTGACACCCACCCTCGCTTTCTGCCATGCACACCCCACTGCCTCTGCCTCACACACACCACTCATCCAGAACAACCCTCCACTCTACACTGAACATCAGCACGCACACACACACACATACACAGAAACTGAGGATGCCCCAACACCCTTTGCCCCTCAACTTAACTGTGGCAGTGCTGTAGGTCACCGGTCCTCAAGAGCCATCCTCAGCAGCAGCCGCATCCACACTGATCTTCCTTTGCTCACCACATTTGCCTTCATGACCTGCCAAACCAGAGCGCAAGCAGTCACCCCCTTGCCAGTCAGCTCCATCCCCATCTGCAAGGGCACCCTCCACCAAAGCGCCATCGGCGCTCCACTCACCTGCACCGCAACAACTCCAAGCGCCAACATCCTGCCTGGGGGGAAGCCCGTGGCACCTGGAAAAAAACAAAATAACAAAGTGACTCTTCTGCCAGGCAGCGCTCACCAGCCCTACAACATCCAGCTCCTATCCACTCACCTGAAAGTCTCAGCCACGCCTGGGAAAGGCCCACAGCAGACCTGAAAAAGCAGAGCAAAAGGCATCACCGACAGGCAGCCCAGCACCACCCACCCCACAATAAAATCAGACCCAACAAGCTCCCCCGCTCACCTGCTCAGGCTCTTCTCAGCACTCAGCTGCTTCTCTCCACAACTTCCCGCAAAACCTGCAAGCACAGAGAGAAATCACGTGCTCAGGCGATGCCCGCAACACCACAGCCCATCCACATCAGGCATTCGCTCCCACACCTTTACCTGCTCCGCTCTCCCATCCCAACTGCTGGGCTATAGCTCCCCACACCGAGGTCCGCCACACACCTGTAAAACAGGAACGGCGCTGGGCGACGGGGACAGCGCCGACGAGGTGATGGCCCTACGCCGGGCTCTACATCCGCTCCCGGACTGATGCTCACCTCACCCTGCTCCTCCTGGATGTGAGCGACCTGCTCCCCGCAAGGCTCCACGCCTACAAGCACAAAGCAAAAATTAACCAGGCAACCCACTGACCGCAACACTCTCCTTCCAACACCAAATCTCTAGCTCACCTTCTTGGGGCATGCCCCTTTCTTCCTCCAGCTCCCTTGGGCCCACTCGGAACACTGCTCAGCATCTGCAAAAAACAACAAAACAAAACAACATAAAGTGGAGCACACAGACATTGACAAATCACCATTCCAGTCCATCACTGACACACTCCGCACACCACCATTCCTAACACCCACAAGCAAGGCAGCTCCAAACACACACAGACAGACCAAAAAAAAAAAAAAACATTAGACACAAACATGAAGGAAAGCCCTATGCAAAAAGAACTATTCCAATGCGTTCCACATGGTATCTGATGACACCACAGCCCTGCAGCTCTGATGCTCTGGACGAGCCCAGAAAAGACTAAGATGTCAACGCCCGGGATGGAAAGCAGCCGGCAAAGCGAGGAACGGCCATGCGGAAGAGGCCAGCGAGGAAGACCTGAGGCCATGATGACGCAGGGAAGAAAACCCTGAAAGGGCACCGGTGAGACGCAAAACAAGAGCGGCCTCGGAACAAGAGCGGCCGACGAGGCCTCGACGGTGGCCGCAAAGATCGATGGGCACGATGCAAAGCCGGAGGCACGGACCGCCCCCTTCGGCTGCCTGCACGTGACGAGACACCATCCGTGGGTGCGATGCAGATGAGTCAAGCCAGCAAAACATGACAGAGGCCTACAATGCTAGCGCTCCACAGTGTAGGCCGTGCTCCTTGAGCACAAAGAGCAAGGGCGACATCAAGACCTGAGCAAAAGATAGCACAGCTACAACACACACCACATAGACTACACAACAACACAGACACAGGCTGGAGCTGCCCCGCCTACCGCACCCTCACTTTCTGCCATGCGCACCTCAGCACCTCTGCCTCACACATACCCCACTCATCCAGAACAGCCCTCCGCTCTACACTGAACATCAGCGTGCACACACACACACACACACACACACACACAGAGTTAAGACACCCCTGATACCCTTTGCCCCTCAACTTAACTGTTCAAATGCTGGGCATCACCATCGCTCCTCAAGAGCCATCCTCAATGGCAGCCGCATCCGCGCTGATCTCCCTTCAGTCACCACAGTTGCCTTTATCACCTGCCAAACCAGAGCACAAGCAGTGACCCCCTTGCCGGTCAGCTCCAGCCACATCTGCGAGAGCACCCTCCTCCAAACCACCATTATCATCGCACTCACCTGTACTGTGCCAAAGCCACGCTCCAGCACTGTGGCTGTGAGGCTGCCCATGGCATCTGGAAAAAGCAAAGCAAAATTACTCTTCTGCTAGGCAGTGCGGACTAGCCCTACAACTACTGCCACACCATTATACGCACCCATTCCACTTCACCTCAAAACTTCAGCCACGCCTGGGAAAGGCCTGCACCGTACCTGAAAAAGCAGAGCAAAACACATCACCGAGAGGCAGGCCAGCAGCACCCTACCGCATAATAAAACTCAGGCAGACAAGCTTCCCTTCTCACCTGCTCAGGCTCCTCGTTGCCGCTCAGCTTCTCCTCTCCAAAACTTCCTGCAATGCCTGCAAAACCACAGAGAAGACCACACCTTGAGGTCATGCCAAAAACCACACCCCATGCACAACATTACCTCGCTACAATACCTTTACCTGCTCCGCTCTCCCATCCCGACTGCCGGGCTACGGCTCCCCACGCCGAGGTCTGCCACACACCTGTAAAACAGGAACGGCACCGGGCAATGGGGACGGCGCCAATGAGATGACGGCCCTACGCCGGGCTCTACGTCCTCACCCAGACTGATGCTCACCTCGCCCAGCTCCTCCTGGATGTGAGCGACCTGCTCCCCGCAAGGCTCCACGCCTACAAGCACAAAGCAAAAATTAACCGGGCAACCCACTGACCGCAACACTCTCCTTCCAACACCAAATCTCTAGCTCACCTTCTTGGGGCATGCCCCTTCCTTCCAGCGCCCTTGGACCCACTTGGAACACTGCTCTGCATCTGCAAAAAGCAACATAAACTGGAGCACACGGACACTGACCGATCACCATTCCGGGCCATCGCTGCCACGCTCCATACGCTACCATTGCTAATAACCGCAGGCAAAGCAGCTCCATCCCCACACACACAGACAAACATTAGACACAAAACAAACACACATAGGTACAAGCATCAGACACAAACATGCAGGAAAGCCGTACGCAAAAAGAACTATTCCCACGCATAAGATGCTACCAGCCAGAAAGCCCTACGATGCCATGACCGTGCGGCTCTGCTGCTCCGGATGAGCCCAGAAAAGAGTCAAACGCCACTGCCCGGGATGGAAAGCGGCCCGCAAAGCCGGGACGACCGATGCTGAAGCACCCGGCCGGGAAGACCCGAGGCTGCGGCGATTCAGGGAAGAACCCTGAAAGGATGCCAAGAAGATGAAAAACAAGAGCAGAAACAGAAGAGGGGCAGGCAAAAAGGCCTCGACAATGGCCCCGAAGATGAGCGGCCGCAAATGGTCACGATGCAAAGCCGGAGCGACGGACCGCCCCTTTCGGCTGCCCGCACGGGACGAGACGCGATCCGCTGGAGCGATGCCGATGACTGAGGCCGGGCAAAAGACAGCGGATGCCTGCCGCGATGGCGCTGTGGAGCGTGGGCTGTGCTCCTTGAGCACAAAGAGCAAGAGCAACATCAAGACCTGAGCAAAAGATAGCACAGCTATAACACACACCACATAGACTACACAACAACACAGACACAGGCTGGAGCTGCCCTACGTACCACACCCTCACTTTCTGCCATGCGCACCCCACCACCTCTGCCTCACACACCACTCATCCAGAGCAGCCCTCCCTACTACACTGAATATCAGCACGCATGCACAGAATGAAGACAACCCCAACACCCTTTGCCCCTCACCTTAGCTTTTCCAGGGCTGGGGGCGGGGGGGGGGGCAGTCAGGTCACTTTTGATCCTTAAGAGGCATCACTCAACGGCAGCCACATCCTCTCTAATCTTCCTTCGCTCACCTTCATCACCTGCCAAACCAAAGCGCAAGCAGTCACCCCCCGTGCCGGGCACCTCCATGCTCATCTGCAAGAGCGTGCCTCTCCAAACCGCCGTTGTCGCTCCATTCACCCGCACCGCGCCAAAGCGATACTCCCACATCCTGACTGAAAGTAATCCCATGGCACCTGCAAAAAACAAAACAACAAAATTACTCTTCTCCTAGGCACTGCGGACTAGCCGTAAAACAACTGACACGCCATTACACTCACCCATTCTACCTCACCTCAAATCCTCAGGCATGCCTGGAAAAGGCCCGCAAGGTATCTGAAAAAGCAAAGCGGACAGCCCCAGAAGCCACGGTAGGAGTCAGAAGCAGAGCCACAAAAGAGCAGATGGCAGTGGGTTCGCAGGCACAGATGAAAGAAAAGAGCTGCCAGGCGAGACTGCAAATTGTTTCCTGCCGGTCCCGAGAAGGCCAGCAGCTTTTTTCCTCTCTCAGCACTGAGGCTTGGACAAGAAAAGAGGTGAATTCGTTAGCTTGCAGGAGGTTGCTTTTTGACCCCTTCAGACACATGGACTTACTCACAGCTGCACTTAGTTTCCAAAGATGTGACTTCCTTTCTCATCATACTGCACTTCCAGGCAGGAAGAATGCTCACTTGGCTCTTCACACTCTTCACATAAAGTCTAGACTCTTCCATAACTCTGCATACTACAAAAAAAACTTACTCACTTCCTCTTGGAACAGAGCTGACAATATTTCTGAGGAGCAGCAGAACATCCGGCAAGCAAGCCGGAAACCACAGTAGCTGACGAGAACGATATCTCACATGCATCCACATTACTGGACATAAGGCACACAAGCACTACGTAGAGCGGAAACGTAGATGGAAATGTTTTCCGGGGACCCCTGTTCTGTCCTTTTCTCTGCAATCCAGCTGAGGGACAAACAATTCTTCGAGTGTCATCATCTTCAAAGAGCCAAGCGATGAAGCTGCATCCCTTCCGCAATAAACACAGAAACGCAACAAAACAATACTGATGGTTAACAAAAGATACGACTGCAGACGCGGAAGCCCTCTTCCACCCCTGAACGCCCCGCGCCGAGACACCGACGCAAAACCAAAACTGCCTGCTTTAAGCGATTTTCTGGCAGGCTTACGGCTCCACCTTCAGCCATCCCGTTGCTCTAATCTTAAGGAACAGCCTTTGCATCTCCAAATGCAGCAATAACTCTTCCTGGATACCTTTGCTTCTTCAAATGCTGCTATTCGCCGAGGCAAGTCCAGACCACTAACCCCAAAGGACAGCAAATGCAGAATGAACTCCCTGCCACCAGGCCCTCGCTTTATGTACCCCTAGCCCCGCCCACTGCCCGACCCACAAGCCCTGGGAAGGGGAGGGGCAAAGCACTGCCAGCCATAAAGACAGAGGGCTAGGGAAGAGCAAGGCTTTTGCTTCCACTCTGTAGCTAGGCTGCAGAGCACAGAAAGGCTAAACAGACCTCTTGGATAAAATGGACCATCTTCTTTGTTACTAAGACTTCATATACTATATCCATAATACCAGGAGGTCTGTTATTAAATTCTTTTACCCTAACTAACACTAGCCTTTACACTGAAAACTAGAAATCAGTTCTACTTAGGCTTAGAAAGAAAACTACAAGATTCCACATAACCTATAAAGGGAACGCTACACCACACTGCTCTAATTGGTTCACACCTGTATTGAATACAGCTGTTGTAGGAAGACAGCATTTCCTCTAGGGCAAACCAAGATATCTAAATAACCCCCCGGAACAACGCTGCTTCTGTAATGTGAGTACTTCCAAACAGGGGTATTTCCTGTATAGTACCTAGAGTGCTTAGAAAAAGGGGCCACTGGGTGGAATGGAGCGTTCCCCACGGGAATACTACCTCTGTATGCCTAAGTGGAGGACGCGCACGAGGAGGGAAGAGGGATGCTAAGAGGGCTGGAGAACCCACGCAGGGCTCTGGGGCGCAACAAAGGCTTCCAGAAGCAGTTATGAATGGATGGCAGCGGTCACACAAGGACTAAAGGGCCAAAACAGAGTTCAGGCACAAAAGAAAGACTGACAGAGTAGTCCAGAGTAAACTAAAGGGGTTCCTCAGAGCTCTACAGGACCAATAGAGGTCTATGCAGCACAACAAAGCTCTAAAGAAGAATCCAGAGCAGATTAGATATCTCTTACACAGACTAGAGAGCAACTAAAAGAAGGCAGAAGAGAACAAGTAAAGCCTCCAAAGGGGTTCAGAAGAAAACATGGGTACTCAGGCACCTAAACGATGAAAAAAGCACTCTAGGGCATAAGAGAGGGCTCAGGAAGAATTCTGAGACCACTAAATAACTCCTAAAGGAAATAGCCAAAAGACAGGGAACAAGGAAGGACAAAAGAGTAGTCCAGAGGCCACTAGAGAGGTGCTAAGCAGCCTGTATGGCCAAGGAATGACTCGGGAGAACAAGGAAGAAATCTGAAGGGCTTCTGAGCAGACTAGAGAATTCCAAAGGGGGCTGTGCAGCCAGAGGACAGCTCTGGTGCAGAACAAGCACCACACCCCAGGAGTGGTTCTCAGCAGACCAGAGGGCTCCTAAGGGGACTAAATGGCAAAAAAACTGAAACTGGCTAACGTGACTGACCTCAGCAGGTGCTCTGAGGAGACAGGAAGGCTCTCATACTATGCAGATGACCAAAACAGGGCTGTGGGGCACAACAAAGGCCTCCAGGTGGGTTCTCAGTGCACTATAGGGGTCCTAAGGGAACTGGAGATCCAAAACACAGCTTTGGATCATGACAAAGGCCTTTACAAGCCTGCTGAGGGGACTGGAGGGGTGCTGAGGGGTCTGGAGGACAAAGAGAGCTCTGCACGGAAAAATAAAAGCACAAGAGATGAGGCCAAAGCAGAACAGAGGGCTGCTAAGTCTGGTAGGGGAACAAAAAAGGGCTCCACAGCATGAAGAAAAGCTCAACAGGAATTCTGAGGCTTCTAACAGGGTCCTAAAGTACTCTAGATATCCAAAATGGAGCTCTGAGGCAAAAAAAAGGTTAATCGCATTAGGGCTCGAAGACAGCCAGGTGGCCCAATTCAGTGGAAAAGAGTTGTTGAGAGCACAGTAGAAGGGTGCTAAGGCGTCTACACGTTCAAGAAATGCCTCTGGGGAAGAAGGGAGAAATCTGGAGGGGTTGCGAGTAGACTAGAGGGTGTCTAAGGCGTCTGGAAGGCCAGAAGAGAGCTGGGGGGCCCCATTCTGTGGTAAAGAGGGATCCACAGCGCACTAGAGGGGTGCTAAGGCGTCTACACTGTCAATAAATGCCTCTGGAAAAGAAGGGAGCAATCTGAAGGGGTTGCGAGGAGACTAGAGGGTGTCTAAGGGGCCTAGGGGGCCAGAAGACAGCCAGGTGACCCAAGTCCGTGGAAAACAGGGGTCCAGAGCACAGTAGAGAGCTGTTAAGGCGTCTACATCATCACGCAATGCCTCTGGGCAAGAAGGGAGAAATCTGGAGGTGTTGCGAGGAGACTAGAGGGTGTCTAAGGGGCCTGGGGGGCCAGAAGAGAGCTAGGGGGCCCCATTCCGTGGAAAAGAGGGCTCCAGAGCGCACTAGAGGGGTGCTAAGGCATCTACATGGTCCAGAAATTCCTCTGGAGAAGAAGGGAGAAATCTGGAGGGGTTGCGAGGACACTAGAGGGTGTCTAAGGGGTCTGGGGGCCCAGAATACAGCTAGGGGGGGCCCATTCTGTGGAAAAAAGGGTTCCAGAGCACACTAGAGGGGTGCTAAGGCATCTACACAGTCAAGAAATGGCTCTGGGCAAGAAGGGAGAAATCTGTAAGGGTTGCAAGGAGACTAGAGGGTGTCCAAGGGGTCTGCGGGACCAGAAGAGAGCTGGGGGGGCGCATTCTGTGGAAAAGAGGGGTCCAGAGCGCACTAGAGGGGTGCTAAGGTGTCTACATGGTCCAGAAATGCCTCTGGGGAAGAAGGGAGAAATCTGGAGGGGTTGCGAGGAGACTAGAGGGTGTCTAAGGGGGCTGGGGGGCCAGAAGACAGGTGGGGGGCCCCATTCTGTGGAAGAGAGGGCTCCAGAGCACAGTAGAGGGGTGCTAAGGCGTCCACATGGTCAAGAAATGGCTCTGGGGAAGAAGGGAGAAATCTGGAGGGATTGCCAGGAGACTAGAGGGTGTCTAAAGGGGCTGGGGTTGTGATTCTGTGGAAAAGAGCGGTCCAGGGCGCACTAGAGGCGTACTAAGGTGTCTGCATGGTCCAGAATTGCCTCTGGGGAACAAGGGAGAAATCTGGAGGGGTTGCGAGGAGACTAGAGGGTGTCTAAAGGGTCTGGAGGGCCCGAAGGGAGCTGGGGGGTCCCATTCTGTGGAAAAAAGGATTCCAGAGTTCACTAGAGGGATGTTAAGGCGCCTACATGGTCCAGAAATGCCTCTGGGGAAGAAGGGAGAAATCTGGAGGGGTTCCAAAGAGACTAGAGAGTGTCTAACGGGGCTGGGTAGCCAGAAGAGGGCTGGGGGGCCCAATTCTGTTGAAAAGAGGGCTCCAGAGCACACTAGAGGGGTGCTAAGGCGTCTACATGGTCCAGAAATGCCTCTGGGGAAGAAGGGAGAAATCTGGAGGGGTTGCGAGGAGACTAGAGGGTGTCTAAGGGGTCTTGGGGGCCAAGAAAGAGCTGGGGGGCCCAATTCTGTGGAAAAGAGGGCTCCAGAGTGCACTAGAGGGGTGCTGGGTCGTCTACATAGTCCAGAAATGCCTCTGGGAAAGAAGGGAGAAATCTGGAGGGGTTGCGAGTAGAATACAAGTTGTCTAAGGGGTCTGGGGGGCCAGAAGACAGCCAGGTGGCCTAATTCTGTGGAAAAAAGGGTTCCAGAGTGCACCAGAGGTGTGCTAAGGCGTCTACATGGTCAAGAAATGCCTCTGGGGAAGAAGGGAGAAATCTGGAGGGGTTGCGAGGAGACTAGAGGGTATCTAAGTGGTCTGGGGGGCCCGAAGAGAGCCAGGGGGGCCAATGCTGTGGAAAAGAGGGGTCCAGAGTGCACTAGAGGGGTGGTAAGGCGCCTACATGGTCCAGAAATGCCTCTGGGGAAGAATGGAGGAATCTGGAGGGGTTGCGAGGAGACTAAAGAGTGTCTAAGGGGCCTGGGAGGCCAGAAGAGGGCTGGGGGGCCCAATTTTATGGAAAAGAGGGCTCCAGAGCACATTACAGGGGTGCTAAGACGTCTACATGGTGCAGAAATGCCTCTGGGGAAGAAGGGAGCAATCTGGAGGGGTTCCGAGCAGAATACAAGGTGTCTAAGGGGTCTGGGGGGCCAGAAGACAGCCAGGTGGCCCAATTCTGTGGAAAAGAGGGCTCCAGAGCGCACTAGAGGGGTGCTAAGGCGTCTACGTGGTCCAAAAATGCCTCTGGGGAAGAAGGGAGAAATCTGAAGGGGTTGCGAGGAGACTAGAGGGTGTCTAAGGGGCCTGGGGGTCCTTAAGAGAGCCAGGGGGGCCAATTCTGTGGAAAAGAGGGGTCCAGAGCGCACTAGAGGGGTGCTAAGGCGTCTACACTGTCAAGAAATGCCTCTGGGGAAGAAGGGAGAAATCTGGAGGGGTTGCAAGGAGACTAGAGGGTGTGTACGGGGTCTGGGGGGCCCAAAGAGAGCTGGGGGGCCCAATTCTGTGGAAAAGAGGGATCCAGAGCGCACTACGGAGATGTTAAGGAGTCTACACGGTCAAGAAATGCCTCTGGGGAAGAAGGGAGAAATCTGGAGGGGTTCTGAGGAGACTAGAGGGTGTCTAAGGGGCCTGGGGGCCAGAAGAGAGCTGGGGGGCCCCATTCGGTGGGAAACAGTGGTCCAGAGCGCGCTAGAGGGATGCTAAGATGTCTCCATGGTCCAGAAATGCCCCTGGGGAAGAAGGGAGAAATCTGGAGAGGTTCCAAAGAGACTAGAGAGTGTCTAAGGGGTCTGGGGGGCCAGAAGAGAGCTGGGAGGCCCCATTCTGTGCAAAAGAGGGCTCCAGAGCACACTAGAGGGGTACTAAGGCGTCTACACTGTCAAGAAATGCCTCTGGGGAAGAAGGGAGAAATCTGGAGGGGTTGCAAGGAGACTAGAGGGTGTGTACGGGGTCTGGGGGTTCCAAAGAGAGCTGGGGGGCCCCATTCTGTCGGAAAGAGGGCTCCAGAGCGTACTAGAGGGCTGCTAAGGCATCTACATGGTCCAGAAATTCCTCTGGAGAAGAAGGGAGAAATCTGGAGGGGTTGTGAGTAGACAAGAGGGTGTCTGAGGGGTCTGGGGGTCCCAAAGAGAGCTGGGGGGCCCCATTCTGTGGAAAAGAGGGGTCCAGAGTGCACTAGAGGGGTGCTAAGGCGTCTACGTGATCCAAAAATGCCTCTGGGGAAGAAGGGAGAAATCTGAAGGGGTTGTGAGGAGACTAGAGGGTGTCTGAGGGGTCTGGGGGGCCCGAGGAGAGCTGGGGGGCCCAATTCTGTGGAAAAGAGGGATCCAGAGCACACTACGGAGATGTTAAGGAGTCTACACGGTCAAGAAATGCCTCTGGGGAAGAAGGGAGAAATCTGGAGGGGTTCCAAAGAGACTAGAGGGTGTCTAAGGGGTCTGGGGGCCAGCAGAGAGCTGGAGGGCCACATTCTGTACAGAGGAGAGGTCCAGAGTGCACTAGAGGGGTGCTAAGGCATCTGCATGGTCAAGAAATGCCTCTAGGGAAGCAGGAAGAAATCTGGAGGGGCTGCGAGGAGACTAGAGGGTGTCTGAGGGGTCTTGGGGGCCAGCAGAGATCTGGGCGGCCCAAATCTGCACAAATGAGTGGTCCAGAGTGCACTAGAGGGGTGGTAAGGCGTCTACATGCTCAAGAAGTGCCTCTGGGGAAGAAGGGAGAAATCTGGAGGGGTTGCGAGGAGACGAGAGGGTGTCTAAGGGGTCTGGGGGTCCCGAAGAGAGCTGGGGGGCCCAACTCTGTACACAGGAGGGGTCCAGAGCACACTAGAGGGGTGCTAAGGCATCTCGACTGTCAAGAAATGCCTCTGGGGAAGCAGGAACAAATCTGGAGGGGTTGCGAGGAAACTAGAGCGTGTCTACAGGGTCTGGGGGTCCCGAAGAGAGCTGGGGGGCCCCATTCTGTGGAACAGAGGGGTCCAGAGTGCACTAGAGGGGTGCTAAGACGTCTACACTGTCAAGAAATGCCTCTGTGGATGAAGGGAGAAATCTGGAGGGGTTGCAAGGAGACTAGAGGGTGTCTAAGGGGTCTGCGGGGCCAGAAGAGAGCTGGGGGGCCCAATCCTGTGGAAAAGAGGGGTCCATATTGCACTAGAGGGGTGCTAAGGCATCTACATGGTCCAGAAATGCCTCTGGGGAAGAAGGGAGAAATCTGGAGGGGTTGCAAGGAGACTAGAGGGTGTCTAAGCTGTCTGGGGGGCCAGGATAGAGCTGCGGGGGCCCAGTTCTGTACACAGGAGGGGTCCAGAGTGCACTAGAGGGGTGCTAAGGCGTCTACACTGTCAAGAAATGCCTCTGGGGAAGAAGGGAGAAATCTGGAGGGGTTCCAAAGAGACTAGAGGGTGTCTAAGGGGTCTGGGGAGGCAGAAGAGAGCTGGGGGGCCCCATTCTGTTGAAAAGAGGGGTCCAGAGCGCACTAGAGGGGTGCTAAGGCATCTACATGGTCCAGAAATGCCTCTGGGGAAGAAGGGAGAAATCTGAAGGGGTTGCGAGGAGACGAGAGGGTGTCTAAGGGGTCTGGCGGCCTGCAGAGAGATCGGGGGCCACATTCTGTACAGAGGAGAGGTCCAGAGTGCACTAGAGGGGTGCTAAGGCATCTACATGGTCAAAAAATGCCTCTGTGGAAGCAGGAAGAAATCTGGAGGGCTTCCGAGGAGACTAGAGGGTGTCTGAGGGGTCTGGGGGTCCCAAAGAGAGCTGGGGGGCCCCATTCTGTGGAAAAGAGGGGTCCAGAGTGCACTAGAGGGGTGCTAAGGTGTCTATATGGTCAAGAAATGCCTCTGGGGAAGAAGGGAGAAATCTGGAGGGGTTGTGAGGAGACTAGAGGGTGTCTGAGGGGTCTGGGGGGCCCGAAGAGAGTTGGGGGGCCCAATTCTGTGGAAAAGAGGGATCCAGAGCGCACTACGGAGATGTTAAGGAGTCTACACGGTCAAGAAATGCCTCTGGGGAAGAAGGGAGAAATCTGGAGGGGTTCCAAAGAGACTAGAGGGTGTCTAAGGGGTCTGGGGGCCAGCAGAGAGCTGGAGGGCCACATTCTGTACAGAGGAGAGGTCCAGAGTGCACTAGAGGGGTGCTAAGGCATCTACATGGTCCAAAAATGCCTCTGGGGAAGAAGGGAGAAATCTGGAGGGGTTGCGAGGAGACGAGAGGGTGTCTAAGGGGTCTGGGGGTCCCGAAGAGAGCTGGGGGGCCCAACTCTGTACACAGGAGGGGTCCAGAGCACACTAGAGGGGTGCTAAGGCATCTCGACTGTCAAGAAATGCCTCTGGGGAAGCAGGAACAAATCTGGAGGGGTTGCGAGGAAACTAGAGCGTGTCTACAGGGTCTGGGGGGCCTGAAGAGAGCTGGGGGGCCCCATTCTGTGGAACAGAGGGGTCCAGAGTGCACTAGAGGGGTGCTAAGACGTCTACACTGTCGAAAAAAGCCTCTGGAGAAGGAGGAACAAATCTGGAGGGCTTGCAAGGAGACTAGAGGGTGTGTATGGGGTCTGGGGGTTCCAAAGAGAGCTGGGGGGCCCCATTCTGTCGGAAAGAGGGCTCCAGAGCGTACTAGAGGGGTGCTAAGGCATCTACATGGTCCAGAAATTCCTCTGGAGAAGAAGGGAGAAATCTGGAGGGGTTGTGAGTAGACAAGAGGGTGTCTGAGGGGTCTGGGGGTCCCAAAGAGAGCTGGGGGGCCCCATTCTGTGGAAAAGAGGGGTCCAGAGCGCACTAGAGGGGTGCTAAGGCATCTACATGCTCCAGAAATGCCTCTGGGGAAGAAGGGAGAAATCTGGAGGGGTTGCAAGGAGACTAGAGGGTGTCTGAGGGGTCTGGGGGGCCCGAAGAGAGCTGGGGGGCCAATTCTGTGGAAAAGAGGGATCCAGACCGCACTACGGAGATGTTAAGGAGTCTACACGGTCAAGAAATGCCTCTGGGGAAGAAGGGAGAAATCTGGAGGGGTTCTGAGGAGACTAGAGGGTGTCTAAGGGGCCTGGGGGCCAGAAGAGAGCTGGGGGGCCCCATTCGGTGGGAAACAGTGGTCCAGAGCGCGCTAGAGGGATGCTAAGACGTCTCCATGGTCCAGAAATGCCCCTGGGGAAGAAGGGAGAAATCTGGAGAGGTTCCAAAGAGACTAGAGAGTGTCTAAGGGGTCTGGGGGGCCAGAAGAGAGCTGGGAGGCCCCATTCTGTGCAAAAGAGGGCTCCAGAGCACACTAGAGGGGTGCTAAGGCGTCTACACTGTCAAGAAATGCCTCTGGGGAAGAAGGGAGAAATCTGGAGGGGTTGCAAGGAGACTAGAGGGTGTGTACGGGGTCTGGGGGTTCCAAAGAGAGCTGGGGGGCCCCATTCTGTCGGAAAGAGGGCTCCAGTGCGTACTAGAGGGGTGCTAAGGCATCTACATGGTCCAGAAATGCCTCTGGAGAAGAAGGGAGAAATCTGGAGGGGTTGTGAGGAGACTAGAGGGTGTCTGAGGGGTCTGGGGGGCCCGAAGAGAGCTGGGGGGCCCAATTCTGTGGAAAAGAGGGATCCAGAGCGCACTACGGAGATGTTAAGGAGTCTACACGGTCAAGAAATGCCTCTGGGGAAGAAGGGAGAAATCTGGAGGGGTTCCAAAGAGACTAGAGGGTGTCTAAGGGGTCTGGGGGCCAGCAGAGAGCTGGGGGGCCACATTCTGTACAGAGGAGAGGTCCAGAGTGCACTAGAGCGGTGCTAAGGCATCTACATGGTCCAAAAATGCCTCTGGAGAAGAAGGGAGAAATCTGGAGGGGTTGTGAGTAGACAAGAGGGTGTCTGAGGGGTCTGGGGGTCCCAAAGAGAGCTGGGGGGCCCCATTCTGTGGAAAAGAGGGGTCCAGAGTGCACTAGAGGGGTGCTAAGGTGTCTATATGGTCAAGAAATGCCTCTGGGGAAGAAGGGAGAAATCTGGAGGGGTTGTGAGGAGACTAGAGGGTGTCTGAGGGGTCTGGGGGTCCCAAAGAGAGCTGGGGGGCCCCATTCTGTGGAAAAGAGGGGTCCAGAGTGCACTAGAGGGGTGCTAAGGTGTCTATATGGTCAAGAAATGCCTCTGGGGAAGAAGGGAGAAATCTGGAGGGGTTGTGAGGAGACAATAGGGTATCTACGGGGTCTGGGGGGCCACAAGTGAGCTGGGGGGCCCAATTCTGTCGAAAAGAGGGTTCCAGAGAGCACTAGAGGGGTGCTAAGGCATCTACACTGTAAAAAAAAGCCTCTGGGGAAGGAGGAACAAATCTGGAGGGGTTGTGAGTAGACAAGAGGGTGTCTGAGGGGTCTGGGGGTCCCAAAGAGAGCTGGGGGGCCCCATTCTGTGGAAAAGAGGGGTCCAGAGTGCACTAGAGGGGTGCTAAGGTGTCTATATGGTCAAGAAATGCCTCTGGGGAAGAAGGGAGAAATCTGGAGGGGTTCCAAAGAGACTAGAGGGTGTCTAAGGGGTCTGGGGGCCAGCAGAGAGCTGGAGGGCCACATTCTGTACAGAGGAGAGGTCCAGAGTGCACTAGAGGGGTGGTAAGGCGTCTACATGCTCAAGAAGTGCCTCTGGGGAAGAAGGGAGAAATCTGGAGGGGTTGCGAGGAGACTAGAGGGTGTCTAAGGGGTCTGGGGGTCCCGAAGAGAGCTGGGGGGCCCAACTCTGTACACAGGAGGGGTCCAGAGCACACTAGAGGGGTGCTAAGGCATCTCGACTGTCAAGAAATGCCTCTGGGGAAGCAGGAACAAATCTGGAGGGGTTGCGAGGAGACTAGAGGGTGTGTACGGGGTCTGGGGGGCCAGAAGAGAGCTGGGGGGCCCCATTCTGTCGGAAAGAGGGCTCCAGAGCACACTAGAGGGGTGCTAAGGCATCTACATGGTCCAGAAATTCCTCTGGAGAAGAAGGGAGAAATCTGGAGGGGTTGTGAGTAGACAAGAGTGTGTCTGAGGGGTCTGGGGGTCCCAAAGAGAGCTGGGGGGCCCCATTCTGTGGAAAAGAGGGGTCCAGAGCGCACTAGAGGGGTGCTAAGGCATCTACATGGTCAAGAAATGCCTCTGGGGAAGAAGGGAGAAATCTGGAGGGGTTGCAAGGAGACTAGAGGGTGTCTGAGGGGTCTGGGGGGCCCGAAGAGAGCTGGGGGGCCCCATTCTGTGGAAAAGAGGGATCCAGAGCGCACTACGGAGATGTTAAGGAGTCTACACGGACAAGAAATGCCTCTGGGGAAGAAGGGAGAAATCTGGAGGGGTTGCAAGGAGACTAGAGGGTGTCTAAGGGGCCTGGGGGCCAGAAGAGAGCTGGGGGGCCCCATTCGGTGGGAAACAGTGGTCCAGAGTGCACTAGAGGGCTGCTAAGACGTCTACACTGTTGAAAAAAGCCTCTGGGGAAGGAGGAACTAATCTGGAGGGGTTGTGAGGAGACAATAGGGTATCTACGGGGTCTGGGGGGCCACAAGTGAGCTGGGGGGCCCAATTCTGTCGAAAAGAGGGTTCCAGAGTGCACTAGAGGGGTGCTAAGGCATCTACACTGTTAAAAAAAAGCCTCTGGGGAAGGAGGAACAAATCTGGAGGGGTTGTGAGTAGACAAGAGGGTGTCTGAGGGGTCTGGGGGTCCCAAAGAGAGCTGGGGGGCCCCATTCTGTGGAAAAGAGGGGTCCAGAGCGCACTAGAGGGGTGCTAAGGCATCACATGCTCCAGAAATGCCTCTGGGGAAGAAGGGAGAAATCTGGAGGGGTTGCAAGGAGACTAGAGGGTGTTTTCGGGGTCTGGGGGGTCCCGAAGAGAGCTGGGGGGCCCCATTCTGTGGAAAAGAGGGATCCAGAGCGCACTACGGAGATGTTAAGGAGTCTACATGCTCCAGAAATGCCTCTGGGGAAGAAGGGAGAAATCTGGAGGGGTTCTGAGGAGACTAGAAGGTGTCTAATGGGCCTGGGGTCCTTAACAGAGCTTGGGGGCCCGATTCTGTGGAAAAGAGTGGTCCAGAGCGCACTAGAGGGGTGCTAAGGCATCTATGTGGTCCAGAAATGCCTCTGGAGAAGAAGGGAGAAATCTGAAGGGGTTGCAAGGAGAGTAGAGGGTGTCTAAGGGGTCTGGGGTTCCCGAAGAGAGCTGGGGGCCCAATTCTGTACACAGGAGGGGTCCAGAGTGCACTAGAGGGGTGCTAAGGCATCTACACTGTCAAGAAATGCCTCTGGGGAAGAAGGGAGAAATCTGGAGGGGTTGCAAGGAGACTAGAGAGTGTCTAAGGGGTCTGGGGGCCAGCAGAGAGCTGGGGGGCCACATTCTGTGGAAAAGAGGGGTCCAGAGCACACTAGAGGGGTGCTAAGTCGTCTACATGGTCCAGAAATGCCCCTGGGGAAGAAGGGAGAAATCTGGAGGGGTTGCAAGGAGACTAGAGGGTGTCTACAGGGTCTGGGGGGCCAGAAGAGAGCTGGGAGGCCCCATTCTGTGCAAAAGAGGGCTCCAGAGCACACTAGAGGGGTGCTAAGGCGTCTACACTGTCAAGAAATGCCTCTGGGGAAGAAGGGAGAAATCTGGAGGGGTTGCAAGGAGACTAGAGGGTGTGTACGGGGTCTGGTGGTTCCAAAGAGAGCTGGGGGGCCCCATTCTGTCGGAAAGAGGGCTCCAGTGCGTACTAGAGGGGTGCTAAGGCATCTACATGGTCCAGAAATGCCTCTGGAGAAGAAGGGAGAAATCTGGAGGGGTTGTGAGTAGACAAGAGGGTGTCTGAGGGGTCTGGGGGTCCCAAAGAGAGCTGGGGGGCCCCATTCTGTGGAAAAGAGGGGTCCAGAGTGCACTAGAGGGGTGCTAAGGCGTCTATATGGTCAAGAAATGCCTCTGGGGAAGAAGGGAGAAATCTGGAGGGGTTGTGAGGAGACTAGAGGGTGTGTACGGGGTCTGGGGGGCCAGGATAGAGCTGCGGGGGCCCAGTTCTGTACACAGGAGGGGTCCAGAGTGCACTAGAGGGGTGCTAAGGCGTCTACACTGTCAAGAAATGCCCCTGGGGAAGAAGGGAGAAATCTGGAGGGGTTGCAAGGAGAGTAGAGGGTGTGTTCGGGGTCTGGGGAGGCAGAAGAGAGCTGGGGGGCCCCATTCTGTTGAAAAGAGGGGTCCAGAGCGCACTAGAGGGGTGCTAAGGCATCTACATGGTCAAAAAATGCCTCTGTGGAAGCAGGAAGAAATCTGGAGGGCTTCCGAGGAGACTAGAGGGTGTCTGAGGGGTCTGGGGGTCCCAAAGAGAGCTGGGGGGCCCAACTCTGTACACAGGAGGGGTCCAGAGCACACTAGAGGGGTGCTAAGGCATCTCGACTGTCAAGAAATGCCTCTGGGGAAGCAGGAACAAATCTGGAGGGGTTGCGAGGAAACTAGAGCGTGTCTACAGGGTCTGGGGGGCCTGAAGAGAGCTGGGGGGCCCCATTCTGTGGAACAGAGGGGTCCAGAGTGCACTAGAGGGGTGCTAAGACGTCTACACTGTCGAAAAAAGCCTCTGGAGAAGGAGGAACAAATCTAGAGGGCTTGCAAGGAAACTAGAGGGTGTGTATGGGGTCTGGGGGTTCCAAAGAGAGCTGGGGGGCCCCATTCTGTCGGAAAGAGGGCTCCAGAGCGTACTAGAGGAGTGCTAAGGCATCTACATGGTCCAGAAATTCCTCTGGAGAAGAAGGGAGAAATCTGGAGGGGTTGTGAGTAGACAAGAGGGTGTCTGAGGGGTCTGGGGGTCCCAAAGAGAGCTGGGGGGCCCCATTCTGTGGAAAAGAGGGGTCCAGAGCGCACTAGAGGGGTGCTAAGGCATCTACATGCTCCAGAAATGCCTCTGGGGAAGAAGGGAGAAATCTGGAGGGGTTGCAAGGAGACTAGAGGGTGTCTGAGGGGTCTGGGGGGCCCGAAGAGAGCTGGGGGGCCAATTCTGTGGAAAAGAGGGATCCAGACCGCACTACGGAGATGTTAAGGAGTCTACACGGTCAAGAAATGCCTCTGGGGAAGAAGGGAGAAATCTGGAGGGGTTCTGAGGAGACTAGAGGGTGTCTAAGGGGCCTGGGGGCCAGAAGAGAGCTGGGGGGCCCCATTCGGTGGGAAACAGTGGTCCAGAGCGCGCTAGAGGGATGCTAAGACGTCTCCATGGTCCAGAAATGCCCCTGGGGAAGAAGGGAGAAATCTGGAGAGGTTCCAAAGAGACTAGAGAGTGTCTAAGGGGTCTGGGGGGCCAGAAGAGAGCTGGGAGGCCCCATTCTGTGCAAAAGAGGGCTCCAGAGCACACTAGAGGGGTGCTAAGGCGTCTACACTGTCAAGAAATGCCTCTGGGGAAGAAGGGAGAAATCTGGAGGGGTTGCAAGGAGACTAGAGGGTGTGTACGGGGTCTGGGGGTTCCAAAGAGAGCTGGGGGGCCCCATTCTGTCGGAAAGAGGGCTCCAGTGCGTACTAGAGGGGTGCTAAGGCATCTACATGGTCCAGAAATGCCTCTGGAGAAGAAGGGAGAAATCTGGAGGGGTTGTGAGTAGACAAGAGGGTGTCTGAGGGGTCTGGGGGTCCCAATGAGAGCTGGGGGCCCCATTCTGTGGAAAAGAGGGGTCCAGAGTGCACTAGAGGGGTGCTAAGGCGTCTATATGGTCAAGAAATGCCTCTGGGGAAGAAGGGAGAAATCTGGAGGGGTTCCAAAGAGACTAGAGGGTGTCTAAGGGGTCTGGGGGCCAGCAGAGAGCTGGGGGGCCACATTCTGTACAGAGGAGAGGTCCAGAGTGCACTAGAGCGGTGCTAAGGCATCTACATGGTCCAAAAATGCCTCTGGAGAAGAAGGGAGAAATCTGGAGGGGTTGTGAGTAGACAAGAGGGTGTCTGAGGGGTCTGGGGGTCCCAAAGAGAGCTGGGGGGCCCCATTCTGTGGAAAAGAGGGGTCCAGAGTGCACTAGAGGGGTGCTAAGGTGTCTATATGGTCAAGAAATGCCTCTGGGGAAGAAGGGAGAAATCTGGAGGGGTTGTGAGGAGACTAGAGGGTGTCTAAGGGGTCTGGGGGCCAGCAGAGGGCTGGAGGGCCACATTCTGTACAGAGGAGAGGTCCAGAGCGCACTAGAGGGGTGCTAAGGCATCTACATGGTCCAGAAATGCCTCTGGGGAAGAAGGGAGAAATCTGGAGGGGTTGTGAGGAGACTAGAGGGTGTCTAAGGGGTCTGGGGGTCCCGAAGAGAGCTGGGGGGCCCAACTCTGTACACAGGAGGGGTCCAGAGCACACTAGAGGGGTGCTAAGGCATCTCGACTGTCAAGAAATGCCTCTGGGGAAGCAGGAACAAATCTGGAGGGGTTGCGAGGAAACTAGAGCGTGTCTACAGGGTCTGGGGGGCCTGAAGAGAGCTGGGGGGCCCCATTCTGTGGAACAGAGGGGTCCAGAGTGCACTAGAGGGGTGCTAAGACGTCTACACTGTCGAAAAAAGCCTCTGGAGAAGGAGGAACAAATCTGGAGGGCTTGCAAGGAGACTAGAGGGTGTGTATGGGGTCTGGGGGTTCCAAAGAGAGCTGGGGGGCCCCATTCTGTCGGAAAGAGGGCTCCAGAGCGTACTAGAGGGCTGCTAAGGCATCTACATGGTCCAGAAATGCCTCTGGAGAAGAAGGGAGAAATCTGGAGGGGTTGTGAGTAGACAAGAGGGTGTCTGAGGGGTCTGGGGGTCCCAAAGAGAGCTGGGGGGCCCCATTCTGTGGAAAAGAGGGGTCCAGAGCGCACTAGAGGGGTGCTAAGGCATCTACATGGTCAAGAAATGCCTCTGGGGAAGAAGGGAGAAATCTGGAGGGGTTGCAAGGAGACTAGAGGGTGTGTACGGGGTCTGGGGGGCCCGAAGAGAGCTGGGGGGCCAATTCTGTGGAAAAGAGGGATCCAGACCGCACTACGGAGATGTTAAGGAGTCTACACGGTCAAGAAATGCCTCTGGGGAAGAAGGGAGAAATCTGGAGGAGTTCTGAGGAGACTAGAGGGTGTCTAAGGGGCCTGGGGGCCAGAAGAGAGCTGGGGGCCCCATTCGGTGGGAAACAGTGGTCCAGAGCGCGCTAGAGGGATGCTAAGATGTCTCCATGGTCCAGAAATGCCCCTGGGGAAGAAGGGAGAAATCTGGAGAGGTTCCAAAGAGACTAGAGAGTGTCTAAGGGGTCTGGGGGGCCAGAAGAGAGCTAGGGGGCCCCATTCTGTGCAAAAGAGGGCTCCAGAGCACACTAGAGGGGTGCTAAGGCGTCTACACGGACAAGAAATGCCTCTGGGGAAGAAGGGAGAAATCTGGAGGGGTTGCAAGGAGACTAGAGGGTGTGTACGGGGTCTGGTGGTTCCAAAGAGAGCTTGGGGGCCCCATTCTGTCAGAAAGAGGGCTCCAGTGCGTACTAGAGGGGTGCTAAGGCATCTACATGGTCCAGAAATGCCTCTGGAGAAGAAGGGAGAAATCTGGAGGGGTTGTGAGGAGACTAGAGGGTGTCTGAGGGGTCTGGGGGTCCCAAAGAGAGCTGGGGGGCCCCATTCTGTGGAAAAGAGGGGTCCAGAGCGCACTAGAGGGGTGCTAAGGCGTCTATATGGTCAAGAAATGCCTCTGGGGAAGAAGGGAGAAATCTGGAGGGGTTGTGAGGAGACTAGAGGGTGTCTGAGGGGTCTGGGGGGCCCGAAGAGAGCTGGGGGGCCCAATTCTGTGGAAAAGAGGGATCCAGAGCGCACTACGGAGATGTTAAGGAGTCTACACTGTCAAGAAATGCCTCTGGGGAAGAAGGGAGAAATCTGGAGGGGTTCCAAAGAGACTAGAGGGTGTCTAAGGGGTCTGGGGGCCAGCAGAGAGCTGGGGGGCCCCATTCTGTACAGAGGAGAGGTCCAGAGTGCACTAGAGCGGTGCTAAGGCATCTACATGGTCCAAAAATGTCTCTGGAGAAGAAGGGAGAAATCTGGAGGGGTTGTGAGTAGACAAGAGGGTGTCTGAGGGGTCTGGGGGTCCCAAAGAGAGCTGGGGGGCCCCATTCTGTGGAAAAGAGGGGTCCAGAGTGCACTAGAGGGGTGCTAAGGTGTCTATATGGTCAAGAAATGCCTCTGGGGAAGAAGGGAGAAATCTGGAGGGGTTGTGAGGAGACTAGAGGGTGTCTGAGGGGTCTGGGGGTCCCAAAGAGAGCTGGGGGGCCCCATTCTGTGGAAAAGAGGGGTCCAGAGTGCACTAGAGGGGTGCTAGGGTGTCTACATGGTCAAGAAATGCCTCTGGGGAAGAAGGGAGAAATCTGGAGGGGTTGTGAGGAGACAATAGGGTATCTACGGGGTCTGGGGGGCCACAAGTGAGCTGGGGGGCCCAATTCTGTCGAAAAGAGGGTTCCAGAGTGCACTAGAGGGGTGCTAAGGCATCTACACTGTTAAAAAAAGCCTCTGGGGAAGGAGGAACAAATCTGGAGGGGTTGTGAGTAGACAAGAGGGTGTCTGAGGGGTCTGGGGGTCCCAAAGAGAGCTGGGGGGCCCCATTCTGTGGAAAAGAGGGGTCCAGAGTGCACTAGAGGGGTGCTAAGGTGTCTATATGGTCAAGAAATGCCTCTGGGGAAGAAGGGAGAAATCTGGAGGGGTTCCAAAGAGACTAGAGGGTGTCTAAGGGGTCTGGGGGCCAGCAGAGAGCTGGAGGGCCACATTCTGTACAGAGGAGAGGTCCAGAGTGCACTAGAGGGGTGCTAAGGCATCTGCATGGTCAAGAAATGCCTCTAGGGAAGCAGGAAGAAATCTGGAGGGGCTGCGAGGAGACTAGAGGGTGTCTGAGGGGTCTTGGGGGCCAGCAGAGATCTGGGCGGCCCAAATCTGCACAAATGAGTGGTCCAGAGTGCACTAGAGGGGTGGTAAGGCGTCTACATGCTCAAGAAGTGCCTCTGGGGAAGAAGGGAGAAATCTGGAGGGGTTGCGAGGAGACTAGAGGGTGTCTAAGGGGTCTGGGGGTCCCGAAGAGAGCTGGGGGGCCCAACTCTGTACACAGGAGGGGTCCAGAGCACACTAGAGGGGTGCTAAGGCATCTCGACTGTCAAGAAATGCCTCTGGGGAAGCAGGAACAAATCTGGAGGGGTTGCGAGGAGACTAGAGGGTGTGTATGGGGTCTGGGGGTTCCAAAGAGAGCTGGGGGGCCCCATTCTGTCGGAAAGAGGGCTCCAGAGCGTACTAGAGGGCTGCTAAGGCATCTACATGGTCCAGAAATGCCTCTGGAGAAGAAGGGAGAAATCTGGAGGGGTTGTGAGTAGACAAGAGGGTGTCTGAGGGGTCTGGGGGTCCCAAAGAGAGCTGGGGGGCCCCATTCTGTGGAAAAGAGGGGTCCAGAGCGCACTAGAGGGGTGCTAAGGCATCTACATGGTCAAGAAATGCCTCTGGGGAAGAAGGGAGAAATCTGGAGGGGTTGCAAGGAGACTAGAGGGTGTGTACGGGGTCTGGGGGGCCCGAAGAGAGCTGGGGGGCCCCATTCTGTGGAAAAGAGGGATCCAGAGCGCACTACGGAGATGTTAAGGAGTCTACACGGACAAGAAATGCCTCTGGGGAAGAAGGGAGAAATCTGGAGGGGTTGCAAGGAGACTAGAGGGTGTCTAAGGGGCCTGGGGGCCAGAAGAGAGCTGGGGGGCCCCATTCGGTGGGAAACAGTGGTCCAGAGTGCACTAGAGGGATGCTAAGACGTCTACACTGTTGAAAAAAGCCTCTGGGGAAGGAGGAACTAATCTGGAGGGGTTGTGAGGAGACAATAGGGTATCTACGGGGTCTGGGGGGCCACAAGTGAGCTGGGGGGCCCAATTCTGTCGAAAAGAGGGTTCCAGAGTGCACTAGAGGGGTGCTAAGGCATCTACACTGTTAAAAAAAGCCTCTGGGGAAGGAGGAACAAATCTGGAGGGGTTGTGAGTAGACAAGAGGGTGTCTGAGGGGTCTGGGGGTCCCAAAGAGAGCTGGGGGGCCCCATTCTGTGGAAAAGAGGGGTCCAGAGCGCACTAGAGGGGTGCTAAGGCATCTACATGCTCCAGAAATGCCTCTGGGGAAGAAGGGAGAAATCTGGAGGGGTTGCAAGGAGACTAGAGGGTGTTTTCAGGGTCTGGGGGGTCCCGAAGAGAGCTGGGGGGCCCAACTCTGTACACAGGAGGGGTCCAGAGCACACTAGAGGGGTGCTAAGGCATCTCGACTGTCAAGAAATGCCTCTGGGGAAGCAGGAACAAATCTGGAGGGGTTGCGAGGAAACTAGAGCGTGTCTACAGGGTCTGGGGGTCCCGAAGAGAGCTGGGGGGCCACATTCTGTGGAAAAGAGGGGTCCAGAGCACACTAGAGGGGTGCTAAGTCGTCTACATGGTCCAGAAATGCCCCTGGGGAAGAAGGGAGAAATCTGGAGGGGTTCCAAAGAGACTAGAGAGTGTCTAAGGGGTCTGGGGGGCCAGAAGAGAGCTGGGAGGCCCCATTCTGTGCAAAAGAGGGCTCCAGAGCACACTAGAGGGGTGCTAAGGCGTCTACACTGTCAAGAAATGCCTCTGGGGAAGAAGGGAGAAATCTGGAGGGGTTGCAAGGAGACTAGAGGGTGTGTACGGGGTCTGGGGGTTCCAAAGAGAGCTGGGGGGCCCCATTCTGTCGGAAAGAGGGCTCCAGTGCGTACTAGAGGGGTGCTAAGGCATCTACATGGTCCAGAAATGCCCCTGGAGAAGAAGGGAGAAATCTAGAGGGGTTGTGAGTAGACAAGAGGGTGTCTGAGGGGTCTGGGGGTCGGAAAGAGAGCTGGAGGGTCAAATTCTGTGGAAAAGAGGGGTCCAGAGCACACTAGAGGGTTGCTAATGCATCTATATGGTCAAAAAATGCCTCTGGGGAAGAAGGAACAAATCTGGAGGGGTTGCGAGGAGACTAGAGGGTGTCTATGGGGTCTGGGGGGCCAGAAGAGAGGTGGGGGGCCCCATTCTGTGGAAAAGAGTCATCCAGAGTGCACTAGAGGGGTGCTAAGGCATCTACACTGTCAAGAAATGCCTCTGGGGAAGAAGGGAGAAATCTGGAGGGGTTGCGAGGAGACTAGAGGGTGTCTAAGGGGTCTGGGGGGCCAGCAGACAGATCGGGGGCCCCATTCTGTACAGAGGAGAGGTCCAGAGTGCACTAGAGGGGTGCTAAGGCATCTACATGGTCCAGAAATGCCTCTGGGGAAGCAGGAAGAAATCTGGAGGGGATCTGAGGAGACGAAAGGGTGTTTAAGAGTCTGGGGGGCCAGAAGAGAGCTGGGGGGCCCCATTCTATGGAAAAGAGGGGTCCAGAGCACACTAGAGGGTTGCTAATGCATCTATATGGTCAAAAAATGCCTCTGGGGAAGAAGGAACAAATCTGGAGGGGTTGCGAGGAGACGAGAGGGTGTCTATGGGGTCTGGGGGGCCAGAAGAGAGCTGGGGGGCCCCATTCTGTGGAAAAGAGGGGTCCAGAGTGCACTAGAGGGGTGCTAGGGTGTCTACATGGTCAAGAAATGCCTCTGGGGAAGAAGGGAGAAATCTGGAGGGGTTGCAAGGAGACTAGAGGGTGTCTGAGGGGTCTGGGGGTTCCAAAGAGAGCTGTGGGGCCCAATTCTGTGCAACAGGATTGTCCAGAGCACAGACGAGAGGGCCACTCGGATCTCCAGAGGGCCAAAGAAGGGCTCCAGGGCATCACAAATGCCTCTGGAGGCGTTCTCAAGGGACTAGAGGGGTCCTAAAAGGGCCCGAGGGCCAGAAGTTAGCTCCGGGACAGAAGGGATACCTGAAGGAGTAGTCCAAAGTGCAGTAGAGGAGTCCTAAGAGGTCTACATGGCCGAAAAAATATCAACTGGGGAGCAGGGATGAGCTCAGGAGGTGGTCTGAGAGGACGAGAGAGATTCGCTAGGGTCTGGAGAGCCCAAAGAGCTCTGGGGCCCAATTTTGGCCAAGAGAGTGTTTGAGAGTGCACTGGAGGGGTGCTAACAGGTCTACAAGGCCAAAAAAGACTCTAGGGAACAAGGACAGCCTGTGGAAGGGTTCTTAGGAGGCATTTGAGGGATCCTAAGGGGTGAGGAGAGCCAGAAGACAGCTCTGGGGCACAACAAAGGCCTCCAGAGGGATTCAGAGGTGACTAGCGGGGTCCTCCTGGTTCTAGAGGGCCAAAAGAGGGCTCCAGGGCACAATTTTGGCCAAAAGAGGCACCTAGAGTAGACCGGAGGGGGGTTGTAAAGGGACTAGAAGGAAGGAAAAAAATGCTATAGGGAACAACGAAGGCAAAAGGAGGGGTCTTGATGGGACTAGAGGGGTCCTTGGAGAGCTAGAAGGACAACAGAAGGCTCCTGCACAATGAAGGCCAAAAGAGGGATATTGAAGGAATTAGAGAAGTCCTACGAGAGCTGGTGGACCAAAAAAGGGCTCTGGGAGCACTACAAAGGCCACAGGAGGGGTTCTGAGGGTACTAGAGGGGTCCTAAGGACTCTACATGCCCAATTGAGCCTCTGGTGCACAATGAAGTCGAATGGAGGGCTTCTGAGAGGACTCGAGCAGTCCTAAGGGGACTAGACATCAAACAGAGGCCTCTAGGTCACAATGAAGACTTTGGGATCAGTTTTAAGTTAACTAGATTGCAAAATGGAAGAGCCTCGAAAAGATTAGAGGGCACACATTGGGTTGTAGGATGGCACATCAGAAGGTTGTCTCTGGTGCACACCGAAGGCTCACAGGGTGGGGAGAGGGGTTGTTAGGGAGCCCACAGGCCAAAGGAAGCATTCTGTGGGGATTAGAGGGCAAATGTGGGAGTCCTGAGGGGAACAGATAGCACACAATGGGCACTGGGGCACACCAAAATGGAAAAGGATGGGTGCTGATGGGACTAGGGTGCAAACAGAGCCCTGGAGCGCAATAGAACACAGGGTTCTGGGGAGTTTAGGAAAACAAATGCAGGGGTTCTGAAGGGAGTAGAGGGTAACTGAGAAGGTGTGAGGCACACCGAAAGGAAATGGAGGGATACGGTATGCACTAAGAAGCAAACAAAGAGGACAAAGGGATGTGAGAGAAATGGAGAACTCCCAAGCAGGAGCTGTGGTGGGACTTGAGAGCATTTAGGGGGTGCTGGAGCACAAGGTACTCCCAAGGCAAACCCAGGTGTCCTGAAGGGTGTGTGTGGCAATCAGAGGGGTTCTGATGGGGCTAAAGGGCAGTGAGATGGATCCTAAGGGGCTTAGAGGGCAAACAGAGGCATCCCAAGAGGACTAGAGGGAAAAGCAAAGGCTCTGGGATGCACCAATGGCGAACAGAGAGGTTTTGAGGGGACTAGAGGGAAAAGAGAGGGGACTTAATAGGACAAGAGGACAAACATAGGAGTCTGGATGCTACCAAAGGGCCCACAAACACCAAATGTCAGAGTAATCTTGTAGGAACTAGAAAGAGACAGACTTCAGAAGGGAGAAGAGAACAAAGAGTGCCTTGGAGCACACCTAAAGGCAAATAGATTGGACCTGAGAGAACTAGTGAGCAAGTGGGTGAGTCCTGGGGGGACAAGGAGAAAAACTGAAGGTTCTGGGGCATTAACTCACCTGCCATAATCCTCCTGCTTGGAGCCTGCCTCTTCCCTCTGAGAAGTTGGCCTTTGCTTTCATTGCACAGGCAGCTGTCAGCTGTCACGTAGTCTCGGCAGACAAGTTGGGGATCGCTGCCCAGGCAGTCGCGACCTGCAACACCGCATGCTCAGAACAGTTCTCAGGAAGTCATGCCTATTCATAACCTGAAGAGCAAAAAGCAAATCTCTCTTAAGGTCAGTTTTTATTTCATCATAGGAGCAAGTTTTCCCCTCTCTCCTGCACTGTACTGCCTCTAACAGCACACCTTCCTCATCACCATTTTCCCCTGCTCCTTTCACTCCTCTCAGTTGCCCCTGCGTCTTAGATCTCTAAAGCAGCTGTTTCTCATCCACATGTACTTTCATGTCCTGTCCCGATTTGCCCTCCTGTTTGTCCTACAGCAGGCAGCAGGGACACCCTGGCCTAGTTCTTAGGTGCACACGCCTTTTGATCTGGCGAGCAGCTCAGACAGAGCAGAGGGCAGCAAGAAAAGTGGATCTGAACATAGTAGACTTGGGCACCGAGCAACACAGAAGAAGCAGCAAGGCATCAAAGAGATGGCATCTTTGTAAAGAAAATGCATATAGTTCCAGATGCTTAGGGGCAACTGGGGATTCTCTGTACCTGTGGCCAGGGCTCCTTCCTGCAGGCTCTTTCCACACAGTTAAAGGTAGCTGAACGCAGTGCCCTCGGGAGGCAGTGACATGGTGTCCCTGGTGCTGCTGTGGGGTGGCTGTTCCAGGGTGTCTCAGGCTGTGTTAGGGTCCTTGGACAGAAACGGTGCTGTTCACATTTCCTTGAGGACTTTCCCTTGTGCTGCACAGCAGGACAGCTCTGCACTGCGCCCTCCCAGCACCGCCACTCCTCAGCTGCTGCATAACTGGCCCCAATCCTGAGCAAAGCTACAACTCCCAGGAGCCCACAGCACCCCTCCTACTCTCCCAGCCCTGCTCATTTCCAAGAGGGACAGCCCCAGCCCCTGGGGACAAGCCTGCCTGGTCACACCAGAGATGGAAAACGCTTCCTGCCCTGTACCAGGAAAAAACAGGGAAATTCCACTGTGTCCAGTGACCTACGGGGACTCTTGCGCGAGCGGCACATGTCCAGTAAGGAACAGACCCAGCGGGCCACTGCTGCAGGGCTGAGAAGGCACCGGCACCTGGAACTACAGCTCCTGGCCTGCCACAGAGCAAAACACGGCTGGCTGGTGGGAACGCCGCTGGCAGAGACCTGCCCCCCCCCCCCGCCCACCTCGAGAGGCACAACATGGCTGCCCAGAAGCCCAGTCTGAGAAGACTACCACTCCCGGCATGCCGCGCAAACCAACATGGCCGCCCGGAAGCCCAGTGCCGGAAGACTACCGCTCCCGGCATGCCGCACAAAACAACATGGCCGCCCGGAAGCCCAGTGCCGGAAGACTGCTGCTCCCGGCATGCTGGGGGCCGCAGCGCTCGGTGAGGTTTGACTCCGTGGAGATTCCGTTCCGTCCCGCCCCCGTTCCCCTTCCCCCCGGAAACCGCTGCAGAGCCCCGAGCGCGGCCCCGCGATCCCCAGCACCGGCCCGGGGCTCCCCCGCCACCCCCGCGACCGGCCCCGGCTCAGCTGCGACACTGCCCCCGACCCCCCGCGACCCTCCCTGGGGCTTCCGCTGCGATCCCTCCTCCCCCCCGCTCCCCGACACGCTCCCGAGCTGACACAGGAGACCCCCCCCTTCGCGCTCCTCCGACCGCGCAATAAACTGCACGACAGCCCCGGCGCACCCCCTTCCTCCCCCCGCCTCCGTGGCCCCAGGGCACCCCTCTTCCCCACCACGTCCTCGGCCCCCACTGCTATCCCTGGCCCCGGTTGCGCTGCGCTGCCCGGGACGCTCCCAGCCACCAGGACCCCCGGCACATGTGGGACCCGCAGCCTGCAGCGCGCCTCCCCCGGCCCCGCTCACCTCCTCTGCGGGGCGGCCGCCGGGCCGGTCCCAGTGGGCGGTGCTCCGCGGCAGCTCCATTGTCCAGGTCCGGCCTCAATGCAAGCTTCCCCCAAACGCGGCTGCAGCCCCAGCGCATGCCCGCCCTTGCCCTCAGCCCCACCTGGGGCTCGTCCTGCCACCCAGCTCCCCCTGGCATTCATCCCAGCCCCAGGGCCCGCAGCTGTGGTCCTGCAGGAACTGGGCAGGGGGCCTGGCCATCAGCCCCTTCAGGGACAGCTGGGGCTGCCAGGGCAGCAGAGGCACCCCCACTCTCCTGCCAGCAGCTTCCTGAAAGCTGAAGGGAGAGCCCTGGGGTGTAGAGAGAGGAAAGGGGAGTATGCAGAGGACAAGAGAACAAATCGAGAGCTCTGGGTGCAACATAAGTCAAAAAAAAAAAAAAAGGCAAAAAAGCAATGACAGAGCAGAGTGACTCTGGGGGCACCAAAAGGAGGGCCCTGGGGCATACCGAGAAGCACCCAGAAAACTCCAGGGCAGGAGAAAAAGCTAAACAGAGATCTCTGCGCCATGCTGCAAAACACACAGGGGGCCCCGGGGCAGCCTGAAAGGCACACAGAGGGCTCAGGGGCAACCCAAAATGTGAATTGAGGGGTCCTGAGGGCATCAGAGGGCAAATGCAGGGCTCTGGGACAAACCAAAATACAAATGAAGGGCCTTGGTGCACACCAGAGGGGTCATAAGGCATGTCACAGGGTTCATCCCTCCCAGAAATTATCTCCCAGCTCCAGGCACATAGGCCCTGGCCCCAGACACACAAGGGACACTGTGGAGTGCTGAAAGCAAATCCAGAAGCAGTCTGGGGACCTCAGGCAGCCCTGCAGGGGCTCTGGCTGCCCCCACGATGATGGGAAACACCCCCAAGAGCCCCAGGGGTCCAGGCAACGCAAGGGAAATTCCCCGCAGCTCTGGGAACAGCACCTGGCTCCCTGGGAAGCGCAGGGACTCCAAAGTACAAGGGACTCAGGGACCAGCTCCCAGCCCCAGACAGATCTTCAGGCAAACCGACAGCAGGAACCACAGACATGAGTGCAAAGAATAAGGCAACTATTTATTGTTTTACTGCACAGAAACAACACCTGGAAGAGAGTCTGCCATGGAGCTCAGTGTCAGCATGCTTCCCCTTACCTGTGATGCCTGAAGAGTCATCACCACACCAGTGTCCATCCATCCGTCGGAAAGGGTCAGCTCCTGCTGCTGCCCTTGACGTGGCAGCTGTCCGAGTAGCCGACAGCCTACTCCTCTGCTTTTTCCTTCAGGGCTAGGATTCATCTCAGAGATGAGAGGAAAATGCCTGATCTCGCCTGTCTGCACTTCTGCCCTACCCCAGACTAGAGCCCTGCAAGACACTTCCACAGCTCTCAGCTCACCTGTCACATTGCCAGTCTCAGTGTGATCGGCCTGCGCCATATCAAATCCAGAGCTCAGGTCAGCACGCAAAGCTGAATGCTGGGTATAGGGGAAGGTTACAAAGCCCAAAGGAGGGTTTGCAGCCTGCTGCTTAGGCTTCAGGGCTTACAGCTTATTATCTAAGGATTTAGCCCTTCTCATTTCTCAGCAAGTCATAAGCCCTGAACGCTAAGTGACAAACTGCAAGTCTTGGAACCCCAGTGGTTGCCGAGGCTTTAAAATTTATGGATGAGGTTGGATTTTAAATCCTGCACCCTGATCACTACATGAGCAAACTGTAAACGCTGACTGATAAAGACTGAGCCCCACAAAAGAAAGGAATAAACTGTAACTCCAGAGTGAGAGACCCTCAACAACAAACTAAACAATAAACCTTAAGTGAAAAATTCCAAACCCTCAACTTTAAGCAACAAGCACCAAAGCACCCACGAGCATGAAAAGTCAAGAGAAGCCAAGGAGTTCTGCCCACAGCTTAAGTTTTCCCTTCCTTCAGAAGTACAGCAGAACAGGAAGACACACACCAGAATTGCGTTACAGTTGCTGTTTAGAGGCTTGGTTTTAGCCACCATTCAAATGTGAGCATGTGCAAGCGTCACTCCACGGGACTGCACTAAGCTGCACTTGCACTGAACCTATCTGAAACCCTGCAAGCACTAATTCATCTCCAGGTCAGGCAATTAGTATGTTTGGTCCTCTCAGCTCCGTGGGCAAACGGCCACGGCCAGCGGCGCCAGTGACCACACCTAGGGGACAACCGCCTTGCACCTCCCAGCCCCGCTCGCATACAATGTGGCCCAGGACTTAGCTGCGTCCATGCTGCAAGTCAGAGCTCATCCTCCACGGCCGGCCGCGCATCTCCACAGAGCTCCCAGCTGCAACGAGGCTCCTTCGACTGCCCGACTGGGCTTCGGCACCTGCAAAGAGGCCAGAGCAGTTACCAAGAGGCTGGGCAACCGCACGGCCCTCCTGCTAGAACTGCTCCCTAGTCCAAGGCCCGTGATTGTTCCCACAGTCGTGACCGACCCTCCGTGCTGCTTCAGTCACCCTCTCTGGCTCCATTTCATCGCAAAGATGTCAGAGCGGCTCTCACGCACAGGCAGGCTCACTCAGGCACCCAGCCACCTCCAGCCTTCGCTAGATGGTCCTCCGCAGGGAAACTCCGCCTCTGACGGACACTCTCAGAAAGCACTGTCCAGCCAAGGCAGGATAAAACTAAGGCCTCCAAAACCTCCAAACTCCAGAGAGACAGAGCTGATGGGTTTTGCTGTGTACTCTGGCGCTGTTGCTCATACACACGTAACCCCATTTCTCTACTATAGCAAAGTTACTGTTGTAGCTGGCTCCTGAAAGAAACAGTAACTTGCGAAAACAAAAATCCCAGATAAGACAGTTGCATACTTAAGACATCAGTTGTGAAGGACCTTTACTCTTAAAGTACAAACAATACTGGAACTCCTTGAACTCCTGGACTTCAAAGAAGGAAGCTCTGGAAGGTTTACGGCCCAGCATTAATAATACTAGAAGCAGTAATTGTTTGGAGGGACCAGAACAACAAAGAGCAAGGAGTTCCAAGGAAAGAAATGAGCCAGAAGCTACGTAAACAACTGCACTTACTAAGATAAGCTCAAAGCATCCTTCATCAGGAAGCGACAGTGGAGAGGGGGGCGGGGGTGTTGACAGAACAGCATGGCCCCTCAGGAAGCACTAAATCAACAACGGGTCGAGCTGTAGACATAGGGAAGACACCAGTTTGCATAAAGGCAGACCTGACAGAAAAGTGGGCTCGATGCCAGCGTCACGATCTCGAGTCAAGCTGCACCACGCGGCAGCCCTGGCTGTGTGCAGGCAGACAAGAGGCAGTGACTGCAGACCGCGCTGACGAGCAGGACAGACAGCAGCAGCAGCTCCAGATCGCCCTACTGCGAGCGCCTGTCCAAACGCCCAAGGACTCGGAGCCTCTGCTGCTCTCTGCCTCCGCGACACCTTTCCCGGGAGCCTCTTTGCTGTCGACTACACACCCCATGGCATCTCTAGCTCACTAGCGCTCCCCCGCTGCACACCCACAGCCCCGCGCCTCCGCGGGCAGAGTCACCGCGGAGGTGTCCGTGACCCGAACGAGGCCGATCGATGGCACCCTCTGGGCGCTGCCAATCACCAGCTCTGCTGAGCGCCAACCGCCTCTCGGCACCCGCCGCACCAGCCCAAATACACAGCAATGACAGACCTCCAGCTGGACACGGGGACAGGGGGCAGAACAGAAGAAAAGAGGGGTAGAGAGCGTGGCAGAGGGATGGAGAAAGAAAGAGAAGGATAGAGACCTGGACCCAGGGTCAGGGCGCTGGACAAAGGAATAGAAAGAGAGGGAGAGAGGGCCACACAGATGGAGGGAGGGCTGCACAGAGGTCCAGGGAGCAGAAGAGAGAAAGAGAGGGAAGGGGAGGTGGGCAGAAGAATAGAGAGGGGCGAGGAGGGAAGGAGAGGTGGGCAGAGGGACAGGAAGCAAAAGAGAAGGGGGGAGAACCAGGCAGAGGAATGGGGATGGGAAGAGAACGACAGGGAGCCGGTCAGAGCGATGGGAAGAGAATGGGAATGATGAAGAGCTGGCCAGAAAGGTGGGGAGAGAAAAAGAGGGAGGGGAATTCAGATAGAGAGATGGGATAGAACAGGGGAAAAGAGGGAGAGGGAGGCAAATGGATGGGTGAGGAGCTGAACAGAGGGACGGAAAGAGAAAGAGAAGGCTGGAGGGGTGGACAGAGGGCTGGGAAGGCAAAGAGAAGTATGGAGAGACAGAAGAGAGCGGCAGAGGGACGAGGAGCAGGACAGAAGGACAGCGGACAGGTAGTGGGATAGGGAGAAGAAGAGGACGATGAAGAGCCGGATAGAGCAATAGGGAGCCAGTTAGAGGGATGGAGAAGTAGACAGAGGATGGAAAGAGTAAAAGCGGGGTGGGGAGCCGGGCAGAGGAAGGAGTGGCTAAACGAAGGGATGGGGCACCGGACAGAGCCACGGGGAAAGAAAGGAAAGGATGGAGCGCTGGACAGAGGGACAGGGAGCGGAACCGGATGGATCCAGATCCAGACAGCCCGCAACAGCCCTCGCCACGCTCCGACCCCACTCACCTGCCGAGCCCGCAGAGCTCGCTGCACGCTGCTGTGCCCAAAGCCCGCTCGTGGGCCCGCTTGCCCGTTTCCCTGTGGCTCCAGGGCGTCTGCAAGAGCAAGGGCGCGCGCACAGGCCCAGGCCGGGGAGGAACCCTGCGTTCGGTCATGGTATTTTACTGTTCCGTGCACATTAGCCCCTTTCAGACGCTTAACCTCAAACACCCTTAACAACTTCAGTACCCGTGGCACCTAGTTTTTCCACACCCTCAAATCTTCCTTACTCTTTCCCATCTTGTTTGAAAACCCTCCCAGACCCCTTCTGTACTTACGTGCTTCCTCAAAACAGCATCACCGAAACCAACAAAACGGGCTGAGCTGCTCCTCTTCGAGCTGCCGGCCCTCAGAACAGGATCCTGCAAATCAATCAAACCACCAAGGTCACTGGGAGACGCTCGTTTTAGAGCTCTCGCCCCCCCCCCCCCCCAAGCTTTAATGATGGCTCCCTAACCTGGGCAAACGCAGCTCCTCCATGAAGCGCTGCAGCAGTTTTTATTCTGCGGTCCCAAGTTGCCGTTATGACATTAAGCAGCAAAGCAAGGCAAAGACAGGTGGGCTCACGGCTTACCCATCTAGCCATGAAAACTCCTGTTTTAGGCCTCACTGGTTATTCCAGGTAAACAGACCAAAACAGAGCTCTAAACAGGCAGGTGAGGCTTCACACAGACCTCGTGGCCCTGCCAGCAACAGCAACGCCATAGTGACCGGGCTACCGGTCGCTATTCCCCCCCTCCTTTGCCAGTCCCTGAATCGCGGCTTATTATTCACAAGTCCGGTAGGGATGCAGCCAACCTTCCTACGGCCGAAGGCTCCTCGTCAGGACCAGGCGGAGAACCTTTCCACTGGCATTTGGATTCTCCCGGCCGCTCTCGACACGTGACAACTTACAAAGGCCTGAGGGCGGCAGTAGCCTGTAGCTCTTCGCGGCAGCATATAGTCGTTCCCCGACGTTCCGAACACCTAGGATTAACACAGTCTATAAATACAAAAAAATACTACCGCTACAGGGTGTAAAGCCAAGCTAAAATTTCTGCAACCGAAAAAAAAAAACCCTCTTCGCATCTGACAGAACAAGCCGTACGCACCAGCGCCTAGAGCTCAAACAACCCCTCCCGGGCAACGTTCTTCTGGCAGGCTGCGGATCCGAACTCCTCCTGTCCTGCCTAAGAGTCTCCACTGGGACACGACGACTTTGCCAGCCAGCGCCTGTTGATGGAGGCAGAGTAAAATCCATCGCCCTGCAAAAGTACAGAACAAAGAAAGAAGAAAAAAAAAAAGAAAAAAAAAATCAAACCTCTGCAGAAAAGCGTAAGAATCCAAAGTTGTCTGTAAGCACAAAAGCGGATCTAATGCGCACACGAGCAAGGTAAACGAGACTACGCGAGCCACGAATACCGCTTCCCCCAGCCCCGGGTTTGGAAGCTATGATGAGTCGGGCTTGCCGTGACAGGTAAGTTAGACTAAGCAGCCGCTAGAGATTAATCTTTCAGAAACCTTCTGCGTCCGCATTTTTGGCACAACTGTGCCTGCCCCTCCGTCCATTCAGACACGCGCAAGAAGATCCACTGCTTGTAGCACTTGCACAGCAACCCCCCCGCCCCCGCTCATTAAGGTTAGCGCCCGCTGTGCCACTTGGATAGACGATACTCTGCTGTCTCTTCATTTCCCCGTCATTCCTACTTTAGAGGGAACTAAGGAGATTGCATTGCCTCTGTGTGATCAAGGGTAAAAGTCTCAAAGACAGTTACAGCCCAGATCGCTGCTAAACAGTCTCTCACAGCTGGAGAATTTTTGTTCTGGCCCCAAAGGGGACGTAAGGATCGGGCTACTGGCACCCAACTTTCCCTTACCGCCGCTTTCTAACGGTGTGCTCCCAGGGAGTCAGCAGGTGTGGAAAGCGTTACTGAAAAAGGCTCGCCTCGTCCCAGGAATCCGAGGGCACGAGGCGTTATGGCCGCTTCTCCCAGTTCAGCGGAAGCGGCGTCACGCTCCTCGTTCCAGCTCCGTTCATGACTCCCTCCCGGTAATTTCCACCGTGGTCTGCCGATACCAGCAAAGCTATGTTAACGCTGCTGGAGGAAATTAAATCCTCCTAAAATTGCTCCAAGTTGTAACCGACGAGAGGGCGCCTTAATTCCACGAGGCTTTAACCTTTCTTCTCTCTACTGTCCTCCTCTTTCCCCAAATACCATTGCCAGGTAACTAACCGGGGGTTGCACCCATCGAGACTTCCTGAAATTGATGTTATGGAAATTAGGCTTGTCGGCCACTATAACAGGGTTCGACCCTAGGTTCCCGCAGAAAAATTTCAGAGCCAAATCAAAACAAATTAAAGAATTAAATTTTAATGATGCGCGTGCAGTAACCACAGCTCAAGCTGGGTGCCTCCGAAGAGGGACCCTAACATAAACAAATCCTGGGCAATTATAGTTTTTTCAACTTACATTTCCCACCCCTCACGCGGTAGTTAGACCAGTAGTAATTTTTTTGGTCTGGGGTCTCCTGCTCCTCATTGGGTCTCATCATCATTCTGAGGTAAGCTGTTTTTCTCCTTTTTTTTTTTTTTTTTTTTTTGCGGTCTCTGATGACGGTTGTACCTCTGTTTTTCTTGAGTCTTACTGTTGTGTCTCAAGGTCCTGAGGAGGAGGTGATTCCAAATCATAACAATTAACACTGCCCCAGCAGTGAGCTAAGGCTTTGCCCCTCAAGGTCCTAATGCCCTGCACTGGTCTTATTTCAAAGCCTTGACATCCTCCCTTTCGGAGTGTGAGACACAGGAATGCAGACTGCTTGTACCTTCCTTATCTTCCCAGCTTGAACCAGCTCTGAGGCCCTTTTCTTACTGGACTAAGTAAAAGTTCATTATTTTATCTAAGTGTGGCCTAAGGCTTCAGCAAATTTAGCTACTCATGCTAAGCAAGTTCTACAGAAGTTGTGCTAAGCGGCTACCTCTACACAGTTTCAGTTCGCTATTCTTTAACAATTGATCTTTTCATTTTACACTTCAGACGCTTTGTGCTCTCGCTCTCCAACTCTCCCTTCCTCTACGGTAACTCTGCTCCCTTGACCACCATTCCCCTAAGATAATAATTTGCTGTCTCGCAGCTCTTAAAGTATGACGCTTCACAGACGCGTCAAGTCACACGCACAGAAATGAATGTACATGGCCTACTTTTTCTAACGCGTACAGACCTTCCGTCATATGTTGGCGATCTATTATTCGGATCGCTATTAACGGCGATCCTTCCTCGCCAGGAGGAAGGGGCTTTGCCTTTCTGGCAGAGACAGCTTTCACTTGGTTCCATTTGATTTTATTACTTCAGCTTGCCCACGTTTTTTAGTCTCTTCAACTTCAGCCATGGCAATTAATCTAAAAAAGTAAGTATTACATCTTTCCCTTTCCATTGCTGCGTGTACAATAACAAAGCAAAAGAGAAACAGCCAAAGCAAAGCTAAAGCAGATGCAGGTAACAGCAGCCACAGGGTAGGAACGGGTTACTTAGCCATCAGCGCTGCCTCTGGGAGGCCAAAATAACTACTAACAGTCATTAGCAATAGTTACCTTAGTTACCCGTGCCAGAATGCCTCCTCCTGTAGCAGTTTCTGGTGATATCGAGGGTCCGCTGCATTTTGGCTTCCTCGTTTCATCCCATCCCTTAGGTATTAATCACACAAAAACGCTTGTCCGTCTCTTCTCTTCATCAGCATTTGCTGTCCTTGGTTCCATCTCTGTAAGAAAAGTAATAAACTCACGTTTTACTTTCAGGGAAACACTTAGGTTTATGCATGATCTTTCTCCCTTTACCCTTCTGTCTTCACCCCCCCCCCCCCCCGCTTTTTTTCCCCCTTCTTCTTTCCCTTAAAGGAAAGGTCTTAATACAGCACTTTACATCATATGTTACAGGGTAAACAGTCTGGAAACGTTACACACAGCAATTAGGGCTAGGTTATTAGGCAGGCAGGCATGTCGCCTAATACCTACCTAACGCCATCTTCTGTGAAACCTTATTTTTATTCCACTTCAGTATTACTGTGACTATTCTCAAACCCTTGTAGACGCACGCTTGACTGACAACTCTCTCGGTCTTTAACTACATGGAAGAACGATAGCCCTCGATTTGCCCGTCTCCCTTTCAAACCTATTACCTTTTTGAGATGGCTTCTAGATTCCTCTGACGCTCGGATGCCAGCCTCACAGGCGACAAACAAAACGAACGACCGGATCCCCAGGTCTTGCTGCTTCTCTTCGAGAGGTCCCCCTTTGGTGGGCTACCCTGCCAAACAAACCAAAAAGACTGCCGAGGCCGTGACGGTATCGGGCGTTTGGAACGCTTTTCCGAGGCATTTGGGGTGACTGACGTAACCGCTTCGCTTCACATTGCTCACAGCTACCTTCATCTATTACTTAGGGCTAAACCTGTTCCTATTTGCAGAGGGGCTTGTTGCTTGTTTAAACTTGACATATAGCCCACAACCTGCTCTGCGTGCTCCCTAGTCCCTTCTGCTTTCACAACACTTGTGGTAATTCAAGGCGGTAATTAAGAGTCCCCATTGTCCCATAGGCTGGAGCAAGACATTGCTGCTGCTCTGAGGAGATGCCTAAAAGCCATGCTGTTTTCTGTAGCATCACTGGGGCTTCCCAGAGCCCAACGGTGTTCTCTTTGGCTTTTCCCGAGCCTTTTAGGTTTTTTAGGCTATTCCTTAGCCCGCCATTTCATGGCAATGTTCTCCTTAAGCATTGTGCACAGCACGATTATCCCAGATCAGCCACATCGTGTACGTACAGAGGCTTCTGAGAGGCGGCTCAGAAGAAAAGAGAGAAAAATCTCTTTGTCATCAGCGCATCCACCCGCCAACACTCTTCACCAGGAAGCACTGTAAACTCCCATTTCTCTAAAGCGGGACTGAGTCAGGGCGGAGACGCAGATCACACCCCATCTTTGTTAGAACGCCTCACTGCTGCGGGGACTGGGCCTGGCAGCAGTTTTAGGAATGTTTGGGGCTTTGGAGAGAGTGCAGGGGAAGGTCTGGAGTCAGTGACAACGTTGAGGCAGGGCTCGGAGATGTTTTGGGGCCTGTAGGGGCGTTGGGGCAGGATTTGTGGGTGGTTTAATGGCTTTGGGGGGGCTGGTTGCAGGAAGGGTGGGACTCTGCGGGGCCCTCAGGGCAGGGGTGCCATCCCAGATGTGTAGGGAGCACATAGGGGTGCCCCACGTGGCTGTCAGCTCGGCGGGAGGAGCCACTGGTCTCCCACCCCATCAGATAGGGTGGCGGAGGGGAGGAGGAGGGATCTATGAGCTTGCACAGAACGCCAGAGAAGGCAGCAGGGAACTCACCAAGGGCCCCGCATCCCAGAAAAGCTGCAAAGGAACCCGCGTCCCAGACGAGAGGAGGCATCAGGCTGCTGTGCCGCTGCTGGACACATCCAGACCCCCGCGCAGACACCACCCCCCCGCCCCGCTCCTCCAGGCTGCGTCCACAGCGGTGAGCGCATGCCCTGGCCCGCGCTGGGGAGGAACTGGGGCCCTACAGGCGACACACGGAAAAGGCAGAGTCAGAGCCACGCTCCGGCAGACCAGGCGCGGCGCGGCGCCAGGTCCAAACCCCCCGCCCCCCTGCCCCGCCGCCTCCACGAAGTGACAGCCCCGGCGGGCAGGACACAGCCCGACGCCCGCGGCCACCCGAAAGCACACGCTCGCCTCACCGGGATCCCCACGTGCTCGACTCCAGGCGGCCTCGGCCCTCGCCCGCAGCCGCCGAGCGAAAACACCCACCCTGCTCGCCGCCATCTTGCTCCCCGCCGCCGCGCATGCGCTCGCTACGGACAGCGCGGGAGGGGCGGGGGCGAGCGGGAGCGGGAGCGGGAGCGGTGGGGGGAGGCGAGACCCGCAATGGCGCCCTCGTGTGGTCGTAGCGCGGCGCTGCAGCCGGCCGGCTCCCGCGGGCGACCCGCAGCCCGCCGCGCCAGCCCGGTGCTCAGGCCGAGCAGCGAGCGCCCCGAGGCTGCTCTGCCCGTGCCCGAGAGAGCGGCGGGGATCAGCGAGCAGGCGCTGGGGCTGCCCTGGTCGCGGAGCAGCTCTGAGACGGCACTGCCCGTCCCCGCACCCCCAGGAAGCACCAGGAAGGAAAAGCCCTCTCGGGAAAAGCGCTCCCGGTCCGTGAGCACCGGGCAGGGGTGGACGAGCGCCTTCGCTTACCCGTCCCCGAGAGAGCGGAGAGTAGCGGTGAACACGGTGACCGGCAGCGCACACGTGTGCGCCGGCTGCCTGCACTGTTCTTCGTACGCAGCGGTGGCCGGCGGCGGCTGCAGTGCTGCCTTGTCGACACGCGAGGACAGCGGTGAGCGGGACGGAACGCAGTGCGCATGCGCTACGCCGATGAGTGTGCAGTGCCGCTTTTCAGACCCGCGATGGCAGCAGTGAGCGCGGCGGAACGCAATGCGCATGCGTGCTCCCTTTCGGTGCAGTACCACCTTCTCCCCAGTATCAGGGTCCACTCAATAAACAAAATAGTATGATAAATGTTGTCATCTGCTCCAAGTGCTTTCGCAGAAGAGAACGACATCAAAATGAGGTATTATTGCATTTAGTCTCCACTACACGTGCTACCCCAGTGCCACGGACTTGCTTTAAAGGATCAGTGACGTACGTGTTCTGGCAGTAATATTCACGGAATGAATATGCACTCGATCAAGTAGGAGTGTTCATGAAAAGCTTTGCCAGTGCGTCGCTAGGTAACAAACCTAGACAAGCAGCTATTTGCCCTGATCCTTCGGCTTACGTTTCTTCTGCCCGATGTAGTCTAACGTACCTGAACGCAATGGCCTTGCGAGGCAGTGACACGGTGTCCGTGGGGTGGCTGTTCCAGGGTCTCTCGGGCTGTTCCAGGGTCCTCGGACAGCAACGGTGCTAGTCGACTTTCCCTTGTGCTGCACAGCAGGACAGCTCCGCACCGTGCCCTCCCAGCACTGCCGCTCCTCCCAGCAGCTGCCTAACTGGCCCCAATCCTGAGCAAAGCTATGACTCCCAGGAGCCCGCAGCACCCCTCCTTCTCTCCCTGCCCTCCCCATTTCCAAGAGGGACAGCCCCAGCCCCTGGGGACAACCCTGCCCGGTCACACTGCTGTCCTAAAAGCGGATTCGTTGCCCCGTGTGCACTAAGCCAATAATTACACGCTCAGGAGAGACATTTGCTTATTTATTTCAGAGTTGCGCAAGCCTGGCTGCTCGGTGGTTTCCCACAAATCAAGCGCACCCCCCCCACCCCCCCGGCTTTCCAAGTAGCATTTACACAAACAAATTGCAAGGTTTGCAACTTTCCCTTTTACACGGGTTGGTTAGTGATTTACCTACAACTGTAATATTGCTTACACACCATTTTACTACTACACATGCTCAGGGGAGGGGTCTTCACCCGGGCGTGGGTCTTTCTGACCTATCAGCGTGATTTTCTTGTATTATAATGAGGACAGGTCAGTTAGGGGATACCTCGAATTCTTTTGCTAAATTGGCAATGTATGCATAGAAAACAAAGCATCTTGATTTACAGTTTCTTTAAGGCTTTAGCAGTTCTAGGACGGCCTTGATTAAAGAATTATTTCCTCCCAGGAAATAGAGAGGTTCTCCTCATCTGCCTAGTTTAAAGAGCATGAACACTCTTTCTGAGCTTCCAAGATTGTCTTGCAACACCACCAGAGATGGAAAATGCTTCCTGCCCTGTACCGGGGAAAAACAGGGGCATTCCACTGTCCCCCGTGACCTGTGGGGACTCAGGCGTGAGTGACACACGTCCAGTAAGGAACAGACCCAGCGGGCCACTGCTGCAGGGCTGAGAAGGCACCGGCACCTGGAACCACAGCTCCTGGCCTGCCACAGAGCACAATGCGGCTGGCTGGTGGGAACGCCGCTGGCAGAGACCTGCCCGCCCCCGCCACCTCGAGAGGCGCAGCATGGTCACCCAGTAGCCCTGTCTGAGAAGACTACACCTCCCAGCATACCGTGCACATGAAAATGGCGGCCCGGAAGCCCAGTGCTGGAAGACCACTGCTCCCGGCATGCCGCGGTGAAAACTACGGCTCCCCGCATGCCAGGCTGCCAACTCCCGCCCCCCCCCTCCCCCCCCCCCCCGCAGCGCTAGGGGAGGTTTGACCCTCGGGAGATGCCGTTCCTTTAGGTTTATAAATAGCTGATGGGAGGGTGTTAGATTACAGCATGTGTAGAAGGTTTTTTAGAGAATGTCATCAACCAGAAAGACCCAGAACATATCTTGTATTTACACTCCTCTTACCAGCACCACTTTGTCTGCCTGTCTAGTTGCAGTGTCCTTAAATGATGGCAGCTATAAGCAACTTTTGCCCCCTGGTCTCCAGGACTGGCTCTTTAAACAGGTGTTGTTCTTTCTGATAGAGCCCCGAGTGACATACCACTGACTTCCTCAGTGTGTGGTGATGTACATATTTGTGGTACAATGCCAAAGTAAGCCTTGTTAGCAAGACTATTTGTATCATCAGCAGACAAATACAGTGCAGTCTCCATCCTTCAAGATATTCAAAATCCAACTGGACATGATCCTGGGCAACTTGCTCTAGTTGACCTTGCTCTGAGCTGGGTGGTAGAGAGGGGAAGGGTGTTGGACTAGATGATCTCCTGAGGTCCCTTCCAACCTCAGTAATTCTGTGAGAATTGTCTGAGATGAATCCCACACTTGGAGTTCTACTTGGTAGTTTTTCTATTTAAAGAAACAAGAAGAGAATATAGACGATTAACACTGCTTATGTGTGTGCACGTGATTTGCATAGGTCCATATCCTTGTTGAAATTCCAGAGAACTCCATGCGTGAATACAGTACCACAGGAATGTTTCCTTATGCATCGTAATAGGAAGAGTTTTGTATTTTAAGATTCAGAAGTGCAAAGAGATGTTGTCAGCCGAAAATCCTCTTCTGTTCAGCAGGATTATTTAGCATAATGACATTACATATTCAGCTTTGAATATCAAAAGGCAGTATTATGTTTCTTCTTTAATTCCTGTATTTTCATGGGCCAATGATTTTTTTGATCCCGTTGGTATTCTGTAATTACATATTAATTGCATTAAGTTCAGAAACATCATCAAAGAAGCACCACGCAATGGTAATCTTAAAAATGTTAGGATTCAGATTTCTCTCGTCTTCCATTCTACATTGTTATAACCACGGCTCTCCTCTTTTAATCTTTTTTCCTTGGTATAGCCTTTATCACGAATAGAGATTCATAATATGCTCAGAATATGATGCCTCAAAATATTGTATAAATTGCAGCCATGTGTTGTCTTGCTTTGATGCTTGCACTGGATTCTTTAGCTCAGTGCATTGTCCTTTGTCTTGACCTCGTTATTTATGGCTCCAATGAGCTGTGGAAAATGAGCAGCCAGGTCATCCTTTCCAAATTAAAACACTAGCAAGGTCAATGTAGGACAGGAAATAGAACATTTGGAATATTGCCACTTTTCTGCCTTATTTGCATATAAAAAGTGGGGACTGGAATGGTAGGAAATGGGTCCATTTTAATTTATTACAAAAAGTTATGATCTTACCCTTCCCTCTGCCCGGTTTATGCCTTAATATCAAGAGAGCACTCTTGCCCTTACTGTTTCAATCTTCCTAGTGTGACTGTATGGGAGAGGGGGGAAAGCGTGGCTATGTATGTGGAAAAGGAATGCTTTAAATAGCTGATCTTCTTCAGCATTGTCCTGTAAACACATTTGCTGCCGTCATTATTTCTGAAGCGCACGTTAAAAGTTGAATATTTACCACAGTCTTTACCAATGTTTCTGACAGAGCAATGGAGGAAGGGAAGGACGTCATCAGCCTTTCAATTCAAAAATGTTGTCCACAGTCTGCTGTGAACAGTTAACCTGCTATGTCACTCAGGGGCACTAGAGTCTTGATTACACACAAAACTATTTTCTAATCATTTTCCGTATTACCCTGGAAATTAGCTGTGTATCTTTGGTGTGACTTATAATGGCATCTAGTAGCTAATAACCTGTATCAATATACCTAGTTAACTTTTTGTTAGAATCAAATGTAAATACAGGGATTCTTCTTTTCTGCTTATTTCAGAGATGCTGCGTAGCAGGATAACGAAGTGTTTGCTTTCATGTCACCTGTTAACTGGTTAATGGCCTATGGAAATTTTATGTCTTCTCCTGTTCACTTTTGCCAAGAATATATCAATGATTCTTTTTTTTCTTGGATATCTTTTTTTTTTAAATACCAAGTGGTTACCTTAGAAAAATATCGTATGGTGAGTAGACAGAGATCCTTTCTTATTGTAAAAATAGAAGAAGAAGATGGATTAATTAGGCTTTGGACCTAGGCAATATCATTCACTCTGTTTTATTTTTACGGCTTCTGTGTTAATGAATATCTTGTGCATCTCTTTGATCCCCTGAGAGAACATCCACACAATGTCCTCTATGTTTTATGTCCCAGGGTTGGCGTTACATATTACAGGCTATCTGGTCATCATTGCACCACTGCTATTTCATCTTCTGACTGTGAATATCCAAGTGTGGTGGTTGACATTGCCAGACTGGTGTTGCCACCTGCTGGGTACATGAACTTTTCCTGCTCCAACCTGTTTGCCTATATGCATGTTTTCATTCTTTGTCAAGCATCTTTTTTAGCTATTATAAGGAGGATGTATTTGATGAAACATAGGTGTCTAGATCTGGTCTAGTCATCTTAGGCTCCCTTTATATTCAGAAAAGAGCAAAAGGACTTTCGTTGGCTCAGTTCATCTTATCCCAAAGTAGATGTTTAAAACAGGTCAAATAAGCAGCAACTTAAAATTACTTCAGTCTTTTACTGTGCATAAAAAGGGCATAATATGATTAGCTTGGATGTAGATATTTACTATTTTATATATATATATATATGATATATATATGCTATGCATACATGATATACATATATGATATATATGATGTATATTTGATATATATATATATGTATGATATATATGTGTGTCTGTGTATGATATGTATATATGCAGATATTTACTAGTGCCATTGCCTGAAAGGCCAGTGGCAGGGCCATGGCTGCTGGCTGTGCTTCTGAGGTCACAGCAGCCTCAGTGCCTCATAGGCTGGAGGGAGGCCCCTGGCTGCAAGTTGTGCTTGTGGGGTGGAAGAAGTACCAGTGCCTCATAGGCCAGTGGGAGGCCAATGACTGCTGGCTGTGCTTGTGAGGTCACATCGACCTCTGTGCCCTACAGGCCAGTGGCAGGCCCCTGGGTGCTGGCTGTGCTTGTGAGGTCACAGCAGCCTCAGTGCCTGATAGGGCAGTGGCAGGCCAGTGACTGCTGGCTGTGCTTGTGAGGTCACAGCAGCCTCAGTGCCTCATAGGCCAGAGGGAGGCCCCTGGTTGCTGGCTGTGCTTGTGAGCTCACAGCAGCCTCAGTGCCTGATAGGGTAGTGGCAGGCCCACGGCTGCTGGCTGTGCTTGTGAGGCCACAGCAGCCTCAGAGCCTCATAGGCCAGTGGCAGGCCTATGGCTGCTGGCTGTGCTTGTGAGATCACAGCATCATCGGTGCCTGATAGTGCAGTGTCAGGCCCTTGGCTGCTGGCTGTTCTTGTGAGGTCGCAACAGCCTCAGAGCCTGCTAGGCCAGCAGCAGACCCATGACTGCTGGCTGTGCAGGTGAGATCACAGCAGACGCAGTGCCTCATAGGCCAGTGGCAGTCCCATGGATGGACGCTGTGCTTGTGAGGTCTCATTTCTCTCAGTGGCTGACAGGCCAGGGAAAGGCCAATGGCTGCTGGCTGTGCTTGCTTGTGAGGTCACAGCAGCCTCAGAGCCTGATACGCCAGTGGCAGGCCCCTGGCTGCTGGCTGTGCTTGTAAGGTCGCAACAGTCCCAGTGACTGATAGGCGAGGGCAGACCCACAGCTCCTGGCTGTGCTTGTGAGGTCACAGCAGCCTCAGAGCTTGATAGGGCGGTGGCAGGTCTAAGGCTGCTGGCTGTACTTGTGAGGTGACATTTGTCTCATTGCCTGATAGGCCAATGGCAGGCACATGGCTTCCAGCTGTGCTTCTGAGGTCACAGCAGTCTCCGTGCCTCATAGTCCAGTGTCAGGCCCATGGCTACTCACTGTTGTTGTGAGGTCACAGCAGCCTCAGGGCCTGATAGGGCAGTGGCAGGCCCCTGGCTGCTGGCTGTGCTTGTGAGCTCACAGCAGCCTCCGTGCCTCATAGACCAGCAGCAGGGCATGGCTGCTGGTTGTGCATGCATGTGAGATCACAGCAGTCCCAATGCCTCATAGGCCAGGGACAGGCCCATGGCTGCTGCCTTGGCTTCCTTGTGAGGTCACAGCATCATCAGTGCCTGATAGGCCAGTGACAGGCACATGGCTTCCAGCTGTGCTTGCGAGGTCACAGCAGCCTCCTTGCCTCATAGGCCAGCATCAGGGCACGGCTGCTGGCTGTGCTTGCTTGTGAGGCCACAGCAGCCTCAGAGCCTCATAGGCCAGTGGCAGGCCTATGGCTGCTGGCTGTGCTTGTGAGATCACAGCATCATCGGTGCCTGATAGGCGAGTGGCAGGCACATGGCTTCCAGCTGTGCTTGTGACGTCACAGCAGCATCCGTGCCTCATGGGCTAGTGGTAGGCCCATGGCTGCTGGCTGTGCATATGAGGTCAGAGCAGTCCCTGTGCCTCATAGTCCAGTGTCAGGCCCATGGCTGCAGGCTGTGCTAGTGAGGTCACAGCAGCCTCAGGGCCTGATTGGCCAGTGGAATGCCCATGGATGCTCGCTGTGCTTGTGAGGTCACTGCTATGGAAATGAGGCTCGCCGGGCACCATAACAGGGTCTGACCCTAGGTTCCTGCAAGAAAGTTCAGAGCCAAATCAAAGCAAATTAAATAATTAAATTTTAATGATGCACATGCAGTAATTACAGCTCGAGCTGGGTGCCTCCGAAGAGGGAGCCCAAACAAAGAAATCCCTGGGCAATTATAGCTTTTTCCAATTAAGTTTCCCACCCCTCACGCGGTAGTTAGACCAACAGTAATTTTTTTTGGTCTGGGGTCTCCTGCTCCTTATTGGCTCTCATCGTTGCTCCTAGGCAGGCTGTTTTTCTCCCTTAGCTTTACTGTTGTGGTTTCTGCTGACGGTTGTACCTTCGTTTCTCCTTGCGTCTTACCATTGTCTCTCAAGGTCCTGAGAAGGAGGAGGTGATTCCAAATCATAACAATTAACACTGCCCCAGCAGTGAGCTAAGGCTTTGCCCCTCAAGGTCCTAATGCCCTGCGCTGGTCTTATTTCAAAGCCTTGACATCCTCCCTTTCGGAGTGTGAGACACAGGAATGCAGACTGCTTGTACCTTCCTTATCTTCCCAGCTTGAACCAGCTCTGAGGCCCTTTTCTTACTGGACTAAGTAAAAGTTCATTATTTTATCTAAGTGCGGCCTAAGGCTTCAGCAAATTTAGCTACTCATGCTAAGCAAGTTTTACAGAAGTTGTGCTAAGCGGCTACCTCGAGACAGTTTCAGTTTGCTATTCTTTAACAGTCCCCCCCTTTGTTTTTATGAAGCATCCCTGTTAATCTTTTAAACAGAGTTCTCAAAGCCTTTCGAGGCGTACTATCGCTTTCCATAATCTTATGTATAATATAATTGTAAGTAATAGGCATAACACAGTTAAACTGAACACAACTACTACCGGGTGCAACACGTGATTATAAATCCCTGTTGCTGTTGGTGACCATCCTAGAAGAGTTTCCCAGCCATGATGTTCTCCGTCCCTCTTTACCCTTTCCAAGACGTGGTGTATCTCTTCCGCATCACAATGAATGGTGATTAGAGTTTTTTGTCCATTGTTCCGGGTGCATTCTAGCAGTCAACGCAAATCATCGCATTGTAGTAGTTTCTTTACTAGCATAAGATTCATTCCAATGGGGATAGGGAGTAAATTTTGGCTCAATGTATAATTAGATTGTAACAGTTGCATCCCATAATTTGGGGTAAAGCTACAAATACAAATGTTTGAGTGATTACTTGTATCTACAACACTGCTCTCTGTAAGATTACAAAGTGTTCTTACACAGACACATCCTTTTTCAACATATACAAGTACAGTTCAACTTTCACAGCAAAAGAAGAACATAGTATGACAGTATATGGACTGTTCCATTCAGGTTTTAACTTGGATTTTTGTGGAAATACTTTAACTAAAACTTCGTCCCCAGGCTGTATACCAGGCACTTGTATTTCAGGTGGTGCGGATTGATATCACTGAGCATTTTTTTTTTTTAAGACTTTCAAAGCTTTTTTTTTTTTGGCATACTTAGAACATACTCTAGACAGTTTCAGTTCGCTATTCTTTAACAAGGGAAGCATGCTCTATCAGGCATAAGCTGACAGAAATCGCCTTCCCCCGAACATTGCCATTCACTCCGGCCGTGGCACAGCCCCTCTGTCCCTGCTGGGCCCCGCTTCGCTGCATCCCTTCCCCACTTTGGTGTGTCTGGCACCTCTGCTTTGGCTGCGATGGCCGCACGGGGCTGTGTTGTCAGCACCAGCTGCCTGTGAGTAGCCCTGCACCCCAACACACCCCGTCATTCTCCAGCTGGGCCTCCGCCGATTTCCCTTTACCTTAGGCAGTTGCTAGACATCACTAGTTCCCTTCAGCCTCGCTCCCGCCACCCAGGCCCAGGGAAGCGCTAGCAGCTTCTGAGCAGCCGTGCTGACACTTCACCTGCCCGAGCAACAGAGCGACTTGCTTGCCGCACTGCTGCCGGGCGCTCCTGCGGCGCCCCATTCGCGCCTTGGCTACTGCCAGGCCCCGTGTGCCAGCGCGATCTCTGCCGCCCATCGGCATTACCGGCACCTGTTAGAAAAGGACGCCTAAGGGAAAAGGACTGGGAAAAAAGCATTTCTGCTTTTCATGGTGAAATTCCGCACAGAAAGCTGAAGCACTGCCAAGGACTGGGTTTTGTTTTGACGGCAACTTTATTGCTCTGAGAACACTCTTCAAGCTCGGATTGGTTAGCATTGTTTGGAGAACGGCTCTCTGTTGGGTTGGATGGTAAGTGGTGGTGTAGATGGTAAGGTTAGTCAGTCTTGACGGCTCCCGTCCTCAAGCTCTGCAGCTGAACGACAAAAGGAAGCAGGCTCACTCCCTGTCATGACATTCAGCACAAACCCATCTGCTCAGCGGTTTGCTTTCTAAACAGCAAAGACCTGAGCCTGCCCGCAGCTTGACGTGCGCTGTGACTCCGGGACTGGAGCGACCTCGAGAGGGAGGCTTCCAAAAGCCTCCCAGGAAAAGCCACCACCTGTCCGTTGCGTGCTAGGACGGGCGTACTGTGCAGAAGAGCAGGACACAGCTACCTGCTCTCCTGACCCACGGTAGACCTTAGGGACGTGACATTTGGTGGCAGTTTTGCCTTCTTTCCTAGTGACCATTCAAAACTGGAAACACACACACGAGGAAAACTTGTGTCTCTTTCAATTGAGGCAGAATATTTGGAAGCCAGGGCATACTGCACAGCCTTCCTGACGCAAGCCCTTGAAGGCTGCCCGCCCCGTGGAGTTGTTTACTGCCATGGTTGCTGTATTGTTCCCATAAAGAGCCGTCTGGAGGATGGCCGTCTCCCTTCTCCTCCCGTGGGTACTTCCGGAAAGGAGGATCTGAGCATTCCAAGCAGCTTTCCAGCTTCTTGATGGGTCTGCTCTTTTTCTTCTTGCTCTTACGCTTGTGACTGTCCATGTGGAGTGCAGAGAAATCCAAATCATACTGTCGGAAGGAAAGGGGCAAGTTCAGAACAGAAAAAACAGATGTGGCACTCGATGCCTACATGGGACTGTATTTTATCAAGTCTACTGCAGGGGATGATTTGCAGCTGCTCTGCGGTAATTTCTGAACGTCTGCCTTACTAAGAAACGCACACCCTCAGAGGTCGAGCGGACATTAGGTCTTGGCTTGTACACACATCATTAATTGAGGCTAGTTCTGGAAGAGGTGCCAAAGAAAACAATCATTCTCGTAGCCTGATCCAGAACCGTGTGCACATGTGCCTCTAACTGTATGGTCCCGTTAGTGGGTAAATTGGTCTCGTTAGTGGGTAAATAAAAGTGGAATATTGGCGAGGAGACAGGAGCATGTTGACCGGCCAACTAGTGCAGCTGCCAAAACACTTGGTGTTCAGACTCCAAGGGGAACGGCGGGTCGCGACCCTTAGGTGCACCACACAGGCATCAACCTGGACTCACGTATTCCTAAAGAATTATTGCTTCCCTTGTTATCTGTACATCTAAAGAATTACCGCTCTCCTTGTTATCTGCAGCGCATGCACACTACGCCACATTGTAGCCTATTCTTTCGCCTTAAACCCCCACCCCCCCTCCCCCTGAACGTCGCCAGGGGCCGATGCTCTATGGTGCCTGGGGCAGCCCGGTCACCTGCCTGCAAGGTTCCTGGGATTCCCCTTGTGGTTTGGGGATTTCAAGGTAATAAACATCTAATAGCTTTATTCCAGAGCGGTGTCTTCTACCCCTGCGTATTCCAAGCAGCAGTCAGCACCGTTAGCAGTCCCCTTCTGAAGTGCTAGCACAGCTCAGCAGTATCTTTCCTGCCTTCACTTGATCGACCTACCCACGTGATCTCCAGACAGACGCCGCACTATTGAGAGCTCTTTAAAGCCAACTGGGCGGACAGGAGGAACAGCCAGAGAAGAACAAGAGGAACTGCGGAAATCTCTTTTCTCGGTCTTTCTCCGTTTCCCTTCTATTTTGTTGTCGCTCCCTCCGGCGTGGGGATGTCCTCTTTTTCTGTTTCTTTGCTTTTCAGCCTTCCGGGAAGAGCCCTCAAAACCGGAAGGAACTGACACAGCTGAAGGTGCTCGTCGTTGAGGAGAATAGTTTTCAGACTGCTGCTCCGGGACTGGACAGCGGCGCGCGTCTGCTTGGTGGCTGCTGAAGTGATGCCCGCCTTCCCCTCTGGCGTGTGATGACAGGTGGAGCCACCTGCTTTTGCAAGAATGCTCGTGTGACCTCTCTTGCTCTGTTCGTCCTCTGCTTCGGGATCGGTAAGGAGGACATTTTCCGGAGCTTCTGCCCTTATCCAGGCAGTTTCTGTCACTACGGGAAGATGTGCGCCTGCTTCCAGGGCAATACTGCTGCAGGTGGCAGTTTCGCTTGTTTCTTTCCAGCCTGCGAGAGCACCTCCTCTTGTGGGAATCACCGCCCATTTCTGTGACGCCAATGGTATTGGGATCCTCTTTCAGGGCTCCGTTTCTCTTTAAATGACTTGAGCTCTGTATTTCAAAAGAAGAGATCGTGAGATGGCTATGTGCAAACACACAGCTTGGAGAAGCCCCAAACACAAACCCCTCCTACCAGGGAGTCCCACAGATTGCCTCAGGAGATGAAGAGGAAAAAAACAACAAAAAATGCCCCACTCTGCTTTAATTTGAAGTGCAAGGCCAGCAAGTGTTGTTCATTCCTACTTTTGGTTTTTGGCCGACTGGAAGCAAATGAGCATCATTTTTGAAAGCCCATCCAAAGAGCTGAGCACGGATTAAGGATGGCCCCAAATTGCGCGCTCTCTCTCTCTCGCGCTCTCTCTCTCTGTCTCTAGCTATGTACCTGCGTCCATTTTTCCCCTTTCAACTTTCCCTGAAACCCCCAGCATACTTGTTCCAGTGCTCAGGAATAAGCCATTCTGGTTTTGCTGTCTCAGCTCAAGTGACAGCACTAAAAATAAACCAAGCAGTCTTTCCCTTTTTTTTTTTCCCCAGGATTTGAGCATGACTAGGCTCTACTTCCAATGTCTCGCTGTGCTTCAGGAAGCGGAGCTGCAAGTAAAGAAGCAGCAGGGCTGCACACAATTCAGCAGCAGCCACTGTTTGAGTGATTCCGGCTGCAGCAGGAGAGCTGTGAAGAAAGCTGCAGGGTGGGAGGGAAAATACAATGCAGACGCTACCAGAAAAGGAAAAAAAAAAAGGAAGAAAAAGACAATTCCCACTACCCATTTGGTGCCTCTCTCCTTCCCTCTCTTCCCCCCTCCCCGTTACCTTCAGCATACGAGGAGCAAGCTGCGGTCTCAGAAATCCAGCCCCCTTCTTATTAGCCCCTGGCTGACCAAGGCACGAAGGGGGATAAGATGGCACGGGCGCGTCAGAAGTGCATTCTCCAAGTGTCTCACCATCGCACCTTGGGAAACAACAGTGATCTCAGTTGAGACATGCCCTGTCAGCCTCCTCTTGGGCTGAATCCCATCCTGCCATCATCTAGGAGCAGCTGATACGTCATACTGAGAACGTAACCAAGACTACAAGCTGAAAATTAGATGCTGCTCTTCCTACCACGGCCGTCCCTTGCAGAGCAAGAACTCATCCTTACACCACCTCTGGCCTGAATTTCTCCTCCTTTATGGCATTCGCCAGCTCCACAGAGCACGTACGTAGCAAGTTACGCAAGTGCAGCAGGTGAAGGCCAAGCAATGAAAGACACTGCGTGACATGGGGAATTCCAGACTGGACAGAACGCAATTCTACCAATAGTCCTTTCCGCCCAGGACAGAAGGAAAAACACGTCAGAGGAGCAGAAGAGAGGTTTCAGCAGCGCGAAAGGGAAAGGTACCCCAAACCCATCTGAATACTCGCTCTTACCTGATATAAAAAAGTAAATACGCCTGCTGACTGAGAACAGTTTGGAGGTCGCAAAGGACTACCGAGGCATCATTCATCTCATACCACAGTCCATTACTGGCCTGCAAAGAAAGGCAACGATGCCTTTAGAGCAACTCTAGAGCGTGCTCTCTACAGGAAAACCCAGACAGAACACTAGCAGACAAAGGAGACACCAAGACTAGTCAAAGGAGACAGGTAACGAGCTCTTTCCCCTTCAAAACAATGGTTGTCAGTAACATGCTGGGACAAGTTTCTCTTCACCAGCACAGATTCTGCCCTGCAAGAAATGAAGCTGATGCTTACCTTGGTGAAGCAGAAATAGTGTCCTGCACGACCGCTGGCACCTCTGTGCACCAGGACTGCATATAAGGCGTAGAGGACTGGTTCTCCAACTGGCTGAGACATGTATGCTCGCAGGTCCAAATACTCTGGATATTCCACATCCTGAAGACAGAGCAAGAGGATTCAAAACTCATCTGGGAACACTTCGTGAAAGAGCCGGGGAAGAACACTGCTAAGAATGTGGGCTGGAAGCTTAGACAGACATGTTTTGCCTCCTCAGAAATCGGTCTTCCCAGAGACAACATTTAATTGCTTCCGTTGCAGAGAACTGCTCAATGCAAAACCAGCTCTTTCAGAGCGGAGCATACGCTTATCGTCACACGGGAGCTTTGCTGTTACCGGAAGAGAAAGAGTAAGACCTACTTCTTGCGCTGATTTTGCCTAGACATCTTCTGTCGCTATGGTTACAGTCGGCCGACATTAACAACTTTGAACAGAGCGTTCCGCCTTGGGAAATCTCCCTTCCCAAGAAGGCATTACACTTGCATAGATACCTTGCTAATCTTTCCACCAGTGAAGTTGGCAAATCTTTTCAGGGCTATGGTGAGAACGTTGGAAGAGCGATGTATTGTAAACCTCTTGGACGCAGCAACCATCTTTTCACACCTTCAAAGCAAGCACAGGCAATTGTTTCAAGGCATCTTCCCCCCTCCCCCTCACGCCAAAAGTCAAGCAAGTTTCCATGTCTCTCTCACGCTCATCCTAGCTGAATGGTATTTCCTTGCCTAAGACGGGGCTTCTTTCCTTAAAGCCACACCCTGCATTTCAGCCTTGCTCCTGCAGAGAACCTGGCAGGATGTAGGAGGCCAGCTCGATAAGGAGCGGGAACGTTGTCTTTCGGTAGCCAAGCAAATGCCTGAGCACGTATCTTTGCTGGGCCCAAAAGTAAGGCTTGCCAACAACACGCAAGGCAGCAGGAACGTGACTCTCTCACCGGAGCGTGGTTCCGGAATGCGAGCTAGCGCCTGCGCTTCTTATCAAAGATTTCCAACTAGTTGAACAGAATGACACCGATTCCGCTCTAAGAAGCAAATGTACTCTTTTCCAAGCTTTGGGTGACTTCAGGGTTCATTAGCTGCACAACCCAAAGCCGCTCCGAGGCGGACAATGGGTTCGGCCACTATCTCCTAGTCCGATGGCATTAGGAAGACTACTTACTTGCTACATTTGTAGCAATTCTCACCATCCAGCAGCTCAGGTCTCACAAATTCTTCGAGCGCCCCGGGGACAGAGGAGGCTGCCTGGAGGAGGAAGAAAGGAGGGCACTGAGTTGCTGGAAACTCAAATGCCAACCCGCAACTCCTCTTTTGCCGCAGGGCCTCCCTCGTGCACACGTGGGAGACCTACTTGCGAAGCAGCGAACACCGCGAAGAAGGAGGCAGAAGCAGAGTATGCTGAACACTGACCTTGTTTGAAAAGGACTGTACTTTGGTACCAAGAGCTACCTGTCTGCGGTAGCGCACAATCAAGTTATCTGTGGTATGCCTTTGCGTAAATCACAAGAGCAAAAAAAGCCATCGCGTACCAATCAGAAGTGTATCGGGGTAGTCCAAAACTGGGAAGTATCATAGGACGAGCATGCGTGCGGAGATACGCTAATTGCTCTCTCTCTGGCTTAAACCCCCACACACACGGAGACCATTCACGGGGCTTCCAGAGGAGGACCAAGTCCAATCCACCTCCCAGCCTCCACCAAGCGTTTTTGCCGTGAACAGCATACATGCCTACGTGAACTCCGTCGAGTTTAGAAAGCCACAAAAAGAAAGAACAGCCCCCGAAAGCTCGGGGCCTTCGACGGCATCGTCAGCCACCGCTCCAAGACGTCTTACCTTTATCTCCAACGGGATATCGAGGAAGGCCTCATAGGACTCTGAAACTGCTTGGCAGCTCAAGCACGTTACTGGAAGCCAAACAGAAGCACGTCACAAAATGGGAAGGAGACTCACTTTGCCCGTTTACATTATTGAGAGCCGCTACTTCTTGGCACACCGCAAGCTCTTTGCGACAAACGGGCACAAAGGCACAGATCAGTTCCAAGGACAGCAGTAGTTTCCAAAAGTACCTCTGGATCTTAGGAATCCTCCAAATATTTGGTGAATGACCGTGGTGGCTTGCGACGACGTGTCCAAGCTGGAAACAAATTATCATCAGCGCTCAGAAGAGCCGAGGCGGAGAGGTAGCTCTTTCTTCAAAGAGCTTTTCTTTTCTACGAAAACCCTGGGCAAAGGTTTTCACGTAGGGTAGGAAAGGAAGGCGTCAAAAGTGCTAGAGAACACTTCAAGGTTAACTTGGTTCTGCTTACCTGGTGCTTCCATTCAAGCAAGCTGTCTGCATAGCAGCCACGGTGTAACATAAGAATTCGTGAGCATCTTCCTGTCTGCCAAAACAGAAATGCTCCCCTATTCCTAATAAACACAAAGGGCACAATGCTTATCTCTTCAAAAGGGACAGGAAACCTACTTTTCTAAAAGCTCTCTTTCCTACAACAATTAATCTCTCCAAGCCCTTTGCACCCGTGAAATAACCCTCTGAAAATTCAGACGTTTCTGCAAAGAACGCCATCTGAAATGACTTACGTCTAAGGTCACTGAAGACAGCCGTAGGCTCAACGGCGTTGTCAGAGCAGAACAGGACATGCTTAACGTGAGCTTCCATCGTACACAGCATGCAGAAGCCTTGCTCACGACCTGTCAAGAGTCAAGGAAGAAACCACCTCCGGCTAGTGCAAGATACCTACGTACCTGTGGAAAACCTTAAGCACCAACAATCTCCAAGTTGGAAGTGCGGTCTCTGCTCTCCGTTCCACGCTCTCTTCTCCAAAGGTGCCAACAGCCCAGTCTGTGCGCATAAGCATTAACCAGTAAGCCTGCACAAGCACGCATTTTCTGACGAAGCACCTGAAGGACTACTGCCAAGCCCTCTTCTGCAGGGAGGTGCACGGGAATAGCCCGACTAGCTCATATTGCTTTCACGGTGCTCTGTGGTAGTTTTCCTCTTCTTCCGGTTCAGCAGTGACCACATCAGGTCTCGCAGCGGTCGTGCATTAGGGAAACCCGGCTGGGAAGGAACACCGAGAACCTGTGATGCCCTCCTCCGAAAATTTATCATCTTTCGAGCAGCCGGAAAGCCACAGGCCAAATATTCATGAAGCGCCTTACTTCCCAATGCCCTTGATCATTCACAGGAGGGAAGAAAGAACCCTCCTTCGACGCCGGAGCACGGGGCATTAAAGGAAAGCAAGCACTCCCTCAGCTATCCTGAGCCTGCCGTGCATGCGCTCTTAAAAGGGAGCCCCTGCAGGGACACTAGGAAAACCCAGAGTCTGCTTCACAGAGTCACTGCTGTCCTTTCACCTGCAGAGCTGTCCAGCAGCTTGCAAGGAACGTGTTCACAAGTACTCACATGACTGGCTGTGTTCCCCAGAAAGCAGGTAATTGGCCAGAGGGGGCGTGTAGGTCAAACACTGTAGAACAGAGTTGAGGAAACACGTATTGCCCAGGTTGCGGAGTCCAGCTCCAACGCTTTGCCTTTGCCGCCAAGCCACAGAAATCTTCTCGGGTGGGAAATGCATCCTTTGTGGCGGAGCAATTCCGTCAGTAACGCCTGCAAGGAAATTAGATTCTAAGAGAGACTGCCGGCCTTTGTTTTAGGAACGGAGGTTTCAAAGGCAGCGTTCTGGAGAGCAGCCCCCACAAGAACCAGCTGCCCTGCAGAACACAAGCACGTAGTAGAGACAGCCCAGGAAGGCTGCCGCTCACGTTGGCTGGTCAGCGCACAGTTTGGGAAGAAGAGTTTACTCATCTGTTTGACTTTTTCTCATGGGCAACCACGACTACTCGGCCTTCAGGAACTGTTGCCGAGTCCCTTCCATCCCCAGGCGCTCAGCTGATAGTCCAATTATGCTGGCCTTTTTCCTTAGCCACTGCCAGCGCCTTTGGGGAGTCACAAAATTCACCTTTACTCTTGAAGTCTTTACTCACAGGAGTAGCTCCTTTCTAGGCCAGCTCCTGCAGATGGGGCCTGACTGCAACTTGCAGAGCATGACTTCATTTCTGTCACACGCAATTCCAGTTGGAAAAGGAACGAGCCCAGTTATCCAGAAGGCTCGCTGAGCCCACGCTCGCTTCCGCCAGCGCGACCGCGAGCACCCGGGCAGAGAGCGCGCGAGGAGCTGCTGCGCCGCCGCCCTCTCTGCCGCAGAGTGACCCCAGCTCTGCGGGCCATTGTGACGGCGGGCAGCTCGGCCAATGAGGAGGCTCGTAGCAGCCGAGTGGGCCGGTCCTGATGCGGCGCAGCCAATCGGATCGCAGCGTGTCTGTGACGGGCAGGTACCGGGGTGGCGTGGCCCTGCCCCCCTTTAGGACCCGGGGCCGTTGCAGAGACAGGGCTCACCTGGCGCCAGGGACCCGACGGGCACCATCCGCAGCCTGCGGCCACTGCCCAGCCCTGCTCACGGCGGGGGCGGGGGCTGTGCTTCCGCCGGCACGGCTCACACCTCCTTCCCAGGCAGAATAAGCCTACTCAGAAAAACGGGCATGCTGCTGTCACCGTACCTGTTGTGCAGTTTGCGCTGGCATGTTCACGGTGGTGCGGGTTGTCTTTTCCCCTCTTGGGGACCCAAGTATCCAAATGGTACTCCACTTTGACCTTGCCTCTCCGAGCTGCTCTGAGGGAAGGGCTCGGATCTGCAAGTGCAAAGCAATGCTTTTGAAGCCAGCCAGCATTTCATTCCTAATAGGAGAAGAGGAAGAGGAAGAAAAGAGGAAGGAGGTCATTTAAAGCAAAGGCGCATTGTGTGACGTCTTACTATGAGCTGCTTAGACTATGGACAGATATCTAACTCTGACTCTGCCAGCTGAACATGTTAGCCCCCTCGAGTAAAGATCCCATAAAAGGCTACACTCCCTCTCGCTGGGGTTCATCGCTCATAGCAACACATTCTTCACATCCTGAACCACTCAGACCCCTTAATGTGTAAATGTAGTGTATGAGGAAGGAATATGTTCCATTATTCCATATCCCTAGATTTATCATTGAGACTGACAGGTGTTATTAAAAAATAACCAGTCAGTTTCCAGAGCAACTCTGGCAGGATCTAGAAGCACAAATTTTCTGAAAGCAAACATTTTCATGCTTCCTGTAACACCCTGGAAGTTTCAGATATTTCTGACTAAATTGTGAGAGAAGACTAAATGAAAGAAAGATAAATAACCCAGACGAGTAATAGCTGTTCATCCAGTCTTAACCCAGCTATCCACTGAACACCACGGCTTTCACATAGTCTAGATGACAATTCAGAAATCCATTACATTGTCAGTCTAATCCAGGCTAGAACAGGACTCAGTCCAATGCAGATACATTGCAGACTTCATGGCGTAGCCCAAACAGACTAGCTTCCCTCACTCATCATCTTACACATGGCACTGTATGGGCATTGTCCCAGGAGTTGCCCCTGCTCCACGACACGAGCAGCCACTGTAAGCACAGTCTAACTAAGGCTGCGTTGCCTGTGACATCTCTGCTGTCTAAGCTCCACTGATGACTTTCCCTGCTAGGGACGGTCAGAGCAGATCACTCTTCAGCTGAGTAACCCAATTCAGCTCTCTGCTCTGAAGGCCAACAGTTTGTCAAACAACCTCTAAGCCCTCTAAGTAGCACAAATAAGCTAGTTTTTCTGGCAGATAGAGATGTCCTTAAACTCATGCCAGAATCAGGGGAAGGGTCTTCATTCATATGTTTCACAGGCTCCAGGCCAGCTGCAGCATACTGGGAAAAGAATGAGATGTTGCTCCAAAGGCAGTACTGAATTGCGTAGTTCTGTGAACATCTAAGCAAATGACATTTATCTGGGGAGGTGGAGCAGGGAGGGGCTCTATTGCAAGTCTGAAGTCCTGAAGTTTTTCTATTTAGATAAATCTTCTGATTTGTTTTCAGTAAGATATCTTTGGAGTGAAGAAGGAAGCTATTCAGTATTATGAAGGTGCATTAAATGTTTGAAGCTTTCAAAATAAGAGTTTATTTCTGGGATCGATAGTGCACAAAATATCTCGCACCTTCATGCAAGGAAGGTAGGCCTATTTCCTCATTTAAGAGATAAAAAGATCATTTTCAATCTGCAGATAGAAGCATAGAATAATTTAAGTTGGGAAGGATTTCTGGAGGTCATCCAGTCCAACCTCCGCCTCAAAGCAGGTTCAGGCAGATCAGATTGCTCAGGCCCTATCCAGCTGAATTTTAAGTATCAGCACAGATGGAGAGTCTACAAATTTGCACCTAATCCAGTTTTTGATCACTCTCGTTGGGGCAGGAGACAGAAATTTCCTTCTTCAGTTTCCCAAGTAGTCCATGGCTAGTTGCTGTGTTATAGGGCAGAAAATGTTTGGTAGGTTGGAGATAAACAACAGCCAACTATTCAAAGATAACTCAGTGTCTAAAAGCAGTCTGGTCTTTTGTGTATCTAAGCAGGGTAAGCATTTTCCTTGTGTACCTAACCATTATAGGCTGTTTTTAATCCTGTTGTCTGTTTCTTGAAATGGGCAAGTACTTCTGAAGATCTGGCTCAAGGGGGGAATAAACTGGCTTGATATCTATGGTACCTACTCTTATCTTTCTAGATGAAACAGGTCAGTGAGAGAATAGTTTTGTACATATGCAATACCTTGAAGCCTATGCTAGAAACAGACCTCAGCAAGAACTGAAACCTCAGTTCAGTCACCCATATGAGAAGAACTCAGCTTTGAGCGCATCAGCCAGGTTACTGGTAACCTCCAATAGAATAACAATAATTTTTAACGGGAGGTGAAAATGGCAGAACCTTTACAGTGATGACTGATTCCCTTTTTGTTCATGATTCCTTCCCTTTCAGCATGAGATTTTTCACCCTCTAAAGGGAAAGTATTTTATTTGGTGAATCGTCCCAACTTATTCTTGAGCGGAAAATGGCCAATTTTCCTTCACAACAGGGATGCGAGCAAATGAGAAATCCTTTCTCAGCCAAACCTGGATGATCTGGTGGTATCTCCTCCTCTCCGGAAAGATGAAAAGCTGAGTTTTCCTGCTGCTGTTGCCATTAAGTGCTTGCCACCACTTCATTAAAGAGAGAAAACTCTCTTACTTTCTTCTGCCAGGATCTGGATTTGTTATTTGTATGTTTACAGGTTGCAGTCACAAAGGTCAGGATGGTGGCAGGTCCATGGAGCTAGGCCAGGTCTTACCAAGTTGGCACAGCTGCAGCCTAACCATTATGTTCATATTTCAGCAAAGCTGAAATCAGGGCTACTCTGCCCTGTTAATGGACTTTGTAGCCCATACGGAGCTATAACTACACTGCTACCACCTTTCCAAGGCCTTGACCTTATGGCATAGCTGAGCTTTATAATTTATCAGAGCAGCAATCCAAGCATGATTGCATGCCAATCAATGTTGGAGCCACAATCCAGTTTAATTATCGGGATATTTTTCACAGCTTTGTTTAAAGACTGGATGAAGTTTCATACTTTGGCCGGTCCTCCAGTGCTTTACACTACAAAAACCTAAGGACTAGGTATCCCAGTAGAAATACGGGGATTGAATCTCTCTCCATACTGGAATATAACCTAAGTCCCAGCTGAACACTGACAATTTTCCTAAAATTCTTAATAGTACTGTTCTTGATTCATTGAGTTTTCCTCACCTGCTTGCAACAGGGAAACCCCAAATGCCCCTAGGACCTCCTGACTCTAGGCAATGCTGTTCTACCACACATTGACTGACTTTAGCATTGCTGTCATGACAAGTCATTCGGCAGGAATTTTCCCAAATCTCCTACTGGAACTGAAATTTTTGGGAAGGAAAGAAGAAGAACAGGATTCTAGATGGTGGATCATAAGGCTTTCTTAGAAAAGCAAACTGTAGCTTTGAAGAGACATCAGATCTTTAACATTTTAAATTCCCTAATTTTGTCTGGGTTTCTCTAGGTGGAGACTAAGGGATAGATGAATGCAGGGCTTATGAAAATCTGTTCTTTTTGATGATATTTGTCAGAAAGCATATTTAGGTTTGAGATTTTGATTCTTGATTGAAACATGCTGCCAGTTCTGCTGAGGCTTAGCTCTAGATGGCTTTGAATATCTTAAACATCAGCACAGAGAGAGAAGGTGTGCAGATGTGACTCACTGCTGTGGAGGTAAGCTCTTTGATGACCAAATGATGTCTATGATTTCTTTTCAAGCTATTTCCTTCCTTTGAGCTGGCAGTCCACTGAAAAAGACAGTTTTGGACAACTCAGAAATCTGGCTTAAAAAAAACCTCACATCTCTGTTCAAGATAAGGACAGTGCAACATTGATAAGTATAAAAACTGTGAACTTCACATATCTGATGAAACTTAATAATCAGAAACAAGAGATAAACCTTGAGCTTCAGCCTCTGCAGCAACAGAAGGATGACAAATAGCAGGACCAAAAGGTTACACTGTCACATTCTTTTTCCTACTTTTTAGGACTGTCAGGCCAGTGGGATAATAGTGCACATAGTCCAAACGTTTTTACTACCCTGTGCATATTCTAATTTTAGCATTCTTGAGATAAATGGCTTCTGAGATAGCAATGACCTTTAATCATCACTACTTGATCAAAATTCAGACTATAACATACTGAAGATAAGTTTTCTCCTTAGCCATGTGTCTTTGGGCAAAAATAATTATGTTTCTCAGTCACGTTACCTCTCAGTGTAAAATATGCTGGCAGCAGTTTGACAAAGAGAGACTTGTAAAATCCTTCTTTAGTGTGCCATAGATGATCATAGGGACACAAGCTTTGCTATCTCTATGCACAGCTTTAAGGAGAGGAAGTCGGGGAAATAAAAGCCCTAGCAGTCATGCAGTGGAATGCAAAGGGAATCTGCAAGACCTCTTTCCATCCCACTTTGACTGTAAGCCTCATTCATGCAGAAGCAGGGACCTCTCACCTGTCTGAGATTCATTCCATCACTTTCAGCTCAATAAAGATCTAAACTCCTTCTGCCAACTGAGGGACAATATTCATAAACTCAGCCAGAAGGGATGGAACATCTATTAGTGATAGAACACCTATCCCTAGAGCTAGCTTAGTTGAATCGATAAAAGGATGCCAAAGCCTTTCCCAACTTTCTCAACTGCCAGAAGTGATTTGGCATTTATTCTCAAAGCCACATTGACGACAGATGTGTAGTTGGTAAGTCACAATCTTATTTCAGTACTCTTTTTTTGGAGTGAAAGAACACTTCAGCTTGATTAAATTTCAAATTATGTCCAATGTCCTTAAAATAACTACCAGTTCACTCAGTTGCCTCAAGTTAACTGATGATACGTAGAGGTGAAAAGCAGGAATAAGTTCCTGTTACTTTACAATAGTAGCAAAATTAGAAGTAAACCTTTCTTGAATTTCTGTGATTTTTTCATGTTTCCAGGCAGAATAGGAAAAAAGGTGGCAGTCATGACTGACGGAAGAGAGAGATTTGACAGAAGAGGGAGAGTTACTTTCCCCAGTGTTTGGGGGCGGGGGGGGGGGGGTGAAAACACAGGTGTCCGTTCTCTAAGACTTCCTTTCCAGAACTTCAGGTTCTTCGTGTTACACTGGAAGAGGCTACTCCTTTCATTTACTGAAGACGTAGCAGAAATGGCCATAAAATTCAAATCACATTTCTTTTCTCCTCTTGAATATCTTTGAAAGCTTTTTCTCGTCTCCATGGACTGGTGGTTTTCCTATAAGGGCGAACGTTCCTAATAGAACAGAGAACTGAAATGCTGTGCCACACGCTCCTCAGCCAGGAGTCCTGTTTGTGCTTGGAACTTGGAAGTTGAAAGCAAGGATTCCTCCAGGTTTCAGTAGCAGAGGAACACAATCTTTCAAGATAAAAATTGAAGATACAACCAGTTAAAAGTCTACCTAAAATCACTTCTAACAGTTAAGTACCTTTCCAAATCTCACCCTTAGAAGCTGATCAAGTCTTCCTTGGAAGTCCTACTCTTCGTATCAAGGTTTTGATAAATTTTCCCCAAAGTTCTCTTTCTAACAATTCTTCTGAATTTTCTCTACTATGACCTAAAACTCTCCTCAGAGCATCCTTCACCTCCTTATTCCTTAGGCTGTAGATTATAGGATTCAGCACCGCAGTCTCCACTGAATAGAACAGAGAGGCCCATTTATCTCAGTCCAATGAGTAGCTGGACATTGGCCTAACATACATAAAAACGGTAGTCCCATAAAACAACAAGACAGCTCTCAGATGGGAAGCACAGGTGGAGAAGGCTTTGCATCTGCCCTTGGAGGAGTGGATCCTCAAGATGGTGGAGATGAGATAGATACAGGAGATTAGAATTGCCAGAGATGCGAAGATGCCATGAAATGTACCAAAAATATGAAGTACCATCTCGTTGCTATAGGTGTCAGAGCATGAAAGCTGGATCATAGGGGGAAAGTCACTGAAGTAATGACTGACAACACTGGAGTCACAGAAAGAGGGTGTGAAGGTGGAGATAGTTTGTGCAAGTGCATGGACAAAGCCAATGAAATAGGAGATGATTACCGTCTGTGTATAGGCTTTTGAGGACATGACAGTTGCATAAAGTAGAAGGTTACAGACAGCCACACGCAGTCATATGCCATTACTGCCAGCAGGAGACACTTAGCACGAGCCCCGAGGAGAAAAGTGAATAGCTGTGCCACACAGGCACTGATTGAAATGGCTCTCCTCACTGCTGAAGAGTTCACCAGCAACCTTGGGGAGATAGCTGAGCAGTAACAGAAAGCCACAAAAGCCAAGCTACCGAGGAAAAGGTACGCTGTGTATGAAGCCGGGGGATCAACCTTGATCTGCGTGATCATTCCAAGATTCCCTATTAATGTGCTTAAAAAAAAGCAAGTCACCTTCACCTCTTGGCTTTGTTAGTCCAGAGAGGATAAACCTCAATGGCCTCATAGTGATTCCTCTCAGGCATGCTGGTAGCACACTCGTGTTATCTCCCAACAAGAAACTGATTCAACCCCTAGAAGTAATGGGAAACTGGCAACACACAATTTATTTTCTCAGTAGTCACAAGTATGGGGCATTTTCATCATAGCTTCTGACCAGACTTCTTTAATTACACATTGAAATGACCTGTGATACAAGGGAGTACTGTTCCTATTTTTCAGGTCAGATAAGAAAGCCCAGAAAGATGAGATAGCTTATTTAAAAGGCAACAACAGCACTCTGAAACACTAGTGCTTCTTTCTGTATTGCAGTTACCAATACATTTTTTGCCTACTAACTAACCCCCAACCCCACCCCAATCCCCCTCCCCCAACTGGCCCTAACCTAAGCCCAACCAGCCCTAACCACAACCCTAAATGGCAGACCCTAACCCTCTAACCCTAAACCCTTAATGGCCCTGACTCCAACCCTCTAAACCCCCTAACCCTAAAACCCTAACTCCAACCCCTAACAACTCTTAATCCCAACCCTAACCCCAAACCCAACCCCAACCCTAAATGGCTCTAACCCTAACCCTCCCACTCTGCCTTGATGGCTCTGAGCGTAACCCCAACCTCTGACCTGCTACCTTGAACTTGTAGTCACCCTTACTCCTTGCCCTGTCACCCCTAAACTGGCTATGTAACCTGCTAAGGGTAGCTCTCTAAGCCTAAGGTGTATATGTGTATGACTGTATGTATGTATATATACAGTGCATACACATTTTATTATTTGTATATGTGTCTAAAAAGAAGTAAGTATGGGAAGGCTTAATTTGCATATTTAATGAATTCATTAGCAAGAGTAGGATACTATCTGGGAGTAAATAATTTTTTTTATTTTAATTGTAGAGTAATAATTATTTACTCCCAGCTGGTATGCTAGAGAAAAAGAAGACAGAAGAAAACAGAGAGCAAAGCACAGATTAAAGAGCAAAGAAGAAAAGCAAAGAGCACAGCGGAGAGCAGAAAGAGCAAAGCACAAAGTGCAGACCACAGAGATTACAGACCACAGCGCACAGAGCAGAGAGCAGAGCAGAACACTCGTCGTTGCATCATTAGCAACTCTTGGGCTTCTATCCTCACAACACACAAAACGTAACAAACAAGCCCACACTCTACATCACCTGCACATACTCTTCAGCATCCATCTCTAATCTCACCAATACATCAGCCAGCACATACTCTACATTCCTGCAGAAACAGGCAAGTGCACCTCCAGGTTTTTGGACAGCTCCCAGTAACAGGGTGACCAAGCGCCTCCAAAAACCGCCCTGCCTAGAAAACACCCAGCTCCGAGCCGAAGCTCCACACCCACGCAGGCAATGATTGATCACCACCTCGCAGAGCATTGGGGACTCAGGGGGGAAAAGAAACCCAGCTGGGAGCAGAACCCCAGCTGTGTGGGTCTTTTGTTTGGTTGGTTGGGTTTTTTTGGTTTTTTGTCTGGTTTGTTTTTTTTTAAAAAAAAATCTAAGAAATTCTAACTAGAACCTGAAAAAAGAAAAGAACATGCATACAAGGTTAGACACACTAACAACCCCACCCAACAACCAAACAACTGCCCACTCACTCCCACCCCAGCCATTCATCACCCCTACTAACAGAACCATCTCCTTCCATCCTTTTTTAAAGGTAACACTGTACTGGCTTAAATAAGAATCCCCCCAAATGGCCACTCAATCAAAAAAGAGTTTAAAGAAAAGAATACTTTTACTTCTTACTGAAACCCCCCCAAGAAGTTTCATAGATACATTATTCTGCTCTGGTGACTGCCATTACTACACACCCCCCAACTTCCCCCCCCCCCCCCCCACAAACACACACAAAAAATGGCAGCACAGAAGACACTGCCAGCCAGAAAGACCTATGACACCACAACCGTGCAGCTCTGATGCCCTGGACAAGCCCATGAAAGAGTCAGATGCCACCACCCGTGACGGAAAAGGGCCAGCAAAGCTGGGAAAAGCAATGCAGAAGAGGCCAGCAAGAAAGACCTGAGGCTGTGACAACACTGGGGAGAAAACCCTGAAAGGGCGCCAGGAAGACACACAACAAGAGCGGGCTCAGAAGAGGTGTGGCCAGTGAGGCCTCGATGATGGCTGCAAAGATGACTGACTGCAAACGGCCACGATGTGGAGTCAGAGCAACAGACCACCCCCTTTTAGCTGCCTGCACAGAACAAGACACAATCCATTGGAGCAATGCTGACGAGTCAGGCCAGGCAAAAAGACAGTGGATGCCTGCCATGCTAGTGCTGCAGAGCACGGGCTGTGCTCCTTGAGCACAACGAGCAAGAGCAACATCAAGACCTGAGCAAAAGAGAGTACAGCTACAACACACACCACAGACTGCACAACAACACAGACACAGGCTGGAGCCGCTCTGCCTAGCACATCCTCACTTTCTGCCATGCACACCCCACTGCCTCATGCACACACACATCCCAAACCACCCTCCACTCTACACTGAACGTCAGCACACACCTGCGCGCGCGCACACACACACACACACACACACACACACACAGTCAAGACACCCCAACACCCTTTGCCCATCAACTTAGCTCTTCCGGTGCTCTGCATCACCATCGGTCCTCAAGAGCCATCCTCAATGGCAGACCCATCCTCTCCGATCTTCCTTTGCTTGCCACATTTGCCTTCACCTGCCACACCAGAGCACAAGTAGTCACCCCCGTGCCAGTTGGCTCCAGCCTCACCTGCAAGAGCACTCTCCACCAAAGCACCATGGGTGCTCCGCTCACCTGAACTGCGCCAATTCCAAACACCAGCATCCTGGCTGGGGGGAAGCCCATGGCACCTGGAAAAAACAAAATAATGAAGCCACTCTTCTGGCAGGCAGCGCTCACCAGCCCTACAATGCCCAACACCAATCCGCTCACCTGAAATCCTCAGCCACGCTTGGGAAAGGCCCACACCATACCTGAAAAAGCACAGCAAAAGACATCACCAAGAGGCAACCCGGCATCACCCTACCACGCCATCAGATTCTGACCCAACAAGCTCCCCCTCTTACCTGCTCGGGCTCTTCTCAGCACTCTACTTCTCCTCTTCACAACTTCCTGCAAAACCTGAGACAACCACACCTTGAGGTGATGCCAAAACCACACCCCACCACAACAGTACCTCACTACAACACCTTTGCCTGCTCTGCTCACCCATCTTGACTGCTGGGCCATTGGCCGCCACGCCAAGGCCCACCAGGCACCTGTAAAACCAGAACAGCGCCAACGAGACAACAGCCCTACACTGGGCTCTGCGTCCTCTCTCAGACCAACACTCACCTTGCCCTGCTCCTCCCGGACGCAAGCAACTTGCTCTCCACAAGGCTCCACACCTACAAGCACAAAGCAAAAATTAACCAGGGAACCACTGACCACAACACTCCTTCCAACAAGGAATCTCTAGCTCACCTTCTTACGGCATTCCCCTTCCTTCCTCCATCTCCCTCAAGAGATCCAAACACTAATCCGCATCTGCAAAAAAGCAATGTAAAATGGAACACACAGATGCTGACCAATCACTGTCCCAGCCCATCACTGCCACACTCCACGCACTATCATTCCTAACACCCACAGGCAAGGCAGCTCCAGCCCCGAACAGACACACAGACACAAACATGAAGGAAAGCCCTATGCAAAAAGAACTATTCCCATGCATAAGATGCTGCCAGCCAAAAAGCCCTACAATGCCACAACCACACAGCTCTGATGCTCCGGATGAGCCCACGGAAGAGTCAGACGCTACTGCCTGTGATGGAAAGGGGCCAGCAAAGCTGGGAAGAGTGATGCAGAAGAAGCCAGCAAGGAAGACCTGAGGCTCTGACGATGCAGGGAAGAAAATCCTGAAAGGATGCCAGGAAGGTGCAAAACAAGAGCGGCCTCAGAAGAGGAACGGCCAAGGAGGCCTCAATGATGGCTGCAAATGGCCACGATGCAAAACCAGAGTGACACGCCACCCCTTTTAGCTGCCTGCACAGAACAAGGTGCTATCCATTAGCACAATGCTGATGAGTCGGGCCAGGCAAAAGACAATGGATGCCTGCCGCGCTAGCGCTGCAGAGCATGGGCCACGCTCCTTGAGCGCAAACAAGAGCGACATCAAGACCTGAGCAAAAGATACCACAGCTACAACACACACCCCATAAACTACTCAACAACACAGACACAGGCTGGAGCTGCTCTGCCTACCACACCCTCACTTTCTGCCATGCACACCCCACTGCCTCTGCCTCACACACAGCACTCATCCAGAAGAGTTCTCCATACTACACTGTATGTCAGCACACACACCCAAGACACATCGACACTTTGCTCCTCACCTTAGCTTTTGCAGTGCTGTGCGTCACACCATTGGTCCTCAAGAGGCATCCTCAATGGCAGCCACATCCTCTCTGATCTTCCTTCGGTCACCACATTCGCCTTCATTGCCTGCCAAACCAGAGCACGGGAGATCACCCCCATGCCAGCCAGCTCCAGCTGAAGAGCACCCTCCACCAAAGCGCCACCGATGTTGTGCTCACCTGTGCCGCACCAACTCCAGACTCCAACATCATTGCTGTGGGGACACCCATGGCACCTGGAAAACCAAGACAAAGTTACTATGCTGCCAGGTAGCGCTGACCAGCCCTACAACAACTGAAACACCATTCTGATCACCCATTCTACCTCACCTGAAATCCTCAGCCATGCCTGCAAAGGGCCGACATAGTACCTGAAGAAGCAAAGTAGGCAGCCCCAGAAGCCAGGGTAGGGGTCAGAAGCAGAGCCACAGAAGGGCAGGTGGCACTAGGTTCACAGGCATGGATATAAGAAAGGAACTGCCAGGCAAGACTGCAAATTGGTTCCTGGTGGTTCCGAGGAGTACAACCGTTTCTTCTCTCTCAGCACTGAGGCTTAGGCAAGAAGAGAGGTGAGTTCATTAGCTGAGGGGAGGTTGGTTTTTGAGCTCTTCAGGCACATGGGCTTACTCACAGTCCGCTTTGCTTTCCGACGAGGTGACTTCCTTTCTCATCCTACTGCAGTTACAGGAAGGGAGAAGGCTTCCTTCCCTCTTCATACAAAATCTGGACTCTTCTACAAGTCTGCATACTACAGAAAAACCCCACACAGTTTCTCCCTGAACAGGGCTGACAGTATTTCTGAGGAGCAGCAAAACATCCAGCGAGCCAGAAACCAGACTAGCTGATGACAGCAATACCTCACACAGATCCACCTTACTGGAGATAAAACACACAACCACCACCTAGGGTGTAAGTGTAGAAGGAAATGTTTTCCCAGGACCCCTGCTCTCTTCTCTTGTCTGCAGTCCAGCAGAGGCACAAGCAATGCCTCAAGCATCAGCATGTTCAAAGAGCCCAGTGAGGAAGTTAGGCCCCTTCCACAGTAAACACACAAACACCAGAAAACAATACTGACAATTAACAGAGGATACAACTGCACACTCAGAAACCCTCGTCCACCCCTGAACACCCCACACCAAGATACCAACACAAAACCAAAACTGCCTGCTATAAGCAATTTTCTGGCATGCTCACAACTCCACCTTCAGCCATCTCATTGCTCTAACATTAAGGAATGGCCCTTGCTTCTCTAAATGCAGCAATAAATCTTTCTGGATAGTTTCACTTCCACAAATGCTGTTATTTCCCAAGGCAGTTCCAGAGCACTACCCCCAAAGAAAGCAGAGACTGTGTGAACACCCTGGGTTTATGTAACCCTAGCCTCACCCACTGCCCTACCCACAAGCCCTTGGAAGGGGAGGGGCAAACCACTGGCAGCCATAAATACATAGGGCTAAGCAGAAGCAAGCCTTTTGCTTCCACTCAGTATCTGGATGGGAGAGCACAGAAAGGACAGACGGACCTCTTTGATAAAACAGACCATCTTCTTTATTACTGAAACCTTATATACTGAACCCATAATATCAGGAGGTATGTTATTAAGCTTTTTTACCCAAACTAGCACTAGCCTTTGCACTAAAAACTAAAAATCAGTTCTGCTTATGCTTAGAAAGAAAGCTACAAGATTCAACATATCCTGTTAAGGGAACACTACACCACAGTGCTCTAATTGGTTCAGACCTGCATATAATACAGCTGTTGTAGCAGGACAGCATTTCCTCTAGGGCAAACCAAGATATCAAAATAAACTCCTGGAACAAGGCTGCTTCTGTAATGTGAGTACTTCTGAAGAGGGGTACTTCCTGTATAGTACCTAGAGTGCTCAGAAAAAGGGGTCAGTAGGTGGAATGGGTAGTTCCCCAGGGGAGTACTAGCTCTGTATTTCTAAGTGGAGGACTGGCACAAGGAGGGAAGAGGGATGCTAAGAGGGCTGGAGAACCTACGCAGGGCTCTGGGGGCACAACAAGGAAGGCTGACAGAGTAGTCCAGAGTGAAATAAAGGGGTTCCTCAGGGCTCTACAGGACCAGCAGAGGTCTATGCAGCACAACAAAGCTCTAAAGAGGAACCCAGAGCAGATTAGACATCTCTTACGGAGACTAGAGAGCAACTAAAAGAAGCCAGAAGAGAACAAGCAAAGCCTCTGAAGGGGTTCAGAGGAAAAGAGGGGTACTCAGGCAGCTGAACGATGAACAGAGCACTCCAGGGCATAAGACAGGGCTCAGGAAGAGTTCTGAGAACACTGCAGAAGTTCTAAAGGAGCTAGAGAGCCAAAAGACAGCTCTAGGGAACAAGGAAAGCCCAAAGAGTGGTCCAGAGTGCACTAGAGGGGTGCTGAGGGGCCTGCATGGCCAAGGAATGACTTTGGGGAACAAGGAAGAAATCTGGAGGGCTTCTGAGGAGACTAGAGGGTTCCAAAGGGGGCTGTGGAGCCAGAGGACAGCTCTGGGGCACAACAAGCACCCCAGGAGAGGTTCTGAGCAGACTAGAGGGCTCCTAAGGGGACTAAATGGCACAGGGAAAAAAAAAAAATCAAAACTGGGTAACATGACCGACCTCAGGAGGTGCTCTGAGTGGACAGGAGGGCTCCTATGGGATGTGGATGGCCAAAAGAGGGCTCCGGGACACAAAGGCCTCCAGAGGGGTTCTGAGCACACTAGAGGGGTCCTAAGGGAACTTGAGACCCAAAAGACAGCTTTGGAGCATGGCAAAGGCCTCTAGAAGGGTGCTAAGGGTTCTAGAGGGCCAGGAGTGGTCTGTGGGGGGGAAATAAAAGGTCAAAAAATGAAGCCAAAGCAGAATAGAGGGCTGCTAAAGGGCCAAAAGAGGGCTCCAGGGCATGAAGAAGGGCTCCGGAGGGACTCTGAGGGCTCTACCAGGGTCCTAAAGGGGTCTAGACATCCAAAACACAGCTCTGGGGCATAAAAAAGGCTGAAAGAGTAGTCCACAGCACACTTAGAGGGCTGCTAAGGGGTCTACATGGCCAAAAAATGACTCTGGTGAACCAGGAAGAAAACTGGAAGAGTTCTGAGGAGACTAGATGTTCCCTAAGGGGGCTGGAGGGCCAGAAGACAGCTCTGGGGCCCAATTGTGGCCAAAAGAGTGGTCCAGAGTACACTAGAGGGGTCCTCAGGGGTCTAGAGTGCCCACAGAAGACTCCGGTCCCAATCTTGGCCAAAAGAGGGGTCGAGAGCACACTAGGGGTTTCCTGAGGGAACCAATGAACAAAGAAAAAGCCTCTGGGGCCCCATTTTGGCCAAAAAAAGGAGTGCAGAGCAGACGAGAGGGCTGCTGAGAAGGCTGGAGGGCCAAATGAGGGCTCTGGAGCACCACAAAGGCCTCTGGAGGGATTCTGAAGGGACTAGCGGGGTGCTAAAGGGGCCGGAGGGCCAGAAGACAGCTCTGGGACAGAAGGGAGACCGAAAGAGTAGTCCAAAGTGCACTAGAGGAGTCCTAAGTGGTCTACCTGGCTGAAAAAATATCAACTGGGGAGCAGGGATGAGCTCAGGAGGTGGTCTGAGAGGACGAGAGAGATTCGCTAGGGTCTGGAGAGCCCAAAGAGCTCTGGGGCCCAATTTTGGCCAAGAGAGTGTTTGAGAGTGCACTGGAGGGGTGCTAACAGGTCTACAAGGCCAAAAAAGACTCTGGGGAACAAGGACAGCCTCCAGAAAGGTTCTTAGGTGGAATTTGAGGGATCCAAAGGGGTCGTCAGGAGAGCCAGAAGACAGCCCTGGGGCACAACAAAGGCCTCCAGAGGGATTCAGAGGTGACTAGAGGGGTCCTCTTGGTTCTAGAGGGCCAAAAGAGGGCTGCAGGGCACAATTTTGGCCAAAAGAGGCACCTAGAGTAGACCGGGGGGTTGTAAAGGGACTAGAAGGAAGAAAAAAAATGCTATATGGAACAACGAAGGCAAAAGGAGGGGTCCTGGTGGGACTAGAGAGGTGCTTGGAGAGCTAGAAGGACAACGGAGGGCTCCTGCACAATGAAGGCCAAAAGAGGGATATTGAAGGAATTAGAGAAGTCCTACGAGAGCCGGTGGACCAAAAAAGGGCTCTGGGAGCACTACAAAGGCCTCAGGAGGGGTTCTGAGGGTACGAGAGGGGTCCTAAGGACTCTACACGCTCAACTGAGCCCCTGGTGCACAATGAAGTCCAATGGAGAGGTTCTGAGGGGATTGGAGCAGTCCTAAGGGGACTAGACATCAAACAGAGGCCTCTAGGGTGCAATGAAGACTTTGGGGGCAGTGTTTGGACCACTTCTCTGAGGCTTTTGGGGTGACTGACATAACCGCTTCGCTTCACGTTACTCACAGCTACCTTCATCTATTACTTAGGGCTAAACCTGTTCCTATTTGCAGAGGGGCTTGTTGCTTGTTTAAACTTGACATATAGTCCACAACCTGCTCTGCGTGCTCCCTAGTCCCTTCTGCTTTCGCAACACTTGTGGTAATTCAAGGAGGTAATTAAGAGTCCCCATTGTCCCATAGGCTGGAGCAAGACATTGCTGCTGCTCTGAGGAGATGCCTAAAAGCCATGCTGTTTTCTGTAGCATCACTGGGGCTTCCCAGAGCCCAACGGTGTTCTCTTTGGCTTTTCCCGAGCCTTTTAGGTTTTTTAGGCTATTCCTTAGCCCGCCATTTCATGGCAATGTTCTCCTTAAGCATTGTGCACAGCACGATTATCCCAGATCAGCCACATCGTGTACGTACAGAGGCTTCTGAGAGAAGCTCAGAAGAAAAGAGAGAAAAATCTCTTTGTCATCAGCGCATCCACCCGCCAACACTCTTCACCAGGAAGCGCTGTAAACTCCCATTTCTCTAAAGCGGGACTGAGTCAAGGCAGAGACGCAGATCACACCCCATCTTTGTTAGAACGCCTCACTGCTGCGGGGACTGGGCCTGGCAGCAGTTTTAGGAATGTTTGGGGCTTTGGAGAGAGTGCAGGGGAAGGTCTGGAGTCAGTGACAACGTTGAGGCAGGGCTTGGAGATGTTTTGGGGCCTGTAGGGGTGTTGGGGCAGGATTTGTGGGTGGTTTAATGGCTTTGGGGGGGCTGGTTGCAGGAAGGGTGGGACTCTGCGGGGCCCTCAGGGCAGGGGTGCCATCCCAGATGTGTAGGGAGCACATAGGGGTGCCCCACGTTGCTGTCAGCTCGGCGGGAGGAGCCACTGGTCTCCCACCCCATCAGATAGGGTGGCGGGGGGGGAGGAGGAGGGATCTATGAGCTTGCACAGAACGCCAGAGAAGGCAGCAGGGAACTCACCAAGGGCCCCGCATCCCAGAAAAGCTGCAAAGGAACCCGCGTCCCAGACGAGAGGAGACATCAGGCTGCTGTGCCGCTGCTGGACACATCCAGACCCCCGCGCAGACACACCCCCCCGCCCCGCTCCTCCAGGCTGCGTCCACAGCGGTGAGCGCATGCCCTGGCCCGCGCTGGGGAGGAACTGGGGCCCTACAGGCGACACACGGAAAAGGCAGAGTCAGAGCCGCGCTCCGGCAGACCCGGCGCGGCGCGGCGCCAGGTCCGAACCCCCCGCCCCCCCGCCCCGCCGCCTCCACGAAGCGACAGCCCCGGCGGGCAGGACGCAGCCCGACGCCCGCGGCCACCCGAAAGCACACGCTCGCCTCACCGGGATCCCCACGTGCTCGACTCCAGGCGGCCTCGGCCCTCGCCCGCAGCCGCCGAGCGAAAACACCCACCCTGCTCGCCGCCATCTTGCTCCCCGCCGCCGCGCATGCGCTCGCTACGGACAGCGCGGGAGGGGCGGGGGCGAGCGGGAGCGGGAGCGGGAGCGGGGGGGGGAGGCGAGACCCGCAATGGCGCCCTCGTGTGGTCGTAGCGCGGCGCTGCAGCCGGCCGGCTCCCGCGGGCGACCCGCAGCCCGCCGCGCCAGCCCGGTGCTCAGGCCGAGCAGCGAGCGCCCCGAGGCTGCTCTGCCCGTGCCCGAGAGAGCTGCGGGGATCAGCGAGCAGGCGCTGGGGCTGCCCCGGTCGCGGAGCAGCTCTGAGACGGCACTGCCCGTCCCCGCACCCCCAGGAAGCACCAGGAAGGAAAAGCCCTCTCGGGAAAAGCGCTCCCGGTCCGTGAGCACCGGGCAGGGATGGACGAGCGCCTTCGCTTACCCGTCCCCGAGAGAGCGGAGAGTAGCGGTGAACACGGTGACCGGCAGCGCACACGTGTGCGCCGGCTGCCTGCACTGTTCTTCGTACGCAGCGGTGGCCGGCGGCGGCTGCAGTGCTGCCTTGTCGACACGCGAGGACAGCGGTGAGCGGGACGGAACGCAGTGCGCATGCGCTACGCCGATGAGTGTGCAGTGCCGCTTTTCAGACCCGCGATGGCAGCAGTGAGCGCGGCGGAACGCAATGCGCATGCGTGCTCCCTTTCGGTGCAGTACCACCTTCTCCCCAGTATCAGGGTCCACTCAATAAACAAAATAGTATGATAAATGTTGTCATCTGCTCCAAGTGCTTTCGCAGAAGAGAACGACATCAAAATGAGGTATTATTGCATTTAGTCTCCACTACACGTGCTACCCCAGTGCCACGGACTTGCTTTAAAGGATCAGTGATGTACGCGTTCTGGCAGTAATATTCACGGAATGAATATGCACTCGATCAAGTAGGAGTGTTCATGAAAAGCTTTGCCAGTGCGTCGCTAGGTAACAAACCTAGACAAGCAGCTATTTGCCCTGATCCTTCGGCTTACGTTTCTTCTGCCCGATGTAGTCTAACGTACCTGAACGCAATGGCCTTGCGAGGCAGTGACACGGTGTCCGTGGGGTGGCTGTTCCAGGGTCTCTCGGGCTGTTCCAGGGTCCTCGGACAGCAACGGTGCTGGTCGACTTTCCCTTGTGCTGCACAGCAGGACAGCTCCGCACCGTGCCCTCCCAGCACTGCCGCTCCTCCCAGCAGTTGCCTAACTGGCCCCAATCCTGAGCAAAGCTACGACTCCCAGGAGCCCGCAGCACCCCTCCTTCTCTCCCTGCCCTCCCCATTTCCAAGAGGGACAGCCCCAGCCCCTGGGGACAACCCTGCCTGGTCACACTGCTGTCCAAAAAGCGGATTCGTTGCCCCGTGTGCACTAAGCCAATAATTACACGCTCAGGAGAGACATTTGCTTATTTATTTCAGAGTTGCGCAAGCCTGGCTGCTCGGTGGTTTCCCACAAATCAAGCGCACCCCCACCCCCCCCGGCTTTCCAAGTAGCATTTACACAAACAAATTGCAAGGTTTGCAACTTTCCCTTTTACACCGGTTGGTTAGTGATTTACCTACAACTGTAATATTGCTTACACACCATTTTACTACTACACATGCTCAGGGGAGGGGTCTTCACCCGGGCGTGGGTCTTTCTGACCTATCAGCGTGATTTTCTTGTATTATAATGAGGACAGGTCAGTTAGGGGATACCTCGAATTCTTTTGCTAAATTGGCAATGTATGCATAGAAAACAAAGCATCTTGATTTACAGTTTCTTTAAGGCTTTAGCAGTTCTAGGACGGCCTTGATTAAAGAATTATTTCCTCCCAGGAAATAGAGAGGTTCTCCTCATCTGCCTAGTTTAAAGAGCATGAACACTCTTTCTGAGCTTCCAAGATTGTCTTGCAACACCACCAGAGATGGAAAATGCTTCCTGCCCTGTACCGGGGAAAAACAGGGGCATTCCACTGTCCCCCGTGACCTGTGGGGACTCAGGCGTGAGTGACACACGTCCAGTAAGGAACAGACCCAGCGGGCCACTGCTGCAGGGCTGAGAAGGCACCGGCACCTGGAACCACAGCTCCTGGCCTGCCACAGAGCACAATGCGGCTGGCTGGTGGGAACGCCGCTGGCAGAGACCTGCCCGCCCCCGCCACCTCGAGAGGCGCAGCATGGTCACCCAGTAGCCCTGTCTGAGAAGACTACACCTCCCAGCATACCGTGCACATGAAAATGGCGGCCCGGAAGCCCAGTGCTGGAAGACCACTGCTCCCGGCATGCCGCGGTGAAAACTACGGCTCCCCGCATGCCAGGCTGCCAACTCCCGCCCCCCCCCTCCCCCCCCCCCCCCGCAGCGCTAGGGGAGGTTTGACCCTCGGGAGATGCCGTTCCTTTAGGTTTATAAATAGCTGATGGGAGGGTGTTAGATTACAGCATGTGTAGAAGGTTTTTTAGAGAATGTCATCAACCAGAAAGACCCAGAACATATCTTGTATTTACACTCCTCTTACCAGCACCACTTTGTCTGCCTGTCTAGTTGCAGTGTCCTTAAATGATGGCAGCTATAAGCAACTTTTGCCCCCTGGTCTCCAGGACTGGCTCTTTAAACAGGTGTTGTTCTTTCTGATAGAGCCCCGAGTGACATACCACTGACTTCCTCAGTGTGTGGTGATGTACATATTTGTGGTACAATGCCAAAGTAAGCCTTGTTAGCAAGACTATTTGTATCATCAGCAGACAAATACAGTGCAGTCTCCATCCTTCAAGATATTCAAAATCCAACTGGACATGATCCTGGGCAACTTGCTCTAGTTGACCTTGCTCTGAGCTGGGTGGTAGAGAGGGGAAGGGTGTTGGACTAGATGATCTCCTGAGGTCCCTTCCAACCTCAGTAATTCTGTGAGAATTGTCTGAGATGAATCCCACACTTGGAGTTCTACTTGGTAGTTTTTCTATTTAAAGAAACAAGAAGAGAATATAGACGATTAACACTGCTTATGTGTGTGCACGTGATTTGCATAGGTCCATATCCTTGTTGAAATTCCAGAGAACTCCATGCGTGAATACAGTACCACAGGAATGTTTCCTTATGCATCGTAATAGGAAGAGTTTTGTATTTTAAGATTCAGAAGTGCAAAGAGATGTTGTCAGCCGAAAATCCTCTTCTGTTCAGCAGGATTATTTAGCATAATGACATTACATATTCAGCTTTGAATATCAAAAGGCAGTATTATGTTTCTTCTTTAATTCCTGTATTTTCATGGGCCAATGATTTTTTTGATCCCGTTGGTATTCTGTAATTACATATTAATTGCATTAAGTTCAGAAACATCATCAAAGAAGCACCACGCAATGGTAATCTTAAAAATGTTAGGATTCAGATTTCTCTCGTCTTCCATTCTACATTGTTATAACCACGGCTCTCCTCTTTTAATCTTTTTTCCTTGGTATAGCCTTTATCACGAATAGAGATTCATAATATGCTCAGAATATGATGCCTCAAAATATTGTATAAATTGCAGCCATGTGTTGTCTTGCTTTGATGCTTGCACTGGATTCTTTAGCTCAGTGCATTGTCCTTTGTCTTGACCTCGTTATTTATGGCTCCAATGAGCTGTGGAAAATGAGCAGCCAGGTCATCCTTTCCAAATTAAAACACTAGCAAGGTCAATGTAGGACAGGAAATAGAACATTTGGAATATTGCCACTTTTCTGCCTTATTTGCATATAAAAAGTGGGGACTGGAATGGTAGGAAATGGGTCCATTTTAATTTATTACAAAAAGTTATGATCTTACCCTTCCCTCTGCCCGGTTTATGCCTTAATATCAAGAGAGCACTCTTGCCCTTACTGTTTCAATCTTCCTAGTGTGACTGTATGGGAGAGGGGGGAAAGCGTGGCTATGTATGTGGAAAAGGAATGCTTTAAATAGCTGATCTTCTTCAGCATTGTCCTGTAAACACATTTGCTGCCGTCATTATTTCTGAAGCGCACGTTAAAAGTTGAATATTTACCACAGTCTTTACCAATGTTTCTGACAGAGCAATGGAGGAAGGGAAGGACGTCATCAGCCTTTCAATTCAAAAATGTTGTCCACAGTCTGCTGTGAACAGTTAACCTGCTATGTCACTCAGGGGCACTAGAGTCTTGATTACACACAAAACTATTTTCTAATCATTTTCCGTATTACCCTGGAAATTAGCTGTGTATCTTTGGTGTGACTTATAATGGCATCTAGTAGCTAATAACCTGTATCAATATACCTAGTTAACTTTTTGTTAGAATCAAATGTAAATACAGGGATTCTTCTTTTCTGCTTATTTCAGAGATGCTGCGTAGCAGGATAACGAAGTGTTTGCTTTCATGTCACCTGTTAACTGGTTAATGGCCTATGGAAATTTTATGTCTTCTCCTGTTCACTTTTGCCAAGAATATATCAATGATTCTTTTTTTTCTTGGATATCTTTTTTTTTTTAAATACCAAGTGGTTACCTTAGAAAAATATCGTATGGTGAGTAGAGAGAGATCCTTTCTTATTGTAAAAATAGAAGAAGAAGATGGATTAATTAGGCTTTGGACCTAGGCAATATCATTCACTCTGTTTTATTTTTACGGCTTCTGTGTTAATGAATATCTTGTGCATCTCTTTGATCCCCTGAGAGAACATCCACACAATGTCCTCTATGTTTTATGTCCCAGGGTTGGCGTTACATATTACAGGCTATCTGGTCATCATTGCACCACTGCTATTTCGTCTTCTGACTGTGAATATCCAAGTGTGGTGGTTGACATTGCCAGACTGGTGTTGCCACCTGCTGGGTACATGAACTTTTCCTGCTCCAACCTGTTTGCCTATATGCATGTTTTCATTCTTTGTCAAGCATCTTTTTTAGCTATTATAAGGAGGATGTATTTGATGAAACATAGGTGTCTAGATCTGGTCTAGTCATCTTAGGCTCCCTTTATATTCAGAAAAGAGCAAAAGGACTTTCGTTGGCTCAGTTCATCTTATCCCAAAGTAGATGTTTAAAACAGGTCAAATAAGCAGCAACTTAAAATTACTTCAGTCTTTTACTGTGCATAAAAAGGGCATAATATGATTAGCTTGGATGTAGATATTTACTATTTTATATATATATATGTATGATATATATATGCTATGCATACATGATATACATATATGATATATATGATGTATATTTGAGATATATATATATGTATGATATATATGTGTGTCTGTGTATGATATGTATATATGCAGATATTTACTAGTGCCATTGCCTGAAAGGCCAGTGGCAGGGCCATGGCTGCTGGCTGTGCTTCTGAGGTCACAGCAGCCTCAGTGCCTCATAGGCTGGAGGGAGGCCCCTGGCTGCAAGTTGTGCTTGTGGGGTGGAAGAAGTACCAGTGCCTCATAGGCCAGTGGGAGGCCAATGACTGCTGGCTGTGCTTGTGAGGTCACATCGACCTCTGTGCCCTACAGGCCAGTGGCAGGCCCATGGGTGCTGGCTGTGCTTGTGAGGTCACAGCAGCCTCAGTGCCTGATAGGGCAGTGGCAGGCCAGTGACTGCTGGCTGTGCTCGTGAGGTCACAGCAGCCTCAGTGCCTCATAGGCCAGAGGGAGGCCCCTGGTTGCTGGCTGTGCTTGTGAGCTCACAGCAGCCTCAGTGCCTGATAGGGTAGTGGCAGGCCAGTGACTGCTGGCTGTGCTTGTGAGGCCACAGCAGCCTCAGAGCCTCATAGGCCAGTGGCAGGCCTATGGCTGCTGGCTGTGCTTGTGAGATCACAGCATCATCGGTGCCTGATAGTGCAGTGTCAGGCCCTTGGCTGCTGGCTGTTCTTGTGAGGTCGCAACAGCCTCAGAGCCTGCTAGGCCAGCAGCAGACCCATGACTGCTGGCTGTGCAGGTGAGATCACAGCAGACGCAGTGCCTCATAGGCCAGTGGCAGTCCCATGGATGGACGCTGTGCTTGTGAGGTCTCATTTCTCTCAGTGGCTGACAGGCCAGGGAAAGGCCAATGGCTGCTGGCTGTGCTTGCTTGTAAGGTCACAGCAGCCTCAGAGCCTGATACGCCAGTGGCAGGCCCCTGGCTGCTGGCTGTGCTTGTAAGGTCGCAACAGTCCCAGTGACTGATAGGCGAGGGCAGACCCACAGCTCCTGGCTGTGCTTGTGAGGTCACAGCAGCCTCAGAGCTTGATAGGGCGGTGGCAGGTCTAAGGCTGCTGGCTGTACTTGTGAGGTGACATTTGTCTCATTGCCTGATAGGCCAATGGCAGGCACATGGCTTCCAGCTGTGCTTCTGAGGTCACAGCAGTCTCCGTGCCTCATAGTCCAGTGTCAGGCCCATGGCTACTCACTGTTGTTGTGAGGTCACAGCAGCCTCAGGGCCTGATAGGGCAGTGGCAGGCCCCTGGCTGCTGGCTGTGCTTGTGAGCTCACAGCAGCCTCCGTGCCTCATAGACCAGCAGCAGGGCATGGCTGCTGGTTGTGCATGCATGTGAGATCACAGCAGTCCCAATGCCTCATAGGCCAGGGACAGGCCCATGGCTGCTGCCTTGGCTTCCTTGTGAGGTCACAGCATCATCAGTGCCTGATAGGCCAGTGACAGGCACATGGCTTCCAGCTGTGCTTGCGAGGTCACAGCAGCCTCCTTGCCTCATAGGCCAGCATCAGGGCACGGCTGCTGGCTGTGCTTGCTTGTGAGGCCACAGCAGCCTCAGAGCCTCATAGGCCAGTGGCAGGCCTATGGCTGCTGGCTGTGCTTGTGAGATCACAGCATCATCGGTGCCTGATAGGCGAGTGGCAGGCACATGGCTTCCAGCTGTGCTTGTGACGTCACAGCAGCATCCGTGCCTCATGGGCTAGTGGTAGGCCCATGGCTGCTGGCTGTGCATATGAGGTCAGAGCAGTCCCTGTGCCTCATAGTCCAGTGTCAGGCCCATGGCTGCAGGCTGTGCTAGTGAGGTCACAGCAGCCTCAGGGCCTGATTGGCCAGTGGAATGCCCATGGATGCTCGCTGTGCTTGTGAGGTCACTGCTATGGAAATGAGGCTCGCCGGGCACCATAACAGGGTCTGACCCTAGGTTCCTGCAAGAAAGTTCAGAGCCAAATCAAAGCAAATTAAATAATTAAATTTTAATGATGCACATGCAGTAATTACAGCTCGAGCTGGGTGCCTCCGAAGAGGGAGCCCAAACAAAGAAATCCCTGGGCAATTATAGCTTTTTCCAATTAAGTTTCCCACCCCTCACGCGGTAGTTAGACCAACAGTAATTTTTTTTGGTCTGGGGTCTCCTGCTCCTTATTGGCTCTCATCGTTGCTCCTAGGCAGGCTGTTTTTCTCCCTTAGCTTTACTGTTGTGGTTTCTGCTGACGGTTGTACCTTCGTTTCTCCTTGCGTCTTACCATTGTCTCTCAAGGTCCTGAGAAGGAGGAGGTGATTCCAAATCATAACAATTAACACTGCCCCAGCAGTGAGCTAAGGCTTTGCCCCTCAAGGTCCTAATGCCCTGCGCTGGTCTTATTTCAAAGCCTTGACATCCTCCCTTTCGGAGTGTGAGACACAGGAATGCAGACTGCTTGTACCTTCCTTATCTTCCCAGCTTGAACCAGCTCTGAGGCCCTTTTCTTACTGGACTAAGTAAAAGTTCATTATTTTATCTAAGTGCGGCCTAAGGCTTCAGCAAATTTAGCTACTCATGCTAAGCAAGTTTTACAGAAGTTGTGCTAAGCGGCTACCTCGAGACAGTTTCAGTTTGCTATTCTTTAACAGTCCCCCCCTTTGTTTTTATGAAGCATCCCTGTTAATCTTTTAAACAGAGTTCTCAAAGCCTTTCGAGGCGTACTATCGCTTTCCATAATCTTATGTATAATATAATTGTAAGTAATAGGCATAACACAGTTAAACTGAACACAACTACTACCGGGTGCAACACGTGATTATAAATCCCTGTTGCTGTTGGTGACCATCCTAGAAGAGTTTCCCAGCCATGATGTTCTCCGTCCCTCTTTACCCTTTCCAAGACGTGGTGTATCTCTTCCGCATCACAATGAATGGTGATTAGAGTTTTTTGTCCATTGTTCCGGGTGCATTCTAGCAGTCAACGCAAATCATCGCATTGTAGTAGTTTCTTTACTAGCATAAGATTCATTCCAATGGGGATAGGGAGTAAATTTTGGCTCAATGTATAATTAGATTGTAACAGTTGCATCCCATAATTTGGGGTAAAGCTACAAATACAAATGTTTGAGTGATTACTTGTATCTACAACACTGCTCTCTGTAAGATTACAAAGTGTTCTTACACAGACACATCCTTTTTCAACATATACAAGTACAGTTCAACTTTCACAGCAAAAGAAGAACATAGTATGACAGTATATGGACTGTTCCATTCAGGTTTTAACTTGGATTTTTGTGGAAATACTTTAACTAAAACTTCGTCCCCAGGCTGTATACCAGGCACTTGTATTTCAGGTGGTGCGGATTGATATCACTGAGCATTTTTTTTTTTTAAGACTTTCAAAGCTTTTTTTTTTTTGGCATACTTAGAACATACTCTAGACAGTTTCAGTTCGCTATTCTTTAACAAGGGAAGCATGCTCTATCAGGCATAAGCTGACAGAAATCGCCTTCCCCCGAACATTGCCATTCACTCCGGCCGTGGCACAGCCCCTCTGTCCCTGCTGGGCCCCGCTTCGCTGCATCCCTTCCCCACTTTGGTGTGTCTGGCACCTCTGCTTTGGCTGCGATGGCCGCACGGGGCTGTGTTGTCAGCACCAGCTGCCTGTGAGTAGCCCTGCACCCCAACACACCCCGTCATTCTCCAGCTGGGCCTCCGCCGATTTCCCTTTACCTTAGGCAGTTGCTAGACATCACTAGTTCCCTTCAGCCTCGCTCCCGCCACCCAGGCCCAGGGAAGCGCTAGCAGCTTCTGAGCAGCCGTGCTGACACTTCACCTGCCCGAGCAACAGAGCGACTTGCTTGCCGCACTGCTGCCGGGCGCTCCTGCGGCGCCCCATTCGCGCCTTGGCTACTGCCAGGCCCCGTGTGCCAGCGCGATCTCTGCCGCCCATCGGCATTACCGGCACCTGTTAGAAAAGGACGCCTAAGGGAAAAGGACTGGGAAAAAAGCATTTCTGCTTTTCATGGTGAAATTCCGCACAGAAAGCTGAAGCACTGCCAAGGACTGGGTTTTGTTTTGACGGCAACTTTATTGCTCTGAGAACACTCTTCAAGCTCGGATTGGTTAGCATTGTTTGGAGAACGGCTCTCTGTTGGGTTGGATGGTAAGTGGTGGTGTAGATGGTAAGGTTAGTCAGTCTTGACGGCTCCCGTCCTCAAGCTCTGCAGCTGAACGACAAAAGGAAGCAGGCTCACTCCCTGTCATGACATTCAGCACAAACCCATCTGCTCAGCGGTTTGCTTTCTAAACAGCAAAGACCTGAGCCTGCCCGCAGCTTGACGTGCGCTGTGACTCCGGGACTGCAGCGACCTCGAGAGGGAGGCTTCCAAAAGCCTCCCAGGAAAAGCCACCGCCTGTCCGTTGCGTGCTAGGACGGGCGTACTGTGCAGAAGAGCAGGACACAGCTACCTGCTCTCCTGACCCACGGTAGACCTTAGGGACGTGACATTTGGTGGCAGTTTTGCCTTCTTTCCTAGTGACCATTCAAAACTGGAAACACACACACGAGGAAAACTTGTGTCTCTTTCAATTGAGGCAGAATATTTGGAAGCCAGGGCATACTGCACAGCCTTCCTGACGCAAGCCCTTGAAGGCTGCCCGCCCCGTGGAGTTGTTTACTGCCATGGTTGCTGTATTGTTCCCATAAAGAGCCGTCTGGAGGATGGCCGTCTCCCTTCTCCTCCCGTGGGTACTTCCGGAAAGGAGGATCTGAGCATTCCAAGCAGCTTTCCAGCTTCTTGATGGGTCTGCTCTTTTTCTTCTTGCTCTTACGCTTGTGACTGTCCATGTGGAGTGCAGAGAAATCCAAATCATACTGTCGGAAGGAAAGGGGCAAGTTCAGAACAGAAAAAACAGATGTGGCACTCGATGCCTACATGGGACTGTATTTTATCAAGTCTACTGCAGGGGATGATTTGCAGCTGCTCTGCGGTAATTTCTGAATGTCTGCCTTACTAAGAAACGCACACCCTCAGAGGTCGAGCGGACATTAGGTCTTGGCTTGTACACACATCATTAATTGAGGCTAGTTCTGGAAGAGGTGCCAAAGAAAACAATCATTCTCGTAGCCTGATCCAGAACCGTGTGCACATGTGCCTCTAACTGTATGGTCCCGTTAGTGGGTAAATTGGTCTCGTTAGTGGGTAAATAAAAGTGGAATATTGGCGAGGAGACAGGAGCATGTTGACCGGCCAACTAGTGCAGCTGCCAAAACACTTGGTGTTCAGACTCCAAGGGGAACGGCGGGTCGCGACCCTTAGGTGCACCACACAGGCATCAACCTGGACTCACGTATTCCTAAAGAATTATTGCTTCCCTTGTTATCTGTACATCTAAAGAATTACCGCTCTCCTTGTTATCTGCAGCGCATGCACACTACGCCACATTGTAGCCTATTCTTTCGCCTTAAACCCCCACCCCCCCTCCCCCTGAACGTCGCCAGGGGCCGATGCTCTATGGTGCCTGGGGCAGCCCGGTCACCTGCCTGCAAGGTTCCTGGGATTCCCCTTGTGGTTTGGGGATTTCAAGGTAATAAACATCTAATAGCTTTATTCCAGAGCGGTGTCTTCTACCCCTGCGTATTCCAAGCAGCAGTCAGCACCGTTAGCAGTCCCCTTCTGAAGTGCTAGCACAGCTCAGCAGTATCTTTCCTGCCTTCACTTGATCGACCTACCCACGTGATCTCCAGACAGACGCCGCACTATTGAGAGCTCTTTAAAGCCAACTGGGCGGACAGGAGGAACAGCCAGAGAAGAACAAGAGGAACTGCGGAAATCTCTTTTCTCGGTCTTTCTCCGTTTCCCTTCTATTTTGTTGTCGCTCCCTCCGGCGTGGGGATGTCCTCTTTTTCTGTTTCTTTGCTTTTCAGCCTTCCGGGAAGAGCCCTCAAAACCGGAAGGAACTGACACAGCTGAAGGTGCTCGTCGTTGAGGAGAATAGTTTTCAGACTGCTGCTCCGGGACTGGACAGCGGCGCGCGTCTGCTTGGTGGCTGCTGAAGTGATGCCCGCCTTCCCCTCTGGCGTGTGATGACAGGTGGAGCCACCTGCTTTTGCAAGAATGCTCGTGTGACCTCTCTTGCTCTGTTCGTCCTCTGCTTCGGGATCGGTAAGGAGGACATTTTCCGGAGCTTCTGCCCTTATCCAGGCAGTTTCTGTCACTACGGGAAGATGTGCGCCTGCTTCCAGGGCAATACTGCTGCAGGTGGCAGTTTCGCTTGTTTCTTTCCAGCCTGCGAGAGCACCTCCTCTTGTGGGAATCACCGCCCATTTCTGTGACGCCAATGGTATTGGGATCCTCTTTCAGGGCTCCGTTTCTCTTTAAATGACTTGAGCTCTGTATTTCAAAAGAAGAGATCGTGAGATGGCTATGTGCAAACACACAGCTTGGAGAAGCCCCAAACACAAACCCCTCCTACCAGGGAGTCCCACAGATTGCCTCAGGAGATGAAGAGGAAAAAAACAACAAAAAATGCCCCACTCTGCTTTAATTCGAAGTGCAAGGCCAGCAAGTGTTGTTCATTCCTACTTTTGGTTTTTGGCCGACTGGAAGCAAATGAGCATCATTTTTGAAAGCCCATCCAAAGAGCTGAGCACGGATTAAGGATGGCCCCAAATTGCGCGCGCTCTCTCTCTCGCGCTCTCTCTCTCTGTCTCTAGCTATGTACCTGCGTCCATTTTTCCCCTTTCAACTTTCCCTGAAACCCCCAGCATACTTGTTCCAGTGCTCAGGAATAAGCCATTCTGGTTTTGCTGTCTCAGCTCAAGTGACAGCACTAAAAATAAACCAAGCAGTCTTTCCCTTTTTTTTTTCCCCAGGATTTGAGCATGACTAGGCTCTACTTCCAATGTCTCGCTGTGCTTCAGGAAGCGGAGCTGCAAGTAAAGAAGCAGCAGGGCTGCACGCAATTCAGCAGCAGCCACTGTTTGAGTGATTCCGGCTGCAGCAGGAGAGCTGTGAAGAAAGCTGCAGGGTGGGAGGGAAAATACAATGCAGACGCTACCAGAAAAGGAAAAAAAAAAAGGAAGAAAAAGACAATTCCCACTACCCATTTGGTGCCTCTCTCCTTCCCTCTCTTCCCCCCTCCCCGTTACCTTCAGCATACGAGGAGCAAGCTGCGGTCTCAGAAATCCAGCCCCCTTCTTATTAGCCCCTGGCTGACCAAGGCACGAAGGGGGATAAGATGGCACGGGCGCGTCAGAAGTGCATTCTCCAAGTGTCTCACCATCGCACCTTGGGAAACAACAGTGATCTCAGTTGAGACATGCCCTGTCAGCCTCCTCTTGGGCTGAATCCCATCCTGCCATCATCTAGGAGCAGCTGATACGTCATACTGAGAACGTAACCAAGACTACAAGCTGAAAATTAGATGCTGCTCTTCCTACCACGGCCGTCCCTTGCAGAGCAAGAACTCATCCTTACACCACCTCTGGCCTGAATTTCTCCTCCTTTATGGCATTCGCCAGCTCCACAGAGCACGTACGTAGCAAGTTACGCAAGTGCAGCAGGTGAAGGCCAAGCAATGAAAGACACTGCGTGACATGGGGAATTCCAGACTGGACAGAACGCAATTCTACCAATAGTCCTTTCCGCCCAGGACAGAAGGAAAAACACGTCAGAGGAGCAGAAGAGAGGTTTCAGCAGCGCGAAAGGGAAAGGTACCCCAAACCCATCTGAATACTCGCTCTTACCTGATATAAAAAAGTAAATACGCCTGCTGACTGAGAACAGTTTGGAGGTCGCAAAGGACTACCGAGGCATCATTCATCTCATACCACAGTCCATTACTGGCCTGCAAAGAAAGGCAACGATGCCTTTAGAGCAACTCTAGAGCGTGCTCTCTACAGGAAAACCCAGACAGAACACTAGCAGACAAAGGAGACACCAAGACTAGTCAAAGGAGACAGGTAACGAGCTCTTTCCCCTTCAAAACAATGGTTGTCAGTAACATGCTGGGACAAGTTTCTCTTCACCAGCACAGATTCTGCCCTGCAAGAAATGAAGCTGATGCTTACCTTGGTGAAGCAGAAATAGTGTCCTGCACGACCGCTGGCACCTCTGTGCACCAGGACTGCATATAAGGCGTAGAGGACTGGTTCTCCAACTGGCTGAGACATGTATGCTCGCAGGTCCAAATACTCTGGATATTCCACATCCTGAAGACAGAGCAAGAGGATTCAAAACTCATCTGGGAACACTTCGTGAAAGAGCCGGGGAAGAACACTGCTAAGAATGTGGGCTGGAAGCTTAGACAGACATGTTTTGCCTCCTCAGAAATCGGTCTTCCCAGAGACAACATTTAATTGCTTCCGTTGCAGAGAACTGCTCAATGCAAAACCAGCTCTTTCAGAGCGGAGCATACGCTTATCGTCACACGGGAGCTTTGCTGTTACCGGAAGAGAAAGAGTAAGACCTACTTCTTGCGCTGATTTTGCCTAGACATCTTCTGTCGCTATGGTTACAGTCGGCCGACATTAACAACTTTGAACAGAGCGTTCCGCCTTGGGAAATCTCCCTTCCCAAGAAGGCATTACACTTGCATAGATACCTTGCTAATCTTTCCACCAGTGAAGTTGGCAAATCTTTTCAGGGCTATGGTGAGAACGTTGGAAGAGCGATGTATTGTAAACCTCTTGGACGCAGCAACCATCTTTTCACACCTTCAAAGCAAGCACAGGCAATTGTTTCAAGGCATCTTCCCCCCTCCCCCTCACGCCAAAAGTCAAGCAAGTTTCCATGTCTCTCTCACGCTCATCCTAGCTGAATGGTATTTCCTTGCCTAAGACGGGGCTTCTTTCCTTAAAGCCACACCCTGCATTTCAGCCTTGCTCCTGCAGAGAACCTGGCAGGATGTAGGAGGCCAGCTCGATAAGGAGCGGGAACGTTGTCTTTCGGTAGCCAAGCAAATGCCTGAGCACGTATCTTTGCTGGGCCCAAAAGTAAGGCTTGCCAACAACACGCAAGGCAGCAGGAACGTGACTCTCTCACCGGAGCGTGGTTCCGGAATGCGAGCTAGCGCCTGCGCTTCTTATCAAAGATTTCCAACTAGTTGAACAGAATGACACCGATTCCGCTCTAAGAAGCAAATGTACTCTTTTCCAAGCTTTGGGTGACTTCAGGGTTCATTAGCTGCACAACCCAAAGCTGCTCCGAGGCGGACAATGGGTTCGGCCACTATCTCCTAGTCCGATGGCATTAGGAAGACTACTTACTTGCTACATTTGTAGCAATTCTCACCATCCAGCAGCTCAGGTCTCACAAATTCTTCGAGCGCCCCGGGGACAGAGGAGGCTGCCTGGAGGAGGAAGAAAGGAGGGCACTGAGTTGCTGGAAACTCAAATGCCAACCCGCAACTCCTCTTTTGCCGCAGGGCCTCCCTCGTGCACACGTGGGAGACCTACTTGCGAAGCAGCGAACACCGCGAAGAAGGAGGCAGAAGCAGAGTATGCTGAACACTGACCTTGTTTGAAAAGGACTGTACTTTGGTACCAAGAGCTACCTGTCTGCGGTAGCGCACAATCAAGTTATCTGTGGTATGCCTTTGCGTAAATCACAAGAGCAAAAAAAGCCATCGCGTACCAATCAGAAGTGTATCGGGGTAGTCCAAAACTGGGAAGTATCATAGGACGAGCATGCGTGCGGAGATACGCTAATTGCTCTCTCTCTGGCTTAAACCCCCACACACACGGAGACCATTCACGGGGCTTCCAGAGGAGGACCAAGTCCAATCCACCTCCCAGCCTCCACCAAGCGTTTTTGCCGTGAACAGCATACATGCCTACGTGAACTCCGTCGAGTTTAGAAAGCCACAAAAAGAAAGAACAGCCCCCGAAAGCTCGGGGCCTTCAACGGCATCGTCAGCCACCGCTCCAAGACGTCTTACCTTTATCTCCAACGGGATATCGAGGAAGGCCTCATAGGACTCTGAAACTGCTTGGCAGCTCAAGCACGTTACTGGAAGCCAAACAGAAGCACGTCACAAAATGGGAAGGAGACTCACTTTGCCCGTTTACATTATTGAGAGCCGCTACTTCTTGGCACACCGCAAGCTCTTTGCGACAAACGGGCACAAAGGCACAGATCAGTTCCAAGGACAGCAGTAGTTTCCAAAAGTACCTCTGGATCTTAGGAATCCTCCAAATATTTGGTGAATGACCGTGGTGGCTTGAGACGACGTGTCCAAGCTGGAAACAAATTATCATCAGCGCTCAGAAGAGCCGAGGCGGAGAGGTAGCTCTTTCTTCAAAGAGCTTTTCTTTTCTACGAAAACCCTGGGCAAAGGTTTTCACGTAGGGTAGGAAAGGAAGGCGTCAAAAGTGCTAGAGAACACTTCAAGGTTAACTTGGTTCTGCTTACCTGGTGCTTCCATTCAAGCAAGCTGTCTGCATAGCAGCCACGGTGTAACATAAGAATTCGTGAGCATCTTCCTGTCTGCCAAAACAGAAATGCTCCCCTATTCCTAATAAACACAAAGGGCACAATGCTTATCTCTTCAAAAGGGACAGGAAACCTACTTTTCTAAAAGCTCTCTTTCCTACAACAATTAATCTCTCCAAGCCCTTTGCACCCGTGAAATAACCCTCTGAAAATTCAGACGTTTCTGCAAAGAACGCCATCTGAAATGACTTACGTCTAAGGTCACTGAAGACAGCCGTAGGCTCGACGGCGTTGTCAGAGCAGAACAGGACATGCTTAACGTGAGCTTCCATCGTACACAGCATGCAGAAGCCTTGCTCACGACCTGTCAAGAGTCAAGGAAGAAACCACCTCCGGCTAGTGCAAGATACCTACGTACCTGTGGAAAACCTTAAGCACCAACAATCTCCAAGTTGGAAGTGCGGTCTCTGCTCTCCGTTCCACGCTCTCTTCTCCAAAGGTGCCAACAGCCCAGTCTGTGCGCATAAGCATTAACCAGTAAGCCTGCACTAGCACGCATTTTCTGACGAAGCACCTGAAGGACTACTGCCAAGCCCTCTTCTGCAGGGAGGTGCACGGGAATAGCCCGACTAGCTCATATTGCTTTCACGGTGCTCTGTGGTAGTTTTCCTCTTCTTCCGGTTCAGCAGTGACCACATCAGGTCTCGCAGCGGTCGTGCATTAGGGAAACCCGGCTGGGAAGGAACACCGAGAACCTGTGATGCCCTCCTCCGAAAATTTATCATCTTTCGAGCAGCCGGAAAGCCACAGGCCAAATATTCATGAAGCGCCTTACTTCCCAATGCCCTTGATCATTCACAGGAGGGAAGAAAGAACCCTCCTTCGACGCCGGAGCACAGGGCATTAAAGGAAAGCAAGCACTCCCTCAGCTATCCTGAGCCTGCCGTGCATGCGCTCTTAAAAGGGAGCCCCTGCAGGGACACTAGGAAAACCCAGAGTCTGCTTCACAGAGTCACTGCTGTCCTTTCACCTGCAGAGCTGTCCAGCAGCTTGCAAGGAACGTGTTCACAAGTACTCACATGACTGGCTGTGTTCCCCAGAAAGCAGGTAATTGGCCAGAGGGGGCGTGTAGGTCAAACACTGTAGAACAGAGTTGAGGAAACACGTATTGCCCAGGTTGCGGAGTCCAGCTCCAACGCTTTGCCTTTGCCGCCAAGCCACAGAAATCTTCTCGGGTGGGAAATGCATCCTTTGTGGCGGAGCAATTCCATCAGTAACGCCTGCAAGGAAATTAGATTCTAAGAGAGACTGCCGGCCTTTGTTTTAGGAACGGAGGTTTCAAAGGCAGCGTTCTGGAGAGCAGCCCCCACAAGAACCAGCTGCCCTGCAGAACACAAGCACGTAGTAGAGACAGCCCAGGAAGGCTGCCACTCACGTTGGCTGGTCAGCGCACAGTTGGGGAAGAAGAGTTTACTCATCTGTTTGACTTTTTCTCATGGGCAACCACGACTACTCGGCCTTCAGGAACTGTTGCCGAGTCCCTTCCATCCCCAGGCGCTCAGCTGATAGTCCAATTATGCTGGCCTTTTTCCTTAGCCACTGCCAGCGCCTTTGGGGAGTCACAAAATTCACCTTTACTCTTGAAGTCTTTACTCACAGGAGTAGCTCCTTTCTAGGCCAGCTCCTGCAGGTGGGGCCTGACTGCAACTTGCAGAGCATGACTTCATTTCTGTCACACGCAATTCCAGTTGGAAAAGGAACGAGCCCAGTTATCCAGAAGGCTCGCTGAGCCCACGCTCGCTTCCGCCAGCGCGACCGCGAGCACCCGGGCAGAGAGCGCGCGAGGAGCTGCTGCGCCGCCGCCCTCTCTGCCGCAGAGTGACCCCAGCTCTGCGGGCCATTGTGACGGCGGGCAGCTCGGCCAATGAGGAGGCTCGTAGCAGCCGAGTGGGCCGGTCCTGATGCGGCGCAGCCAATCGGATCGCAGCGTGTCTGTGACGGGCAGGTACCGGGGTGGCGTGGCCCTGCCCCCCTTTAGGACCCGGGGCCGTTGCAGAGACAGGGCTCACCTGGCGCCAGGGACCCGACAGGCACCATCCGCAGCCTGCGGCCACTGCCCAGCCCTGCTCACGGCGGGGGCGGGGGCTGTGCTTCCGCCGGCACGGCTCACACCTCCTTCCCAGGCAGAATAAGCCTACTCAGAAAAACGGGCATGCTGCTGTCACCGTACCTGTTGTGCAGTTTGCGCTGGCATGTTCACGGTGGTGCGGGTTGTCTTTTCCCCTCTTGGGGACCCAAGTATCCAAATGGTACTCCACTTTGACCTTGCCTCGCCGAGCTGCTCTGAGGGAAGGGCTCGGATCTGCAAGTGCAAAGCAATGCTTTTGAAGCCAGCCAGCATTTCATTCCTAATAGGAGAAGAGGAAGAGGAAGAAAAGAGGAAGGAGGTCATTTAAAGCAAAGGCGCATTGTGTGACGTCTTACTATGAGCTGCTTAGACTATGGACAGATATCTAACTCTGACTCTGCCAGCTGAACATGTTAGCCCCCTCGAGTAAAGATCCCATAAAAGGCTACACTCCCTCTCGCTGGGGTTCATCGCTCATAGCAACACATTCTTCACATCCTGAACCACTCAGACCCCTTAATGTGTAAATGTAGTGTATGAGGAAGGAATATGTTCCATTATTCCATATCCCTAGATTTATCATTGAGACTGACAGGTGTTATTAAAAAATAACCAGTCAGTTTCCAGAGCAACTCTGGCAGGATCTAGAAGCACAAATTTTCTGAAAGCAAACATTTTCATGCTTCCTGTAACACCCTGGAAGTTTCAGATATTTCTGACTAAATTGTGAGAGAAGACTAAATGAAAGAAAGATAAATAACCCAGACGAGTAATAGCTGTTCATCCAGTCTTAACCCAGCTATCCACTGAACACCACGGCTTTCACATAGTCTAGATGACAATTCAGAAATCCATTACATTGTCAGTCTAATCCAGGCTAGAACAGGACTCAGTCCAATGCAGATACATTGCAGACTTCATGGCGTAGCCCAAACAGACTAGCTTCCCTCACTCATCATCTTACACATGGCACTGTATGGGCATTGTCCCAGGAGTTGCCCCTGCTCCACGACACGAGCAGCCACCGTAAGCACAGTCTAACTAAGGCTGCGTTGCCTGTGACATCTCTGCTGTCTAAGCTCCACTGATGACTTTCCCTGCTAGGGACGGTCAGAGCAGATCACTCTTCAGCTGAGTAACCCAATTCAGCTCTCTGCTCTGAAGGCCAACAGTTTGTCAAACAACCTCTAAGCCCTCTAAGTAGCACAAATAAGCTAGTTTTTCTGGCAGATAGAGATGTCCTTAAACTCATGCCAGAATCAGGGGAAGGGTCTTCATTCATATGTTTCACAGGCTCCAGGCCAGCTGCAGCATACTGGGAAAAGAATGAGATGTTGCTCCAAAGGCAGTACTGAATTGCGTAGTTCTGTGAACATCTAAGCAAATGACATTTATCTGGGGAGGTGGAGCAGGGAGGGGCTCTATTGCAAGTCTGAAGTCCTGAAGTTTTTCTATTTAGATAAATCTTCTGATTTGTTTTCAGTAAGATATCTTTGGAGTGAAGAAGGAAGCTATTCAGTATTATGAAGGTGCATTAAATGTTTGAAGCTTTCAAAATAAGAGTTTATTTCTGGGATCGATAGTGCACAAAATATCTCGCACCTTCATGCAAGGAAGGTAGGCCTATTTCCTCATTTAAGAGATAAAAAGATCATTCTCAATCTGCAGATAGAAGCATAGAATAATTTAAGTTGGGAAGGATTTCTGGAGGTCATCCAGTCCAACCTCCGCCTCAAAGCAGGTTCAGGCAGATCAGATTGCTCAGGCCCTATCCAGCTGAATTTTAAGTATCAGCACAGATGGAGAGTCTACAAATTTGCACCTAATCCAGTTTTTGATCACTCTCGTTGGGGCAGGAGACAGAAATTTCCTTCTTCAGTTTCCCAAGTAGTCCATGGCTAGTTGCTGTGTTATAGGGCAGAAAATGTTTGGTAGGTTGGAGATAAACAACAGCCAACTATTCAAAGATAACTCAGTGTCTAAAAGCAGTCTGGTCTTTTGTGTATCTAAGCAGGGTAAGCATTTTCCTTGTGTACCTAACCATTATAGGCTGTTTTTAATCCTGTTGTCTGTTTCTTGAAATGGGCAAGTACTTCTGAAGATCTGGCTCAAGGGGGGAATAAACTGGCTTGATATCTATGGTACCTACTCTTATCTTTCTAGATGAAACAGGTCAGTGAGAGAATAGTTTTGTACATATGCAATACCTTGAAGCCTATGCTAGAAACAGACCTCAGCAAGAACTGAAACCTCAGTTCAGTCACCCATATGAGAAGAACTCAGCTTTGAGAGCATCAGCCAGGTTACTGGTAACCTCCAATAGAATAACAATAATTTTTAACGGGAGGTGAAAATGGCAGAACCTTTACAGTGATGACTGATTCCCTTTTTGTTCATGATTCCTTCCCTTTCAGCATGAGATTTTTCACCATCTAAAGGGAAAGTATTTTATTTGGTGAATCGTCCCAACTTATTCTTGAGCGGAAAATGGCCAATTTTCCTTCACAACAGGGATGCGAGCAAATGAGAAATCCTTTCTCAGCCAAACCTGGATGATCTGGTGGTATCTCCTCCTCTCCGGAAAGATGAAAAGCTGAGTTTTCCTGCTGCTGTTGCCATTAAGTGCTTGCCACCACTTCATTAAAGAGAGAAAACTCTCTTACTTTCTTCTGCCAGGATCTGGATTTGTTATTTGTATGTTTACAGGTTGCAGTCACAAAGGTCAGGATGGTGGCAGGTCCATGGAGCTAGGCCAGGTCTTACCAAGTTGGCACAGCTGCAGCCTAACCATTATGTTCATATTTCAGCAAAGCTGAAATCAGGGCTACTCTGCCCTGTTAATGGACTTTGTAGCCCATACGGAGCTATAACTACACTGCTACCACCTTTCCAAGGCCTTGACCTTATGGCATAGCTGAGCTTTATAATTTATCAGAGCAGCAATCCAAGCATGATTGCATGCCAATCAATGTTGGAGCCACAATCCAGTTTAATTATCGGGATATTTTTCACAGCTTTGTTTAAAGACTGGATGAAGTTTCATACTTTGGCCGGTCCTCCAGTGCTTTACACTACAAAAACCTAAGGACTAGGTATCCCAGTAGAAATACGGGGATTGAATCTCTCTCCATACTGGAATATAACCTAAGTCCCAGCTGAACACTGACAATTTTCCTAAAATTCTTAATAGTACTGTTCTTGATTCATTGAGTTTTCCTCACCTGCTTGCAACAGGGAAACCCCAAATGCCCCTAGGACCTCCTGACTCTAGGCAATGCTGTTCTACCACACATTGACTGACTTTAGCATTGCTGTCATGACAAGTCATTCGGCAGGAATTTTCCCAAATCTCCTACTGGAACTGAAATTTTTGGGAAGGAAAGAAGAAGAACAGGATTCTAGATGGTGGATCATAAGGCTTTCTTAGAAAAGCAAACTGTAGCTTTGAAGAGACATCAGATCTTTAACATTTTAAATTCCCTAATTTTGTCTGGGTTTCTCTAGGTGGAGACTAAGGGATAGATGAATGCAGGGCTTATGAAAATCTGTTCTTTTTGATGATATTTGTCAGAAAGCATATTTAGGTTTGAGATTTTGATTCTTGATTGAAACATGCTGCCAGTTCTGCTGAGGCTTAGCTCTAGATGGCTTTGAATATCTTAAACATCAGCACAGAGAGAGAAGGTGTGCAGATGTGACTCACTGCTGTGGAGGTAAGCTCTTTGATGACCAAAGGATGTCTATGATTTCTTTTCAAGCTATTTCCTTCCTTTGAGCTGGCAGTCCACTGAAAAAGACAGTTTTGGACAACTCAGAAATCTGGCTTAAAAAAAACCTCACATCTCTGTTCAAGATAAGGACAGTGCAACATTGATAAGTATAAAAACTGTGAACTTCACATATCTGATGAAACTTAATAATCAGAAACAAGAGATAAACCTTGAGCTTCAGCCTCTGCAGCAACAGAAGGATGACAAATAGCAGGACCAAAAGGTTACACTGTCACATTCTTTTTCCTACTGTTTAGGACTGTCAGGCCAGTGGGATAATAGTGCACATAGTCCAAATGTTTTTACTACCCTGTGCATATTCTAATTTTAGCATTCTTGAGATAAATGGCTTCTGAGATAGCAATGACCTTTAATCATCACTACTTGATCAAAATTCAGACTATAACATACTGAAGATAAGTTTTCTCCTTAGCCATGTGTCTTTGGGCAAAAACAATTATGTTTCTCAGTCACGTTACCTCTCAGTGTAAAATATGCTGGCAGCAGTTTGACAAAGAGAGACTTGTAAAATCCTTCTTTAGTGTGCCATAGATGATCATAGGGACACAAGCTTTGCTATCTCTATGCACAGCTTTAGGGAGAGGAAGTCGGGGAAATAAAAGCCCTAGCAGTCATGCAGTGGAATGCAAAGGGAATCTGCAAGACCTCTTTCCATCCCACTTTGACTGTAAGCCTCATTCATGCAGAAGCAGGGACCTCTCACCTGTCTGAGATTCATTCCATCACTTTCAGCTCAATAAAGATCTAAACTCCTTCTGCCAACTGAGGGACAATATTCATAAACTCAGCCAGAAGGGATGGAACATCTATTAGTGATAGAACACCTATCCCTAGAGCTAGCTTAGTTGAATCGATAAAAGGATGCCAAAGCCTTTCCCAACTTTCTCAACTGCCAGAAGTGATTTGGCATTTATTCTCAAAGCCACATTGACGACAGATGTGTAGTTGGTAAGTCACAATCTTATTTCAGTATTCTTTTTTTGGAGTGAAAGAACACTTCAGCTTGATTAAATTTCAAATTATGTCCAATGTCCTTAAAATAACTACCAGTTCACTCAGTTGCCTCAAGTTAACTGATGATACGTAGAGGTGAAAAGCAGGAATAAGTTCCTGTTACTTTACAATAGTAGCAAAATTAGAAGTAAACCTTTCTTGAATTTCTGTGATTTTTTCATGTTTCCAGGCAGAATAGGAAAAAAGGTGGCAGTCATGACTGACGGAAGAGAGAGATTTGACAGAAGAGGGAGAGTTACTTTCCCTAGTGTTTGGGGGGGGGGGGGAGGGGGGTGAAAACACAGGTGTCCATTCTCTAAGACTTCCTTTCCAGAACTTCAGGTTCTTCGTGTTACACTGGAAGAGGCTACTCCTTTCATTTACTGAAGACGTAGCAGAAATGGCCATAAAATTCAAATCACATTTCTTTTCTCCTCTTGAATATCTTTGAAAGCTTTTTCTCGTCTCCATGGACTGGTGGTTTTCCTATAAGGGCGAACGTTCCTAATAGAACAGAGAACTGAAATGCTGTGCCACACGCTCCTCAGCCAGGAGTCCTGTTTGTGCTTGGAACTTGGAAGTTGAAAGCAAGGATTCCTCCAGGTTTCAGTAGCAGAGGAACACAATCTTTCAAGATAAAAATTGAAGATACAACCAGTTAAAAGTCTACCTAAAATCACTTCTAACAGTTAAGTACCTTTCCAAATCTCACCCTTAGAAGCTGATCAAGTCTTCCTTGGAAGTCCTACTCTTCGTATCAAGGTTTTGATAAATTTTCCCCAAAGTTCTCTTTCTAACAATTCTTCTGAATTTTCTCTACTATGACCTAAAACTCTCCTCAGAGCATCCTTCACCTCCTTATTCCTTAGGCTGTAGATTATAGGATTCAGCACCGCAGTCTCCACTGAATAGAACAGAGAGGCCCATTTATCTCAGTCCAATGAGTAGCTGGACATTGGCCTAACATACATAAAAACGGTAGTCCCATAAAACAACAAGACAGCTCTCAGATGGGAAGCACAGGTGGAGAAGGCTTTGCATCTGCCCTTGGAGGAGTGGATCCTCAAGATGGTGGAGATGAGATAGATACAGGAGATTAGAATTGCCAGAGATGCGAAGATGCCATGAAATGTACCAAAAATATGAAGTACCATCTCGTTGCTATAGGTGTCAGAGCATGAAAGCTGGATCATAGGGGGAAAGTCACTGAAGTAATGACTGACAACACTGGAGTCACAGAAAGAGGGTGTGAAGGTGGAGATAGTTTGTGCAAGTGCATGGACAAAGCCAATGAAATAGGAGATGATTACCATCTGTGTATAGGCTTTTGAGGACATGACAGTTGCATAAAGTAGAAGGTTACAGACAGCCACACGCAGTCATATGCCATTACTGCCAGCAGGAGACACTTAGCACGAGCCCCGAGGAGAAAAGTGAATAGCTGTGCCACACAGGCACTGATTGAAATGGCTCTCCTCACTGCTGAAGAGTTCACCAGCAACCTTGGGGAGATAGCTGAGCAGTAACAGAAAGCCACAAAAGCCAAGCTACCGAGGAAAAGGTACGCTGCGTATGAAGCCGGGGGATCAACCTTGATCTGCGTGATCATTCCAAGATTCCCTATTAATGTGCTTAAAAAAAAGCAAGTCACCTTCACCTCTTGGCTTTGTTAGTCCAGAGAGGATAAACCTCAATGGCCTCATAGTGATTCCTCTCAGGCATGCTGGTAGCACACTCGTGTTATCTCCCAACAAGAAACTGATTCAACCCCTAGAAGTAATGGGAAACTGGCAACACACAATTTATTTTCTCAGTAGTCACAAGTATGGGGCATTTTCATCATAGCTTCTGACCAGACTTCTTTAATTACACATTGAAATGACCTGTGATACAAGGGAGTACTGTTCCTATTTTTCAGGTCAGATAAGAAAGCCCAGAAAGATGAGATAGCTTATTTAAAAGGCAACAACAGCACTCTGAAACACTAGTGCTTCTTTCTGTATTGCAGTTACCAATACATTTTTTGCCTACTAACTAACCCCCAACCCCACCCCAATCCCCCTCCCCCAACTGGCCCTAACCTAAGCCCAACCAGCCCTAACCACAACCCTAAATGGCAGACCCTAACCCTCTAACCCTAAACCCTTAATGGCCCTGACTCCAACCCTCTAAACCCCCTAACCCTAAAACCCTAACTCCAACCCCTAACAACTCTTAATCCCAACCCTAACCCCAAACCCAACCCCAACCCTAAATGGCTCTAACCCTAACCCTCCCACTCTGCCTTGATGGCTCTGAGCGTAACCCCAACCTCTGACCTGCTACCTTGAACTTGTAGTCACCCTTACTCCTTGCCCTGTCACCCCTAAACTGGCTATGTAACCTGCTAAGGGTAGCTCTCTAAGCCTAAGGTGTATATGTGTATGACTGTATGTATGTATATATACAGTGCATACACATTTTATTATTTGTATATGTGTCTAAAAAGAAGTAAGTATGGGAAGGCTTAATTTGCATATTTAATGAATTCATTAGCAAGAGTAGGATACTATCTGGGAGTAAATAATTTTTTTTATTTTAATTGTAGAGTAATAATTATTTACTCCCAGCTGGTATGCTAGAGAAAAAGAAGACAGAAGAAAACAGAGAGCAAAGCACAGATTAAAGAGCAAAGAAGAAAAGCAAAGAGCACAGCGGAGAGCAGAAAGAGCAAAGCACAAAGTGCAGACCACAGAGATTACAGACCACAGCGCACAGAGCAGAGAGCAGAGCAGAACACTCGTCGTTGCATCATCAGCAACTCTTGGGCTTCTATCCTCACAACACACAAAACGTAACAAACAAGCCCACACTCTACATCACCTGCACATACTCTTCAGCATCCATCTCTAATCTCACCAATACATCAGCCAGCACATACTCTACATTCCTGCAGAAACAGGCAAGTGCACCTCCAGGTTTTTGGACAGCTCCCAGTAACAGGGTGACCAAGCGCCTCCAAAAACCGCCCTGCCTAGAAAACACCCAGCTCCGAGCCGAAGCTCCACACCCACGCAGGCAATGATTGATCACCACCTCGCAGAGCATTGGGGACTCAGGGGGGAAAAGAAACCCAGCTGGGAGCAGAACCCCAGCTGTGTGGGTCTTTTGTTTGGTTGGTTGGGTTTTTTTGGTTTTTTGTCTGGTTTGTTTTTTTTTAAAAAAAAATCTAAGAAATTCTAACTAGAACCTGAAAAAAGAAAAGAACATGCATACAAGGTTAGACACACTAACAACCCCACCCAACAACCAAACAACTGCCCACTCACTCCCACCCCAGCCATTCATCACCCCTACTAACAGAACCATCTCCTTCCATCCTTTTTTAAAGGTAACACTGTACTGGCTTAAATAAGAATCCCCCCAAATGGCCACTCAATCAAAAAAGAGTTTAAAGAAAAGAATACTTTTACTTCTTACTGAAACCCCCCCAAGAAGTTTCATAGATACATTATTCTGCTCTGGTGACTGCCATTACTACACACCCCCCAACTTCCCCCCCCCCCCACAAACACACACAAAAAATGGCAGCACAGAAGACACTGCCAGCCAGAAAGACCTATGACACCACAACCGTGCAGCTCTGATGCCCTGGACGAGCCCATGAAAGAGTCAGATGCCACCACCCGTGACGGAAAAGGGCCAGCAAAGCTGGGAAAAGCAATGCAGAAGAGGCCAGCAAGAAAGACCTGAGGCTGTGACAACACTGGGGAGAAAACCCTGAAAGGGCGCTAGGAAGACACACAACAAGAGCGGGCTCAGAAGAGGTGTGGCCAGTGAGGCCTCGATGATGGCTGCAAAGATGACTGACTGCAAACGGCCACGATGTGGAGTCAGAGCAACAGACCACCCCCTTTTAGCTGCCTGCACAGAACAAGACACAATCCATTGGAGCAATGCTGACGAGTCAGGCCAGGCAAAAAGACAGTGGATGCCTGCCATGCTAGTGCTGCAGAGCACGGGCTGTGCTCCTTGAGCACAACGAGCAAGAGCAACATCAAGACCTGAGCAAAAGAGAGTACAGCTACAACACACACCACAGACTGCACAACAACACAGACACAGGCTGGAGCCGCTCTGCCTAGCACATCCTCACTTTCTGCCATGCACACCCCACTGCCTCATGCACACACACATCCCAAACCACCCTCCACTCTACACTGAACGTCAGCACACACCTGCGCGCGCGCACACACACACACACACACACACACACACACAGTCAAGACACCCCAACACCCTTTGCCCATCAACTTAGCTCTTCCGGTGCTCTGCATCACCATCGGTCCTCAAGAGCCATCCTCAATGGCAGACCCATCCTCTCCGATCTTCCTTTGCTTGCCACATTTGCCTTCACCTGCCACACCAGAGCACAAGTAGTCACCCCCGTGCCAGTTGGCTCCAGCCTCACCTGCAAGAGCACTCTCCACCAAAGCACCATGGGTGCTCCGCTCACCTGAACTGCGCCAATTCCAAACACCAGCATCCTGGCTGGGGGGAAGCCCATGGCACCTGGAAAAAACAAAATAATGAAGCCACTCTTCTGGCAGGCAGCGCTCACCAGCCCTACAATGCCCAACACCAATCCGCTCACCTGAAATCCTCAGCCACGCTTGGGAAAGGCCCACACCATACCTGAAAAAGCACAGCAAAAGACATCACCAAGAGGCAACCCGGCATCACCCTACCACGCCATCAGATTCTGACCCAACAAGCTCCCCCTCTTACCTGCTCGGGCTCTTCTCAGCACTCTACTTCTCCTCTTCACAACTTCCTGCAAAACCTGAGACAACCACACCTTGAGGTGATGCCAAAACCACACCCCACCACAACAGTACCTCACTACAACACCTTTGCCTGCTCTGCTCACCCATCTTGACTGCTGGGCCATTGGCCGCCACGCCAAGGCCCACCAGGCACCTGTAAAACCAGAACAGCGCCAACGAGACAACAGCCCTACACTGGGCTCTGCGTCCTCTCTCAGACCAACACTCACCTTGCCCTGCTCCTCCCGGACGCAAGCAACTTGCTCTCCACAAGGCTCCACACCTACAAGCACAAAGCAAAAATTAACCAGGAAACCACTGACCACAACACTCCTTCCAACAAGGAATCTCTAGCTCACCTTCTTACGGCATTCCCCTTCCTTCCTCCATCTCCCTCAAGAGATCCAAACACTAATCCGCATCTGCAAAAAAGCAATGTAAAATGGAACACACAGATGCTGACCAATCACTGTCCCAGCCCATCACTGCCACACTCCACGCACTATCATTCCTAACACCCACAGGCAAGGCAGCTCCAGCCCCGAACAGACACACAGACACAAACATGAAGGAAAGCCCTATGCAAAAAGAACTATTCCCATGCATAAGATGCTGCCAGCCAAAAAGCCCTACAATGCCACAACCACACAGCTCTGATGCTCCGGATGAGCCCACGGAAGAGTCAGACGCTACTGCCTGTGATGGAAAGGGGCCAGCAAAGCTGGGAAGAGTGATGCAGAAGAAGCCAGCAAGGAAGACCTGAGGCTCTGACGATGCAGGGAAGAAAATCCTGAAAGGATGCCAGGAAGGTGCAAAACAAGAGCGGCCTCAGAAGAGGAACGGCCAAGGAGGCCTCAATGATGGCTGCAAATGGCCACGATGCAAAACCAGAGTGACACGCCACCCCTTTTAGCTGCCTGCACAGAACAAGGTGCTATCCATTAGCACAATGCTGATGAGTCGGGCCAGGCAAAAGACAACGGATGCCTGCCGCGCTAGCGCTGCAGAGCATGGGCCACGCTCCTTGAGCGCAAACAAGAGCGACATCAAGACCTGAGCAAAAGATACCACAGCTACAACACACACCCCATAAACTACTCAACAACACAGACACAGGCTGGAGCTGCTCTGCCTACCACACCCTCACTTTCTGCCATGCACACCCCACTGCCTCTGCCTCACACACAGCACTCATCCAGAAGAGTTCTCCATACTACACTGTATGTCAGCACACACACCCAAGACACATCGACACTTTGCTCCTCACCTTAGCTTTTGCAGTGCTGTGCGTCACACCATTGGTCCTCAAGAGGCATCCTCAATGGCAGCCACATCCTCTCTGATCTTCCTTCGGTCACCACATTCGCCTTCATTGCCTGCCAAACCAGAGCACGGGAGATCACCCCCATGCCAGCCAGCTCCAGCTGAAGAGCACCCTCCACCAAAGCGCCACTGATGTTGTGCTCACCTGTGCCGCACCAACTCCAGACTCCAACATCATTGCTGTGGGGACACCCATGGCACCTGGAAAACCAAGACAAAGTTACTATGCTGCCAGGTAGCGCTGACCAGCCCTACAACAACTGAAACACCATTCTGATCACCCATTCTACCTCACCTGAAATCCTCAGCCATGCCTGCAAAGGGCCGACATAGTACCTGAAGAAGCAAAGTAGGCAGCCCCAGAAGCCAGGGTAGGGGTCAGAAGCAGAGCCACAGAAGGGCAGGTGGCACTAGGTTCACAGGCATGGATATAAGAAAGGAGCTGCCAGGCAAGACTGCAAATTGGTTCCTGGTGGTTCCGAGAAGTACAACCGTTTCTTCTCTCTCAGCACTGAGGCTTAGGCAAGAAGAGAGGTGAGTTCATTAGCTGAGGGGAGGTTGGTTTTTGAGCTCTTCAGGCACATGGGCTTACTCACAGTCCGCTTTGCTTTCCGACGAGGTGACTTCCTTTCTCATCCTACTGCAGTTACAGGAAGGGAGAAGGCTTCCTTCCCTCTTCATACAAAATCTGGACTCTTCTACAAGTCTGCATACTACAGAAAAACCCCACACAGTTTCTCCCTGAACAGGGCTGACAGTATTTCTGAGGAGCAGCAAAACATCCAGCGAGCCAGAAACCAGACTAGCTGATGACAGCAATACCTCACACAGATCCACCTTACTGGAGATAAAACACACAACCACCACCTAGGGTGTAAGTGTAGAAGGAAATGTTTTCCCAGGACCCCTGCTCTCTTCTCTTGTCTGCAGTCCAGCAGAGGCACAAGCAATGCCTCAAGCATCAGCATGTTCAAAGAGCCCAGTGAGGAAGTTAGGCCCCTTCCACAGTAAACACACAAACACCAGAAAACAATACGGACAATTAACAGAGGATACAACTGCACACTCAGAAACCCTCGTCCACCCCTGAATACCCCACACCAAGATACCAACACAAAACCAAAACTGCCTGCTATAAGCAATTTTCTGGCATGCTCACAACTCCACCTTCAGCCATCTCATTGCTCTAACATTAAGGAATGGCCCTTGCTTCTCTAAATGCAGCAATAAGTCTTTCTGGATAGTTTCACTTCCACAAATGCTGTTATTTCCCAAGGCAGTTCCAGAGCACTATCCCCAAAGAGAGCAGAGACTGTGTGAACACCCTGGGTTTATGTAACCCTAGCCTCACCCACTGCCCTACCCACAAGCCCTTGGAAGGGGAGGGGCAAACCACTGGCAGCCATAAATACATAGGGCTAAGCAGAAGCAAGCCTTTTGCTTCCACTCAGTATCTGGATGGGAGAGCACAGAAAGGACAGACGGACCTCTTTGATAAAACAGACCATCTTCTTTATTACTGAAACCTTATATACTGAACCCATAATATCAGGAGGTATGTTATTAAGCTTTTTTACCCAAACTAGCACTAGCCTTTGCACTAAAAACTAAAAATCAGTTCTGCTTATGCTTAGAAAGAAAGCTACAAGATTCAACATAACCTGTTAAGGGAACACTACACCACAGTGCTCTAATTGGTTCAGACCTGCATATAATACAGCCGTTGTAGCAGGACAGCATTTCCTCTAGGGCAAACCAAGATATCAAAATAAACTCCTGGAACAAGGCTGCTTCTGTAATGTGAGTACTTCTGAAGAGGGGTACTTCCTGTATAGTACCTAGAGTGCTCAGAAAAAGGGGTCAGTAGGTGGAATGGGTAGTTCCCCAGGGGAGTACTAGCTCTGTATTTCTAAGTGGAGGACTGGCACAAGGAGGGAAGAGGGATGCTAAGAGGGCTGGAGAACCTACGCAGGGCTCTGGGGGCACAACAAGGAAGGCTGACAGAGTAGTCCAGAGTGAAATAAAGGGGTTCCTCAGGGCTCTACAGGACCAGCAGAGGTCTATGCAGCACAACAAAGCTCTAAAGAGGAACCCAGAGCAGATTAGACATCTCTTACGGAGACTAGAGAGCAACTAAAAGAAGCCAGAAGAGAACAAGCAAAGCCTCTGAAGGGGTTCAGAGGAAAAGAGGGGTACTCAGGCAGCTGAACGATGAACAGAGCACTCCAGGGCATAAGACAGGGCTCAGGAAGAGTTCTGAGAACACTGCAGAAGTTCTAAAGGAGCTAGAGAGCCAAAAGACAGCTCTAGGGAACAAGGAAAGCCCAAAGAGTGGTCCAGAGTGCACTAGAGGGGTGCTGAGGGGCCTGCATGGCCAAGGAATGACTTTGGGGAACAAGGAAGAAATCTGGAGGGCTTCTGAGGAGACTAGAGGGTTCCAAAGGGGGCTGTGGAGCCAGAGGACAGCTCTGGGGCACAACAAGCACCCCAGGAGAGGTTCTGAGCAGACTAGAGGGCTCCTAAGGGGACTAAATGGCACAGGGGAAAAAAAAAAATCAAAACTGGGTAACATGACCAACCTCAGGAGGTGCTCTGAGTGGACAGGAGGGCTCCTATGGGATGTGGATGGCCAAAAGAGGGCTCCGGGACACAAAGGCCTCCAGAGGGGTTCTGAGCACACTAGAGGGGTCCTAAGGGAACTTGAGACCCAAAAGACAGCTTTGGAGCATGGCAAAGGCCTCTAGAAGGGTGCTAAGGGTTCTAGAGGGCCAGGAGTGGTCTGTGGGGGGGAAATAAAAGGTCAAAAAATGAAGCCAAAGCAGAATAGAGGGCTGCTAAAGGGCCAAAAGAGGGCTCCAGGGCATGAAGAAGGGCTCCGGAGGGACTCTGAGGGCTCTACCAGGGTCCTAAAGGGGTCTAGACATCCAAAACACAGCTCTGGGGCATAAAAAAGGCTGAAAGAGTAGTCCACAGCACACTTAGAGGGCTGCTAAGGGGTCTACATGGCCAAAAAATGACTCTGGTGAACCAGGAAGAAAACTGGAAGAGTTCTGAGGAGACTAGATGTTCCCTAAGGGGGCTGGAGGGCCAGAAGACAGCTCTGGGGCCCAATTGTGGCCAAAAGAGTGGTCCAGAGTACACTAGAGGGGTCCTCAGGGGTCTAGAGTGCCCACAGAAGACTCCGGTCCCAATCTTGGCCAAAAGAGGGGTCGAGAGCACACTAGGGGTTTCCTGAGGGAACCAATGAACAAAGAAAAAGCCTCTGGGGCCCCATTTTGGCCAAAAAAAGGAGTGCAGAGCAGACGAGAGGGCTGCTGAGAAGGCTGGAGGGCCAAATGAGGGCTCTGGAGCACCACAAAGGCCTCTGGAGGGATTCTGAAGGGACTAGCGGGGTGCTAAAGGGGCCGGAGGGCCAGAAGACAGCTCTGGGACAGAAGGGAGACTGAAAGAGTAGTCCAAAGTGCACTAGAGGAGTCCTAAGTGGTCTACCTGGCTGAAAAAATATCAACTGGGGAGCAGGGATGAGCTCAGGAGGTGGTCTGAGAGGACGAGAGAGATTCGCTAGGGTCTGGAGAGCCCAAAGAGCTCTGGGGCCCAATTTTGGCCAAGAGAGTGTTTGAGAGTGCACTGGAGGGGTGCTAACAGGTCTACAAGGCCAAAAAAGACTCTGGGGAACAAGGACAGCCTCCAGAAAGGTTCTTAGGTGGAATTTGAGGGATCCAAAGGGGTCGTCAGGAGAGCCAGAAGACAGCCCTGGGGCACAACAAAGGCCTCCAGAGGGATTCAGAGGTGACTAGAGGGGTCCTCTTGGTTCTAGAGGGCCAAAAGAGGGCTGCAGGGCACAATTTTGGCCAAAAGAGGCACCTAGAGTAGACCGGGGGGTTGTAAAGGGACTAGAAGGAAGAAAAAAAATGCTATATGGAACAACGAAGGCAAAAGGAGGGGTCCTGGTGGGACTAGAGAGGTGCTTGGAGAGCTAGAAGGACAACGGAGGGCTCCTGCACAATGAAGGCCAAAAGAGGGATATTGAAGGAATTAGAGAAGTCCTACGAGAGCCGGTGGACCAAAAAAGGGCTCTGGGAGCACTACAAAGGCCTCAGGAGGGGTTCTGAGGGTACGAGAGGGGTCCTAAGGACTCTACACGCTCAACTGAGCCCCTGGTGCACAATGAAGTCCAATGGAGAGGTTCTGAGGGGATTGGAGCAGTCCTAAGGGGACTAGACATCAAACAGAGGCCTCTAGGGTGCAATGAAGACTTTGGGGGCAGTGTTTGGACCACTTCTCTGAGGCTTTTGGGGTGACTGACATAACCGCTTCGCTTCACGTTACTCACAGCTACCTTCATCTATTACTTAGGGCTAAACCTGTTCCTATTTGCAGAGGGGCTTGTTGCTTGTTTAAACTTGACATATAGTCCACAACCTGCTCTGCGTGCTCCCTAGTCCCTTCTGCTTTCGCAACACTTGTGGTAATTCAAGGCGGTAAATAAGAGTCCCCATTGTCCCATAGGCTGGAGCAAGACATTGCTGCTGCTCTGAGGAGATGCCTAAAAGCCATGCTGTTTTCTGTAGCATCACTGGGGCTTCCCAGAGCCCAACGGTGTTCTCTTTGGCTTTTCCCGAGCCTTTTAGGTTTTTTAGGCTATTCCTTAGCCCGCCATTTCATGGCAATGTTCTCCTTAAGCATTGTGCACAGCACGATTATCCCAGATCAGCCACATCGTGTACGTACAGAGGCTTCTGAGAGGCGGCTCAGAAGAAAAGAGAGAAAAATCTCTTTGTCATCAGCGCATCCACCCGCCAACACTCTTCACCAGGAAGCGCTGTAAACTCCCATTTCTCTAAAGCGGGACTGAGTCAAGGCAGAGACGCAGATCACACCCCATCTTTGTTAGAACGCCTCACTGCTGCGGGGACTGGGCCTGGCAGCAGTTTTAGGAATGTTTGGGGCTTTGGAGAGAGTGCAGGGGAAGGTCTGGAGTCAGTGACAACGTTGAGGCAGGGCTTGGAGATGTTTTGGGGCCTGTAGGGGTGTTGGGGCAGGATTTGTGGGTGGTTTAATGGCTTTGGGGGGGCTGGTTGCAGGAAGGGTGGGACTCTGCGGGGCCCTCAGGGCAGGGGTGCCATCCCAGATGTGTAGGGAGCACATAGGGGTGCCCCACGTTGCTGTCAGCTCGGCGGGAGGAGCCACTGGTCTCCCACCCCATCAGATAGGGTGGCGGGGGGGGAGGAGGAGGGATCTATGAGCTTGCACAGAACGCCAGAGAAGGCAGCAGGGAACTCACCAAGGGCCCCGCATCCCAGAAAAGCTGCAAAGGAACCCGCGTCCCAGACGAGAGGAGACATCAGGCTGCTGTGCCGCTGCTGGACACATCCAGACCCCCGCGCAGACACACCCCCCCCCCCGCTCCTCCAGGCTGCGTCCACAGCGGTGAGCGCACGCCCTGGCCCGCGCTGGGGAGGAACTGGGGCCCTACAGGCGACACACGGAAAAGGCAGAGTCAGAGCCGCGCTCCGGCAGACCCGGCGCGGCGCGGCGCCAGGTCCGAACCCCCCGCCCCCCCGCCCCGCCGCCTCCACGAAGCGACAGCCCCGGCGGGCAGGACACAGCCCGACGCCCGCGGCCACCCGAAAGCACACGCTCGCCTCACCGGGATCCCCACGTGCTCGACTCCAGGCGGCCTCGGCCCTCGCCCGCAGCCGCCGAGCGAAAACACCCACCCTGCTCGCCGCCATCTTGCTCCCCGCCGCCGCGCATGCGCTGGCTACGGACAGCGCGGGAGGGGCGGGGGCGAGCGGGAGCGGGAGCGGGAGCGGGAGCGGGGGGGGGGGGGGGGAGGCGAGACCCGCAATGGCGCCCTCGTGTGGTCGTAGCGCGGCGCTGCAGCCGGCCGGCTCCCGCGGGCGACCCGCAGCCCGCCGCGCCAGCCCGGTGCTCAGGCCAAGCAGCGAGCGCCCCGAGGCTGCTCTGCCCGTGCCCGAGAGAGCGGCGGGGATCAGCGAGCAGGCGCTGGGGCTGCCCTGGTCGCGGAGCAGCTCTGAGACGGCACTGCCCGTCCCCGCACCCCCAGGAAGCACCAGGAAGGAAAAGCCCTCTCGGGAAAAGCGCTCCCGGTCCGTGAGCACCGGGCAGGGGTGGACGAGCGCCTTCGCTTACCCGTCCCCGAGAGAGCGGAGAGTAGCGGTGAACACGGTGACCGGCAGCGCACACGTGTGCGCCGGCTGCCTGCACTGTTCTTCGTACGCAGCGGTGGCCGGCGGCGGCTGCAGTGCTGCCTTGTCGACACGCGAGGACAGCGGTGAGCGGGACGGAACGCAGTGCGCATGCGCTACGCCGATGAGTGTGCAGTGCCGCTTTTCAGACCCGCGATGGCAGCAGTGAGCGCGGCGGAACGCAATGCGCATGCGTGCTCCCTTTCGGTGCAGTACCACCTTCTCCCCAGTATCAGGGTCCACTCAATAAACAAAATAGTATGATAAATGTTGTCATCTGCTCCAAGTGCTTTCGCAGAAGAGAACGACATCAAAATGAGGTATTATTGCATTTAGTCTCCACTACACGTGCTACCCCAGTGCCACGGACTTGCTTTAAAGGATCAGTGACGTACGCGTTCTGGCAGTAATATTCACGGAATGAATATGCACTCGATCAAGTAGGAGTGTTCATGAAAAGCTTTGCCAGTGCGTCGCTAGGTAACAAACCTAGACAAGCAGCTATTTGCCCTGATCCTTTGGCTTACGTTTCTTCTGCCCGATGTAGTCTAACGTACCTGAACGCAATGGCCTTGCGAGGCAGTGACACGGTGTCCGTGGGGTGGCTGTTCCAGGGTCTCTCGGGCTGTTCCAGGGTCCTCGGACAGCAACGGTGCTGGTCGACTTTCCCTTGTGCTGCACAGCAGGACAGCTCCGCACCGTGCCCTCCCAGCACTGCCGCTCCTCCCAGCAGTTGCCTAACTGGCCCCAATCCTGAGCAAAGCTACGACTCCCAGGAGCCCGCAGCACCCCTCCTTCTCTCCCTGCCCTCCCCATTTCCAAGAGGGACAGCCCCAGCCCCTGGGGACAACCCTGCCCGGTCACACTGCTGTCCTAAAAGCGGATTCGTTGCCCCGTGTGCACTAAGCCAATAATTACACGCTCAGGAGAGACATTTGCTTATTTATTTCAGAGTTGCGCAAGCCTGGCTGCTCGGTGGTTTCCCACAAATCAAGCGCATTCCCCCCACCCCCCCCACCCCCGGCTTTCCAAGTAGCATTTACACAAACAAATTGCAAGGTTTGCAACTTTCCCTTTTACACGGGTTGGTTAGTGATTTACCTACAACTGTAATATTGCTTACACACCATTTTACTACTACACATGCTCAGGGGAGGGGTCTTCACCCGGGCGTGGGTCTTTCTGACCTATCAGCGTGATTTTCTTGTATTATAATGAGGACAGGTCAGTTAGGGGATACCTCGAATTCTTTTGCTAAATTGGCAATGTATGCATAGAAAACAAAGCATCTTGATTTACAGTTTCTTTAAGGCTTTAGCAGTTCTAGGACGGCCTTGATTAAAGAATTATTTCCTCCCAGGAAATAGAGAGGTTCTCCTCATCTGCCTAGTTTAAAGAGCATGAACACTCTTTCTGAGCTTCCAAGATTGTCTTGCAACACCACCAGAGATAGAAAATGCTTCCTGCCCTGTACCGGGGAAAAACAGGGGCATTCCACTGTCCCCCGTGACCTGTGGGGACTCAGGCGTGAGTGACACACGTCCAGTAAGGAACAGACCCAGCGGGCCACTGCTGCAGGGCTGAGAAGGCACCAGCACCTGGAACCACAGCTCCTGGCCTGCCACAGAGCACGATGCGGCTGGCTGGTGGGAACGCCGCTGGCAGAGACCTGCCCGCCCCCGCCACCTCGAGAGGTGCAGCATGGTCACCCAGTAGCCCCGTCTGAGAAGACTACACCTCCCAGCATACCGTGCACGTGAAAATGGCGGCCCGGAAGCCCAGTGCTGGAAGACTACTGCTCCCGGCATGCCGCGGTGAAAACTACGGCTCCCCGCATGCCAGGCCGCCCCGCCCCCCCCCCCCCCCCCCCCCCCCGCAGCGCTAGGGGAGGTTTGACCCTCGGGAGATGCCGTTCCTTTAGGTTTATAAGTAGCTGATGGGAGGGTGTTAGATTACAGCATGTGTAGAAGGTTTTTTAGAGAATGTCATCAACCAGAAAGACCCAGAACATATCTTGTATTTACACTCCTCTTACCAGCACCACTTTGTCTGCCTGTCTAGTTGCAGTGTCCTTAAATGATGGCAGCTATAAGCAACTTTTGCCCCCTGGTCTCCAGGACTGGCTCTTTAAACAGGTGTTGTTCTTTCTGATAGAGCCCCGAGTGACATACCACTGACTTCCTCAGTGTGTGGTGATGTACATATTTGTGGTACAATGCCAAAGTAGGCCTTGTTAGCAAGACTATTTGTATCATCAGAAGACAAATACAGTGCAGTCTCCATCCTTCAAGATATTCAAAATCCAACTGGACATGATCCTGGGCAACTTGCTCTAGTTGACCTTGCTCTGAGCTGGGTGGTGGAGAGGGGAAGGGTGCTGGACTAGATGATCTCCTGAGGTCCCTTCCAACCTCAGTAATTCTGTGAGAATTGTCTGAGATGAATCCCACACTTGGAGTTCTACTTGGTAGTTTTTCTATTTAAAGAAACAAGAAGAGAATATAGACGATTAACACTGCTTATGTGTGTGCATGTGATTTACATAGGTCCATATCCTTGTTGAAATTCCAGAGAACTCCATGCGTGAATACAGTACCACAGGAATGTTTCCTTATGCATCGTAATAGGAAGAGTTTTGTGTTTTAAGATTCAGAAGTGCAAAGAGATGTTGTCAGCCGAAAATCCTCTTCTGTTCAGCAGGATTATTTAGCATAATGACATTACGTATTCAGCTTTGAATATCAAAAGGCAGTATTATGTTTCTTCTTTAATTCCTGTATTTTCATGGGCCAATGATTTTTTTGATCCCATTGGTATTCTGTAATTACATATTAATTGCATTAAGTTCAGAAACATCATCAAAGAAGCACCACGCAATGGTAATCTTAAAAATGTTAGGATTCAGATTTCTCTCGTCTTCCATTCTACATTGTTATAACCACGGCTCTCCTCTTTTAATCTTTTTTCCTTGGTATAGCCTTTATCACGAATAGAGATTCATAATGTGCTCAGAATATGATGCCTCAAAATATTGTATAAATTGCAGCCATGTGTTGTCTTGCTTTGATGCTTGCACTGATTCTTTAGCTCAGTGCATTGTCCTTTGTCTTGACCTCGTTATTTATGGCTCCAATGAGCTGTGGAAAATGAGCAGCCAGGTCATCCTTTCCAAATTAAAACACTAGCAAGGTCAATGTAGGACAGGAAATAGAACATTTGGAATATCGCCACTTTTCTGCCTTATTTGCATATAAAAAGTGGGGACTGGAATGGTAGGAAATGGGTCCATTTTAATTTATTACAAAAAGTTATGATCTTACCCTTCCCTCTGCCCGGTTTATGCCTTAATATCAAGAGAGCACTCTTGCCCTTACTGTTTCAATCTTCCTAGTGTGACTGTATGGGAGAGGGGGGAAAGCGTGGCTATGTATGTGGAAAAGGAATGCTTTAAATAGCTGATCTTCTTCAGCATTGTCCTGTAAACACATTTGCTGCCGTCATTATTTCTGAAGCGCACGTTAAAAGTTGAATATTTACCACAGTCTTTACCAATGTTTCTGACAGAGCAATGGAGGAAGGGAAGGACGTCATCAGCCTTTCAATTCAAAAATGTTGTCCACAGTCTGCTGTGAACAGTTAACCTGCTATGTCACTCAGGGGCACTAGAGTCTTGATTACACACAAAACTATTTTCTAATCATTTTCCGTATTACCCTGGAAATTAGCTGTGTATCTTTGGTGTGACTTATAATGGCATCTAGTAGCTAATAACCTGTATCAATATACCTAGTTAACTTTTTGTTAGAATCAAATGTAAATACAGGGATTCTTCTTTTCTGCTTATTTCAGAGATGCTGCGTAGCAGGATAACAAAGTGTTTGCTTTCATGTCACCTGTTAACTGGTTAATGGCTTATGGAAATTTTATGTCTTCTCCTGTTCACTTTTGCCAAGAATATATCAATGATTCTTTTTTTTCTTGGATATCTTTTTTTTTTAAATACCAAGTGGTTACCTTAGAAAAATATCGTATGGTGAGTAGACAGAGATCCTTTCTTATTGTAAAAATAGAAGAAGAAGATGGATTAATTAGGCTTTGGACCTAGGCAATATCATTCACTCTGTTTTATTTTTACGGCTTCTGTGTTAATGAATATCTTGTGCATCTCTTTGATCCCCTGAGAGAACATCCACACAATGTCCTCTATGTTTTATGTCCCAGGGTTGGCGTTACATATTACAGGCTATCTGGTCATCATTGCACCACTGCTATTTCATCTTCTGACTGTGAATATCCAAGTGTGGTGGTTGACATTGCCAGACTGGTGTTGCCACCTGCTGGGTACATGAACTTTTCCTGCTCCAACCTGTTTGCCTATATGCATGTTTTCATTCTTTGTCAAGCATCTTTTTTAGCTATTATAAGGAGGATGTATTTGATGAAACATAGGTGTCTAGATCTGGTCTAGTCATCTTAGGCTCCCTTTATATTCAGAAAAGAGCAAAAGGACTTTCGTTGGCTCAGTTCATCTTATCCCAAAGTAGATGTTTAAAACAGGTCAAATAAGCAGCAACTTAAAATTACTTCAGTCTTTTACTGTGCATAAAAAGGGCATAATATGATTAGCTTGGATGTAGATATTTACTATTTTATATATATATATGTATGATATATATATGCTATGCATACATGATATACATATATGATATATATGATGTATATTTGATATATATATATATGTATGATATATATGTGTGTCTGTGTATGATATGTATATATGCAGATATTTACTAGTGCCATTGCCTGAAAGGCCAGTGGCAGGGCCATGGCTGCTGGCTGTGCTTCTGAGGTCACAGCAGCCTCAGTGCCTCATAGGCTGGAGGGAGGCCCCTGGCTGCAAGTTGTGCTTGTGGGGTGGAAGAAGTACCAGTGCCTCATAGGCCAGTGGGAGGCCAATGACTGCTGGCTGTGCTTGTGAGGTCACATCGACCTCTGTGCCCTACAGGCCAGTGGCAGGCCCCTGGGTGCTGGCTGTGCTTGTGAGGTCACAGCAGCCTCACTGCTTCACAGGCCAGTGGCAGGCCCCTGGGTGCTGGCTGTGCTTGTGAGGTCACAGCAGCCTCAGTGCCTGATAGGGCAGTGGCAGGCCAGTGACTGCTGGCTGTGCTCGTGAGGTCACAGCAGCCTCAGAGCTGGCTAGGCCAGTGGCAGGACTAAGGCTGCTGGCTGTGCTTGTGAGCTCACAGCAGCCTCAGTGCCTGATAGGGCAGTGGCAGGCCCACGGCTGCTGGCTGTGCTTGTGAGGCCACAGCAGCCTCAGAGCCTCATAGGCCAGTGGCAGGCCTATGGCTGCTGGCTGTGCTTGTGAGATCACAGCATCATCGGTGCCTGATAGGCCAGTGGCAGACCCACAGCTCCAGGCTGTGCTTGTGAGGTCACAGCATCATTAGTGCCTGATAGTGCAGTGTCAGGCCCTTGGCTGCTGGCTGTTCTTGTGAGGTCGCAACAGCCTCAGAGCCTGCTAGGCCAGCAGCAGACCCATGACTGCTGGCTGTGCAGGTGAGATCACAGCAGACGCAGTGCCTCATAGGCCAGTGGCAGTCCCATGGATGGACGCTGTGCTTGTGAGGTCTCATTTCTCTCAGTGGCTGACAGGCCAGGGAAAGGCCAATGGCTGCTGGCTGTGCTTGCTTGTGAGGTCACAGCAGCCTCAGAGCCTGATACGCCAGTGGCAGGCCCCTGGCTGCTGGCTGTGCTTGTAAGGTCGCAACAGTCCCAGTGACTGATAGGCGAGGGCAGACCCACAGCTCCTGGCTGTGCTTGTGAGGTCACAGCAGCCTCAGAGCTTGATAGGGCGGTGGCAGGTCTAAGGCTGCTGGCTGTACTTGTGAGGTCACATTTGTCTCATTGCCTGATAGGCCAATGGCAGGCACATGGCTTCCAGCTGTGCTTCTGAGGTCACAGCAGTCTCCGTGCCTCATAGTCCAGTGTCAGGCCCATGGCTACTCACTGTTGTTGTGAGGTCACAGCAGCCTCAGGGCCTGATAGGGCAGTGGCAGGCCCCTGGCTGCTGGCTGTGCTTGTGAGCTCACAGCAGCCTCCGTGCCTCATAGACCAGCAGCAGGGCATGGCTGCTGGTTGTGCTTGCATGTGAGATCACAGCAGTCCCAATGCCTCATAGGCCAGGGACAGGCCCATGGCTGCTGCCTTGGCTTCCTTGTGAGGTCACAGCATCATCAGTGCCTGATAGGCCAGTGACAGGCACATGGCTTCCAGCTGTGCTTGCGAGGTCACAGCAGCCTCCTTGCCTCATAGGCCAGCATCAGGGCACGGCTGCTGGCTGTGCTTGCTTGTGAGGCCACAGCAGCCTCAGAGCCTCATAGGCCAGTGGCAGGCCTATGGCTGCTGGCTGTGCTTGTGAGATCACAGCATCATCGGTGCCTGATAGGCCAGTGGCAGGCACATGGCTTCCAGCTGTGCTTGTGACGTCACAGCAGCATCCGTGCCTCATGGGCTAGTGGTAGGCCCATGGCTGCTGGCTGTGCATATGAGGTCAGAGCAGTCTGGGGTCTCCTGCTCCTTATTGGCTCTCATCGTTGCTCCTAGGCAGGCTGTTTTTCTCCCTTAGCTTTACTGTTGTGGTTTCTGCTGACGGTTGTACCTTCGTTTCTCCTTGCGTCTTACCATTGTCTCTCAAGGTCCTGAGAAGGAGGAGGTGATTCCAAATCATAACAATTAACACTGCCCCAGCAGTGAGCTAAGGCTTTGCCCCTCAAGGTCCTAATGCCCTGCGCTGGTCTTATTTCAAAGCCTTGACATCCTCCCTTTCGGAGTGTGAGACACAGGAATGCAGACTGCTTGTACCTTCCTTATCTTCCCAGCTTGAACCAGCTCTGAGGCCCTTTTCTTACTGGACTAAGTAAAAGTTCATTATTTTATCTAAGTGCGGCCTAAGGCTTCAGCAAATTTAGCTACTCATGCTAAGCAAGTTTTACAGAAGTTGTGCTAAGCGGCTACCTCGAGACAGTTTCAGTTTGCTATTCTTTAACAGTCCCCCCCTTTGTTTTTATGAAGCATCCCTGTTAATCTTTTAAACAGAGTTCTCAAAGCCTTTCGAGGCGTACTATCGCTTTCCATAATCTTATGTATAATATAATTGTAAGTAATAGGCATAACACAGTTAAACTGAACACAACTACTACCGGGTGCAACACGTGATTATAAATCCCTGTTGCAGTTGGTGACCATCCTAGAAGAGTTTCCCAGCCATGATGTTCTCCGTCCCTCTTTACCCTTTCCAAGACGTGGTGTATCTCTTCCGCATCACAATGAATGGTGATTAGAGTTTTTTGTCCATTGTTCCGGGTGCATTCTAGCAGTCAACGCAAATCATCGCATTGTAGTAGTTTCTTTACTAGCATAAGATTCATTCCAATGGGGATAGGGAGTAAATTTTGGCTCAATGTATAATTAGATTGTAACAGTTGCATCCCATAATTTGGGGTAAAGCTACAAATACAAATGTTTGAGTGATTACTTGTATCTACAACACTGCTCTCTGTAAGATTACAAAGTGTTCTTACACAGACACATCCTTTTTCAACATATACAAGTACAGTTCAACTTTCACAGCAAAAGAAGAACATAGTATGACAGTATATGGACTGTTCCATTCAGGTTTTAACTTGGATTTTTGTGGAAATACTTTAACTAAAACTTCGTCCCCAGGCTGTATACCAGGCACTTGTATTTCAGGTGGTGCGGACTGATATCACTGAGCATTTTCTTTTTTTTAAGACTTTCAAACCTTTTTTTTTTGGCATACTTAGAACATACTCTAGACAGTTTCAGTTCGCTATTCTTTAACAAGGGAAGCATGCTCTATCAGGCATAAGCTGACAGAAATCGCCTTCCCCCGAACATTGCCATTCACTCCGGCCGTGGCACAGCCCCTCTGTCCCTGCTGGGCCCCGCTTCGCTGCATCCCTTCCCCACTTTGGTGTGTCTGGCACCTCTGCTTTGGCTGCGATGGCCGCACGGGGCTGTGTTGTCAGCACCAGCTGCCTGTGAGTAGCCCTGCACCCCAACACACCCCGTCATTCTCCAGCTGGGCCTCCGCCGATTTCCCTTTACCTTAGGCAGTTGCTAGACATCACTAGTTCCCTTCAGCCTCGCTCCCGCCACCCAGGCCCAGGGAAGCGCTAGCAGCTTCTGAGCAGCCGTGCTGACACTTCACCTGCCCGAGCAACAGAGCGACTTGCTTGCCGCACTGCTGCCGGGCGCTCCTGCGGCGCCCCATTCGCGCCTTGGCTACTGCCAGGCCCCGTGTGCCAGCGCGATCTCTGCCGCCCATCGGCATTACCGGCACCTGTTAGAAAAGGACGCCTAAGGGAAAAGGACTGGGAAAAAAGCATTTCTGCTTTTCATGGTGAAATTCCGCACAGAAAGCTGAAGCACTGCCAAGGACTGGGTTTTGTTTTGACGGCAACTTTATTGCTCTGAGAACACTCTTCAAGCTCGGATTGGTTAGCATTGTTTGGAGAACGGCTCTCTGTTGGGTTGGATGGTAAGTGGTGGTGTAGATGGTAAGGTTAGTCAGTCTTGACGGCTCCCGTCCTCAAGCTCTGCAGCTGAACGACAAAAGGAAGCAGGCTCACTCCCTGTCATGACATTCAGCACAAACCCATCTGCTCAGCGGTTTGCTTTCTAAACAGCAAAGACCTGAGCCTGCCCGCAGCTTGACGTGCGCTGTGACTCCGGGACTGCAGCGACCTCGAGAGGGAGGCTTCCAAAAGCCTCCCAGGAAAAGCCACCGCCTGTCCGTTGCGTGCTAGGACGGGCGTACTGTGCAGAAGAGCAGGACACAGCTACCTGCTCTCCTGACCCACGGTAGACCTTAGGGACGTGACATTTGGTGGCAGTTTTGCCTTCTTTCCTAGTGACCATTCAAAACTGGAAACACACACACGAGGAAAACTTGTGTCTCTTTCAATTGAGGCAGAATATTTGGAAGCCAGGGCATACTGCACAGCCTTCCTGACGCAAGCCCTTGAAGGCTGCCCGCCCCGTGGAGTTGTTTACTGCCATGGTTGCTGTATTGTTCCCATAAAGAGCCGTCTGGAGGATGGCCGTCTCCCTTCTCCTCCCGTGGGTACTTCCGGAAAGGAGGATCTGAGCATTCCAAGCAGCTTTCCAGCTTCTTGATGGGTCTGCTCTTTTTCTTCTTGCTCTTACGCTTGTGACTGTCCATGTGGAGTGCAGAGAAATCCAAATCATACTGTCGGAAGGAAAGGGGCAAGTTAAGAACAGAAAAAACAGATGTGGCACTCGATGCCTACATGGGACTGTATTTTATCAAGTCTACTGCAGGGGATGATTTGCAGCTGCTCTGCGGTAATTTCTGAACGTCTGCCTTACTAAGAAACGCACACCCTCAGAGGTCGAGCGGACATTAGGTCTTGGCTTGTACACACATCATTAATTGAGGCTAGTTCTGGAAGAGGTGCCAAAGAAAACAATCATTCTCGTAGCCTGATCCAGAACCGTGTGCACATGTGCCTCTAACTGTATGGTCCCGTTAGTGGGTAAATTGGTCTCGTTAGTGGGTAAATAAAAGTGGAATATTGGCGAGGAGACAGGAGCATGTTGACCGGCCAACTAGTGCAGCTGCCAAAACACTTGGTGTTCAGACTCCAAGGGGAACGGCGGGTCGCGACCCTTAGGTGCACCACACAGGCATCAACCTGGACTCACGTATTCCTAAAGAATTACTGCTTCCCTTGTTATCTGTACATCTAAAGAATTACCGCTCTCCTTGTTATCTGCAGCGCATGCACACTACGCCACATTGTAGCCTATTCTTTCGCCTTAAACCCCCACCCCCCCTCCCCCTGAACGTCGCCAGGGGCCGATGCTCTATGGTGCCTGGGGCAGCCCGGTCACCTGCCTGCAAGGTTCCTGGGATTCCCCTTGTGGTTTGGGGATTTCAAGGTAATAAACATCTAATAGCTTTATTCCAGAGCGGTGTCTTCTACCCCTGCGTATTCCAAGCAGCAGTCAGCACCGTTAGCAGTCCCCTTCTGAAGTGCTAGCACAGCTCAGCAGTATCTTTCCTGCCTTCACTTGATCGACCTACCCACGTGATCTCCAGACAGACGCCGCACTATTGAGAGCTCTTTAAAGCCAACTGGGCGGACAGGAGGAACAGCCAGAGAAGAACAAGAGGAACTGCGGAAATCTCTTTTCTCGGTCTTTCTCCGTTTCCCTTCTATTTTGTTGTCGCTCCCTCCGGCATGGGGATGTCCTCTTTTTCTGTTTCTTTGCTTTTCAGCCTTCCGGGAAGAGCCCTCAAAACCGGAAGGAACTGACACAGCTGAAGGTGCTCGTCGTTGAGGAGAATAGTTTTCAGACTGCTGCTCCGGGACTGGACAGCGGCGCGCATCTGCTTGGTGGCTGCTGAAGTGATGCCCGCCTTCCCCTCTGGCGTGTGATGACAGGTGGAGCCACCTGCTTTTGCAAGAATGCTCGTGTGACCTCTCTTGCTCTGTTCGTCCTCTGCTTCGGGATCGGTAAGGAGGACATTTTCCGGAGCTTCTGCCCTTATCCAGGCAGTTTCTGTCACTACGGGAAGATGTGCGCCTGCTTCCAGGGCAATACTGCTGCAGGTGGCAGTTTCGCTTGTTTCTTTCCAGCCTGCGAGAGCACCTCCTCTTGTGGGAATCACCGCCCATTTCTGTGACGCCAATGGTATTGGGATCCTCTTTCAGGGCTCCGTTTCTCTTTAAATGACTTGAGCTCTGTATTTCAAAAGAAGAGATCATGAGATGGCTATGTGCAAACACACAGCTTGGAGAAGCCCCAAACACAAACCCCTCCTACCAGGGAGTCCCACAGATTGCCTCAGGAGATGAAGAGGAAAAAAACAACAACAAAAAATGCCCCACTCTGCTTTAATTTGAAGTGCAAGGCCAGCAAGTGTTGTTCATTCCTACTTTTGGTTTTTGGCCGACTGGAAGCAAATGAGCATCATTTTTGAAAGCCCATCCAAAGAGCTGAGCACGGATTAAGGATGGCCCCAAATTGCGCGCTCTCTCTCTCTCGCGCTCTCTCTCTCTGTCTCTAGCTATGTACCTGCGTCCATTTTTCCCCTTTCAACTTTCCCTGAAACCCCCAGCATACTTGTTCCAGTGCTCAGGAATAAGCCATTCTGGTTTTGCTGTCTCAGCTCAAGTGACAGCACTAAAAATAAACCAAGCAGTCTTTCCCTTTTTTTTTTCCCCAGGATTTGAGCATGACTAGGCTCTACTTCCAATGTCTCGCTGTGCTTCAGGAAGCGGAGCTGCAAGTAAAGAAGCAGCAGGGCTGCACGCAATTCAGCAGCAGCCACTGTTTGAGTGATTCCGGCTGCAGCAGGAGAGCTGTGAAGAAAGCTGCAGGGTGGGAGGGAAAATACAATGCAGACGCTACCAAAAAAGGAAAAAAAAAAAGGAAGAAAAAGACAATTCCCACTACCCATTTGGTGCCTCTCTCCTTCCCTCTCTTCCCCCCTCCCCGTTACCTTCAACATACGAGGAGCAAGCTGCGGTCTCAGAAATCCAGCCCCCTTCTTATTAGCCCCCGGCTGACCAAGGCATGAAGGGGTATAAGATGGCACGGGCGCGTCAGAAGTGCATTCTCCAAGTGTCTCACCATCGCACCTTGGGAAACAACAGTGATCTCAGTTGAGACATGCCCTGTCAGCCTCCTCTTGGGCTGAATCCCATCCTGCCATCATCTAGGAGCAGCTGATACGTCATACTGAGAACGTAACCAAGACTACAAGCTGAAAATTAGATGCTGCTCTTCCTACCACGGCCGTCCCTTGCAGAGCAAGAACTCATCCTTACACCACCTCTGGCCTGAATTTCTCCTCCTTTATGGCATTCGCCAGCTCCACAGAGCACGTACGTAGCAAGTTACGCAAGTGCAGCAGGTGAAGGCCAAGCAATGAAAGACACTGCGTGACATGGAGAATTCCAGACTGGACAGAACGCAATTCTACCAATAGTCCTTTCCGCCCAGGACAGAAGGAAAAACACGTCAGAGGAGCAGAAGAGAGGTTTCAGCAGCGCGAAAGGGAAAGGTACCCCAAACCCATCTGAATACTCGCTCTTACCTGATATAAAAAAGTAAATACGCCTGCTGACTGAGAACAGTTTGGAGGTCGCAAAGGACTACCGAGGCATCATTCATCTCATACCACAGTCCATTACTGGCCTGCAAAGAAAGGCAACGATGCCTTTAGAGCAACTCTAGAGTGTGCTCTCTACAGGAAAACCCAGACAGAACACTAGCAGACAAAGGAGACACCAAGACTAGTCAAAGGAGACAGGTAACGAGCTCTTTCCCCTTCAAAACAATGGTTGTCAGTAACATGCTGGGACAAGTTTCTCTTCACCAGCACAGATTCTGCCCTGCAAGAAATGAAGCTGATGCTTACCTTGGTGAAGCAGAAATAGTGTCCTGCACGACCGCTGGCACCTCTGTGCACCAGGACTGCATATAAGGCGTAGAGGACTGGTTCTCCAACTGGCTGAGACATGTATGCTCGCAGGTCCAAATACTCTGGATATTCCACATCCTGAAGACAGAGCAAGAGGATTCAAAACTCATCTGGGAACACTTCGTGAAAGAGCCGGGGAAGAACACTGCTAAGAATGTGGGCTGGAAGCTTAGACAGACATGTTTTGCCTCCTCAGAAATCGGTCTTCCCAGAGACAACATTTAATCGCTTCCGTTGCAGAGAACTGCTCAATGCAAAACCAGCTCTTTCAGAGCGGAGCATACGCTTATCGTCACACGGGAGCTTTGCTGTTACCGGAAGAGAAAGAGTAAGACCTACTTCTTGCGCTGATTTTGCCTAGACATCTTCTGTCGCTATGGTTACAGTCGGCCGACATTAACAACTTTGAACAGAGCGTTCCGCCTTGGGAAATCTCCCTTCCCAAGAAGGCATTACACTTGCATAGATACCTTGCTAATCTTTCCACCAGTGAAGTTGGCAAATCTTTTCAGGGCTATGGTGAGAACGTTGGAAGAGCGATGTATTGTAAACCTCTTGGATGCAGCAACCATCTTTTCACACCTTCAAAGCAAGCACAGGCAATTGTTTCAAGGCATCTTCCCCCCTCCCCCTCACGCCAAAAGTCAAGCAAGTTTCCATGTCTCTCTCACGCTCATCCTAGCTGAATGGTATTTCCTTGCCTAAGACGGGGCTTCTTTCCTTAAAGCCACACCCTGCATTTCAGCCTTGCTCCTGCAGAGAACCTGGCAGGATGTAGGAGGCCAGCTCGATAAGGAGCGGGAACGTTGTCTTTCGGTAGCCAAGCAAATGCCTGAGCACGTATCTTTGCTGGGCCCAAAAGTAAGGCTTGCCAACAACACGCAAGGCAGCAGGAACGTGACTCTCTCACCGGAGCGTGGTTCCGGAATGCGAGCTAGCGCCTGCGCTTCTTATCAAAGATTTCCAACTAGTTGAACAGAATGACACCGATTCCGCTCTAAGAAGCAAATGTACTCTTTTCCAAGCTTTGGGTGACTTCAGGGTTCATTAGCTGCACAACCCAAAGCTGCTCCGAGGCGGACAATGGGTTCGGCCACTATCTCCTAGTCCGATGGCATTAGGAAGACTACTTACTTGCTACATTTGTAGCAATTCTCACCATCCAGCAGCTCAGGTCTCACAAATTCTTCGAGCGCCCCGGGGACAGAGGAGGCTGCCTGGAGGAGGAAGAAAGGAGGGCACTGAGTTGCTGGAAACTCAAATGCCAACCCGCAACTCCTCTTTTGCCGCAGGGCCTCCCTCGTGCACACGTGGGAGACCTACTTGCGAAGCAGTGAACACCGCGAAGAAGGAGGCAGAAGCAGAGTATGCTGAACACTGACCTTGTTTGAAAAGGACTGTACTTTGGTACCAAGAGCTACCTGTCTGCGGTAGCGCACAATCAAGTTATCTGTGGTACGCCTTTGCGTAAATCACAAGAGCAAAAAAAGCCATCGCGTACCAAGCAGAAGTGTATCGGGGTAGTCCAAAACTGGGAAGTATCATAGGACGAGCATGCGTGCGGAGATACGCTAATTGCTCTCTCTCTGGCTTAAACCCCCCCCCACACGGAGACCATTCACGGGGCTTCCAGAGGAGGACCAAGTCCAATCCACCTCCCAGCCTCCACCAAGCGTTTTTGCCGTGAACAGCATACATGCCTACGTGAACTCCGTCGAGTTTAGAAAGCCACAAAAAGAAAGAACAGCCCCCGAAAGCTCGGGGCCTTCAACGGCATCGTCAGCCACCGCTCCAAGACGTCTTACCTTTATCTCCAACGGGATATCGAGGAAGGCCTCATAGGACTCTGAAACTGCTTGGCAGCTCAAGCACGTTACTGGAAGCCAAACAGAAGCACTTCACAAAATGGGAAGGAGACTCACTTTGCCCGTTTACATTATTGAGAGCCGCTACTTCTTGGCACACCGCAAGCTCTTTGCAACAAACGGGCACAAAGGCACAGATCAGTTCCAAGGACAGTAGTAGTTTCCAAAAGTACCTCTGGATCTTAGGAATCCTCCAAATATTTGGTGAATGACCGTGGTGGCTTGCGACGACGTGTCCAAGCTGGAAACAAATTATCATCAGCGCTCAGAAGAGCCGAGGCGGAGAGGTAGCTCTTTCTTCAAAGAGCTTTTCTTTTCTACGAAAACCCTGGGCAAAGGTTTTCACGTAGGGTAGGAAAGGAAGGCGTCAAAAGTGCTAGAGAACACTTCAAGGTTAACTTGGTTCTGCTTACCTGGTGCTTCCATTCAAGCAAGCTGTCTGCATAGCAGCCACGGTGTAACATAAGAATTCGTGAGCATCTTCCTGTCTGCCAAAACAGAAATGCTCCCCTATTCCTAATAAACACAAAGGGCACAATGCTTATCTCTTCAAAAGGGACAGGAAACCTACTTTTCTAAAAGCTCTCTTTCCTACAACAATTAATCTCTCCAAGCCCTTTGCACCCGTGAAATAACCCTCTGAAAATTCAGACGTTTCTGCAAAGAACGCCATCTGAAATGACTTACGTCTAAGGTCACTGAAGACAGCCGTAGGCTCGACGGCGTTGTCAGAGCAGAACAGGACATGCTTAACGTGAGCTTCCATCGTACACAGCATGCAGAAGCCTTGCTCACGACCTGTCAAGAGTCAAGGAAGAAACCACCTCCGGCTAGTGCAAGATACCTACGTACCTGTGGAAAACCTTAAGCACCAACAATCTCCAAGTTGGAAGTGCGGTCTCTGCTCTCCGTTCCACGCTCTCTTCTCCAAAGGTGCCAACAGCCCAGTCTGTGCGCATAAGCATTAACCAGTAAGCCTGCACTAGCACGCATTTTCTGACGAAGCACCTGAAGGACTACTGCCAAGCCCTCTTCTGCAGGGAGGTGCACGGGAATAGCCCGACTAGCTCATATTGCTTTCACGGTGCTCTGTGGTAGTTTTCCTCTTCTTCCGGTTCAGCAGTGACCACATCAGGTCTCGCAGCGGTCGTGCATTAGGGAAACCCGGCTGGGAAGGAACACCGAGAACCTGTGATGCCCTCCTCCGAAAATTTATCATCTTTCGAGCAGCCGGAAAGCCACAGGCCAAATATTCATGAAGCGCCTTACTTCCCAATGCCCTTGATCATTCACAGGAGGGAAGAAAGAACCCTCCTTCGACGCCGGAGCACGGGGCATTAAAGGAAAGCAAGCACTCCCTCAGCTATCCTGAGCCTGCCGTGCATGCGCTCTTAAAAGGGAGCCCCTGCAGGGACACTAGGAAAACCCAGAGTCTGCTTCACAGAGTCACTGCTGTCCTTTCACCTGCAGAGCTGTCCAGCAGCTTGCAAGGAACGTGTTCACAAGTACTCACACGACTGGCTGTGTTCCCCAGAAAGCAGGTAATTGGCCAGAGGGGGCGTGTAGGTCAAACACTGTAGAACAGAGTTGAGGAAACACGTATTGCCCAGGTTGCGGAGTCCAGCTCCAACGCTTTGCCTTTGCCGCCAAGCCACAGAAATCTTCTCGGGTGGGAAATGCATCCTTTGTGGCGGAGCAATTCCGTCAGTAACGCCTGCAAGGAAATTAGATTCTAAGAGAGACTGCCGGCCTTTGTTTTAGGAACGGAGGTTTCAAAGGCAGCGTTCTGGAGAGCAGCCCCCACAAGAACCAGCTGCCCTGCAGAACACAAGCACGTAGTAGAGACAGCCCAGGAAGGCTGCCACTCACGTTGGCTGGTCAGCGCACAGTTGGGGAAGAAGAGTTTACTCATCTGTTTGACTTTTTCTCATGGGCAACCACGACTACTCGGCCTTCAGGAACTGTTGCCGAGTCCCTTCCATCCCCAGGCGCTCAGCTGATAGTCCAATTATGCTGGCCTTTTTCCTTAGCCACTGCCAGCGCCTTTGGGGAGTCACAAAATTCACCTTTACTCTTGAAGTCTTTACTCACAGGAGTAGCTCCTTTCTAGGCCAGCTCCTGCAGATGGGGCCTGACTGCAACTTGCAGAGCATGACTTCATTTCTGTCACACGCAATTCCAGTTGGAAAAGGAACGAGCCCAGTTATCCAGAAGGCTCGCTGAGCCCACGCTCGCTTCCGCCAGCGCGACCGCGAGCACCCGGGCAGAGAGCGCGCGAGGAGCTGCTGCGCCGCCGCCCTCTCTGCCGCAGAGTGACCCCAGCTCTGCGGGCCATTGTGACGGCGGGCAGCTCGGCCAATGAGGAGGCTCGTAGCAGCCGAGTGGGCCGGTCCTGATGCGGCGCAGCCAATCGGATCGCAGCGTGTCTGTGACGGGCAGGTACCGGGGTGGCGTGGCCCTGCCCCCCTTTAGGACCCGGGGCCGTTGCAGAGACAGGGCTCACCTGGCGCCAGGGACCCGACGGGCACCATCCGCAGCCTGCGGCCACTGCCCAGCCCTGCTCACGGCGGGGGCGGGGGCTGTGCTTCCGCCGGCACGGCTCACACCTCCTTCCCAGGCAGAATAAGCCTACTCAGAAAAACGGGCATGCTGCTGTCACCGTACCTGTTGTGCAGTTTGCGCTGGCATGTTCACGGTGGGGCGGGTTGTCTTTTCCCCTCTTGGGGACCCAAGTATCCAAATGGTACTCCACTTTGACCTTGCCTCTCCGAGCTGCTCTGAGGGAAGGGCTCGGATCTGCAAGTGCAAAGCAATGCTTTTGAAGCCAGCCAGCATTTCATTCCTAATAGGAGAAGAGGAAGAGGAAGAAAAGAGGAAGGAGGTCATTTAAAGCAAAGGCGCATTGTGTGACGTCTTACTATGAGCTGCTTAGACTATGGACAGATATCTAACTCTGACTCTGCCAGCTGAACATGTTAGCCCCCTCGAGTAAAGATCCCATAAAAGGCTACACTCCCTCTCGCTGGGGTTCATCGCTCATAGCAACACATTCTTCACATCCTGAACCACTCAGACCCCTTAATGTGTAAATGTAGTGTATGAGGAAGGAATATGTTCCATTATTCCATATCCCTAGATTTATCATTGAGACTGACAGGTGTTATTAAAAAATAACCAGTCAGTTTCCAGAGCAACTCTGGCAGGATCTAGAAGCACAAATTTTCTGAAAGCAAACATTTTCATGCTTCCTGTAACACCCTGGAAGTTTCAGATATTTCTGACTAAATTGTGAGAGAAGACTAAATGAAAGAAAGATAAATAACCCAGACGAGTAATAGCTGTTCATCCAGTCTTAACCCAGCTATCCACTGAACACCACGGCTTTCACATAGTCTAGATGACAATTCAGAAATCCATTACATTGTCAGTCTAATCCAGGCTAGAACAGGACTCAGTCCAATGCAGATACATTGCAGACTTCATGGCGTAGCCCAAACAGACTAGCTTCCCTCACTCATCATCTTACACATGGCACTGTATGGGCACTGTCCCAGGAGTTGCCCCTGCTCCACGACACGAGCAGCCACCGTAAGCACAGTCTAACTAAGGCTGCGTTGCCTGTGACATCTCTGCTGTCTAAGCTCCACTGATGACTTTCCCTGCTAGGGACGGTCAGAGCAGATCACTCTTCAGCTGAGTAACCCAATTCAGCTCTCTGCTCTGAAGGCCAACAGTTTGTCAAACAACCTCTAAGCCCTCTAAGTAGCACAAATAAGCTAGTTTTTCTGGCAGATAGAGATGTCCTTAAACTCATGCCAGAATCAGGGGAAGGGTCTTCATTCATATGTTTCACAGGCTCCAGGCCAGCTGCAGCATACTGGGAAAAGAATGAGATGTTGCTCCAAAGGCAGTACTGAATTGCGTAGTTCTGTGAACATCTAAGCAAATGACATTTATCTGGGGAGGTGGAGCAGGGAGGGGCTCTATTGCAAGTCTGAAGTCCTGAAGTTTTTCTATTTAGATAAATCTTCTGATTTGTTTTCAGTAAGATATCTTTGGAGTGAAGAAGGAAGCTATTCAGTATTATGAAGGTGCATTAAATGTTTGAAGCTTTCAAAATAAGAGTTTATTTCTGGGATCGATAGTGCACAAAATATCTCGCACCTTCATGCAAGGAAGGTAGGCCTATTTCCTCATTTAAGAGATAAAAAGATCATTTTCAATCTGCAGATAGAAGCATAGAATAATTTAAGTTGGGAAGGATTTCTGGAGGTCATCCAGTCCAACCTCCGCCTCAAAGCAGGTTCAGGCAGATCAGATTGCTCAGGCCCTATCCAGCTGAATTTTAAGTATCAGCACAGATGGAGAGTCTACAAATTTGCACCTAATCCAGTTTTTGATCACTCTCGTTGGGGCAGGAGACAGAAATTTCCTTCTTCAGTTTCCCAAGTAGTCCATGGCTAGTTGCTGTGTTATAGGGCAGAAAATGTTTGGTAGGTTGGAGATAAACAACAGCCAACTATTCAAAGATAACTCAGTGTCTAAAAGCAGTCTGGTCTTTTGTGTATCTAAGCAGGGTAAGCATTTTCCTTGTGTACCTAACCATTATAGGCTGTTTTTAATCCTGTTGTCTGTTTCTTGAAATGGGCAAGTACTTCTGAAGATCTGGCTCAAGGGGGGAATAAACTGGCTTGATATCTATGGTACCTACTCTTATCTTTCTAGATGAAACAGGTCAGTGAGAGAATAGTTTTGTACATATGCAATACCTTGAAGCCTATGCTAGAAACAGACCTCAGCAAGAACTGAAACCTCAGTTCAGTCACCCATATGAGAAGAACTCAGCTTTGAGAGCATCAGCCAGGTTACTGGTAACCTCCAATAGAATAACAATAATTTTTAACGGGAGGTGAAAATGGCAGAACCTTTACAGTGATGACTGATTCCCTTTTTGTTCATGATTCCTTCCCTTTCAGCATGAGATTTTTCACCCTCTAAAGGGAAAGTATTTTATTTGGTGAATCGTCCCAACTTATTCTTGAGCGGAAAATGGCCAATTTTCCTTCACAACAGGGATGCAAGCAAATGAGAAATCCTTTCTCAGCCAAACCTGGATGATCTGGTGGTATCTCCTCCTCTCCGGAAAGATGAAAAGCTGAGTTTTCCTGCTGCTGTTGCCATTAAGTGCTTGCCACCACTTCATTAAAGAGAGAAAACTCTCTTACTTTCTTCTGCCAGGATCTGGATTTGTTATTTGTATGTTTACAGGTTGCAGTCACAAAGGTCAGGATGGTGGCAGGTCCATGGAGCTAGGCCAGGTCTTACCAAGTTGGCACAGCTGCAGCCTAACCATTATGTTCATATTTCAGCAAAGCTGAAATCAGGGCTACTCTGCCCTGTTAATGGACTTTGTAGCCCATACGGAGCTATAACTACACTGCTACCACCTTTCCAAGGCCTTGACCTTATGGCATAGCTGAGCTTTATAATTTATCAGAGCAGCAATCCAAGCATGATTGCATGCCAATCAATGTTGGAGCCACAATCCAGTTTAATTATCGGGATATTTTTCACAGCTTTGTTTAAAGACTGGATGAAGTTTCATACTTTGGCCGGTCCTCCAGTGCTTTACACTACAAAAACCTAAGGACTAGGTATCCCAGTAGAAATACGGGGATTGAATCTCTCTCCATACTGGAATATAACCTAAGTCCCAGCTGAACACTGACAATTTTCCTAAAATTCTTAATAGTACTGTTCTTGATTCATTGAGTTTTCCTCACCTGCTTGCAACAGGGAAACCCCAAATGCCCCTAGGACCTCCTGACTCTAGGCAATGCTGTTCTACCACACATTGACTGACTTTAGCATTGCTGTCATGACAAGTCATTCGGCAGGAATTTTCCCAAATCTCCTACTGGAACTGAAATTTTTGGGAAGGAAAGAAGAAGAACAGGATTCTAGATGGTGGATCATAAGGCTTTCTTAGAAAAGCAAACTGTAGCTTTGAAGAGACATCAGATCTTTAACATTTTAAATTCCCTAATTTTGTCTGGGTTTCTCTAGGTGGAGACTAAGGGATAGATGAATGCAGGGCTTATGAAAATCTGTTCTTTTTGATGATATTTGTCAGAAAGCATATTTAGGTTTGAGATTTTGATTCTTGATTGAAACATGCTGCCAGTTCTGCTGAGGCTTAGCTCTAGATGGCTTTGAATATCTTAAACATCAGCACAGAGAGAGAAGGTGTGCAGATGTGACTCACTGCTGTGGAGGTAAGCTCTTTGATGACCAAATGATGTCTATGATTTCTTTTCAAGCTATTTCCTTCCTTTGAGCTGGCAGTCCACTGAAAAAGACAGTTTTGGACAACTCAGAAATCTGGCTTAAAAAAAACCTCACATCTCTGTTCAAGATAAGGACAGTGCAACATTGATAAGTATAAAAACTGTGAACTTCACATATCTGATGAAACTTAATAATCAGAAACAAGAGATAAACCTTGAGCTTCAGCCTCTGCAGCAACAGAAGGATGACAAATAGCAGGACCAAAAGGTTATACTGTCACATTCTTTTTCCTACTTTTTAGGACTGTCAGGCCAGTGGGATAATAGTGCACATAGTCCAAATGTTTTTACTACCCTGTGCATATTCTAATTTTAGCATTCTTGAGATAAATGGCTTCTGAGATAGCAATGACCTTTAATCATCACTACTTGATCAAAATTCAGACTATAACATACTGAAGATAAGTTTTCTCCTTAGCCATGTGTCTTTGGGCAAAAACAATTATGTTTCTCAGTCACGTTACCTCTCAGTGTAAAATATGCTGGCAGCAGTTTGACAAAGAGAGACTTGTAAAATCCTTCTTTAGTGTGCCATAGATGATCATAGGGACACAAGCTTTGCTATCTCTATGCACAGCTTTAAGGAGAGGAAGTCGGGGAAATAAAAGCCCTAGCAGTCATGCAGTGGAATGCAAAGGGAATCTGCAAGACCTCTTTCCATCCCACTTTGACTGTAAGCCTCATTCATGCAGAAGCAGGGACCTCTCACCTGTCTGAGATTCATTCCATCACTTTCAGCTCAATAAAGATCTAAACTCCTTCTGCCAACTGAGGGACAATATTCATAAACTCAGCCAGAAGGGATGGAACATCTATTAGTGATAGAACACCTATCCCTAGAGCTAGCTTAGTTGAATCGATAAAAGGATGCCAAAGCCTTTCCCAACTTTCTCAACTGCCAGAAGTGATTTGGCATTTATTCTCAAAGCCACATTGACGACAGATGTGTAGTTGGTAAGTCACAATCTTATTTCAGTATTCTTTTTTTGGAGTGAAAGAACACTTCAGCTTGATTAAATTTCAAATTATGTCCAATGTCCTTAAAATAACTACCAGTTCACTCAGTTGCCTCAAGTTAACTGATGATACGTAGAGGTGAAAAGCAGGAATAAGTTCCTGTTACTTTACAATAGTAGCAAAATTAGAAGTAAACCTTTCTTGAATTTCTGTGATTTTTTCATGTTTCCAGGCAGAATAGGAAAAAAGGTGGCAGTCATGACTGACGGAAGAGAGAGATTTGACAGAAGAGGGAGAGTTACTTTCCCTAGTGTTTGGGGGGGGGGGGGAGGGGGTGAAAACACAGGTGTCCGTTCTCTAAGACTTCCTTTCCAGAACTTCAGGTTCTTCGTGTTACACTGGAAGAGGCTACTCCTTTCATTTACTGAAGACGTAGCAGAAATGGCCATAAAATTCAAATCACATTTCTTTTCTCCTCTTGAATATCTTTGAAAGCTTTTTCTCGTCTCCATGGACTGGTGGTTTTCCTATAAGGGCGAACGTTCCTAATAGAACAGAGAACTGAAATGCTGTGCCACACGCTCCTCAGCCAGGAGTCCTGTTTGTGCTTGGAACTTGGAAGTTGAAAGCAAGGATTCCTCCAGGTTTCAGTAGCAGAGGAACACAATCTTTCAAGATAAAAATTGAAGATACAACCAGTTAAAAGTCTACCTAAAATCACTTCTAACAGTTAAGTACCTTTCCAAATCTCACCCTTAGAAGCTGATCAAGTCTTCCTTGGAAGTCCTACTCTTCGTATCAAGCTTTTGATAAATTTTCCCCAAAGTTCTCTTTCTAACAATTCTTCTGAATTTTCTCTACTATGACCTAAAACTCTCCTCAGAGCATCCTTCACCTCCTTATTCCTTAGGCTGTAGATTATAGGATTCAGCACCGCAGTCTCCACTGAATAGAACAGAGAGGCCCATTTATCTCAGTCCAATGAGTAGCTGGACATTGGCCTAACATACATAAAAACGGTAGTCCCATAAAACAACAAGACAGCTCTCAGATGGGAAGCACAGGTGGAGAAGGCTTTGCATCTGCCCTTGGAGGAGTGGATCCTCAAGATGGTGGAGATGAGATAGATACAGGAGATTAGAATTGCCAGAGATGCGAAGATGCCATGAAATGTACCAAAAATATGAAGTACCATCTCGTTGCTATAGGTGTCAGAGCATGAAAGCTGGATCATAGGGGGAAAGTCACTGAAGTAATGACTGACAACACTGGAGTCACAGAAAGAGGGTGTGAAGGTGGAGATAGTTTGTGCAAGTGCATGGACAAAGCCAATGAAATAGGAGATGATTACCATCTGTGTATAGGCTTTTGAGGACATGACAGTTGCATAAAGTAGAAGGTTACAGACAGCCACACGCAGTCATATGCCATTACTGCCAGCAGGAGACACTTAGCACGAGCCCCGAGGAGAAAAGTGAATAGCTGTGCCACACAGGCACTGATTGAAATGGCTCTCCTCACTGCTGAAGAGTTCACCAGCAACCTTGGGGAGATAGCTGAGCAGTAACAGAAAGCCACAAAAGCCAAGCTACCGAGGAAAAGGTACGCTGTGTATGAAGCCGGGGGATCAACCTTGATCTGCGTGATCATTCCAAGATTCCCTATTAATGTGCTTAAAAAAAAGCAAGTCACCTTCACCTCTTGGCTTTGTTAGTCCAGAGAGGATAAACCTCAATGGCCTCATAGTGATTCCTCTCAGGCATGCTGGTAGCACACTCGTGTTATCTCCCAACAAGAAACTGATTCAACCCCTAGAAGTAATGGGAAGCTGGCAACACACAATTTATTTTCTCAGTAGTCACAAGTATGGGGCATTTTCATCATAGCTTCTGACTAGACTTCTTTAATTACACATTGAAATGACCTGTGATACAAGGGAGTACTGTTCCTATTTTTCAGGTCAGATAAGAAAGCCCAGAAAGATGAGATAGCTTATTTAAAAGGCAACAACAGCACTCTGAAACACTAGTGCTTCTTTCTGTATTGCAGTTACCAATACATTTTTTGCCTACTAACTAACCCCCAACCCCACCCCAATCCCCCTCCCCCAACTGGCCCTAACCTAAGCCCAACCAGCCCTAACCACAACCCTAAATGGCAGACCCTAACCCTCTAACCCTAAACCCTTAATGGCCCTGACTCCAACCCTCTAAACCCCCTAACCCTAAAACCCTAACTCCAACCCCTAACAACTCTTAATCCCAACCCTAACCCCAAACCCAACCCCAACCCTAAATGGCTCTAACCCTAACCCTCCCACTCTGCCTTGATGGCTCTGAGCGTAACCCCAACCTCTGACCTGCTACCTTGAACTTGTAGTCACCCTTACTCCTTGCCCTGTCACCCCTAAACTGGCTATGTAACCTGCTAAGGGTAGCTCTCTAAGCCTAAGGTGTATATGTGTATGACTGTATGTATGTATATATACAGTGCATACACATTTTATTATTTGTATATGTGTCTAAAAAGAAATAAGTATGGGAAGGCTTAATTTGCATATTTAATGAATTCATTAGCAAGAGTAGGATACTATCTGGGAGTAAATAATTTTTTTTATTTTAATTGTAGAGTAATAATTATTTACTCCCAGCTGGTATGCTAGAGAAAAAGAAGACAGAAGAAAACAGAGAGCAAAGCACAGATTAAAGAGCAAAGAAGAAAAGCAAAGAGCACAGCAGAGAGCAGAAAGAGCAAAGCACAAAGTGCAGACCACAGAGATTACAGACCACAGCGCACAGAGCAGAGAGCAGAGCAGAACACTCGTCGTTGCATCATCAGCAACTCTTGGGCTTCTATCCTCACAACACACAAAACGTAACAAACAAGCCCACACTCTACATCACCTGCACATACTCTTCAGCATCCATCTCTAATCTCACCAATACATCAGCCAGCACATACTCTACATTCCTGCAGAAACAGGCAAGTGCACCTCCAGGTTTTTGGACAGCTCCCAGTAACAGGGTGACCAAGCGCCTCCAAAAACCGCCCTGCCTAGAAAACACCCAGCTCCGAGCCGAAGCTCCACACCCACGCAGGCAATGATTGATCACCACCTCGCAGAGCATTGGGGACTCAGGGGGGAAAAGAAACCCAGCTGGGAGCAGAACCCCAGCTGTGTGGGTCTTTGGTTGGTTGGGTTTTTTTGTTTTTTTGTCTGGTTTGTTTTTTTTTAAAAAAAATCTAAGAAATTCTAACTAGAACCTGAAAAAAGAAAAGAACATGCATACAAGGTTAGACACACTAACAACCCCACCCAACAACCAAACAACTGCCCACTCACTCCCACCCCAGCCATTCATCACCCCTACTAACAGAACCATCTCCTTCCATTCTTTTTTAAAGGTAACACTGTACTGGCTTAAATAAGAATCCCCCCAAATGGCCACTCAATCAAAAAAGAGTTTAAAGAAAAGAATACTTTTACTTCTTACTGAAACCCCCCCAAGAAGTTTCATAGATACATTATTCTGCTCTGGTGACTGCCATTACTACACACCCCCCAACTTCCCCCCCCCCCCCCCAAACACACACAAAAAATGGCAGCACAGAAGACACTGCCAGCCAGAAAGACCTATGACGCCACAACTGTGCAGCTCTGATGCCCTGGACGAGCCCATGAAAGAGTCAGATGCCACCACCCGTGACGGAAAAGGGCCAGCAAAGCTGGGAAAAGCAATGCAGAAGAGGCCAGCAAGAAAGACCTGAGGCTGTGACAACACTGGGGAGAAAACCCTGAAAGGGCGCCAGGAAGACACACAACAAGAGCGGGCTCAGAAGAGGTGTGGCCAGTGAGGCCTCGATGATGGCTGCAAAGATGACTGACTGCAAACGGCCACGATGTGGAGTCAGAGCAACAGACCACCCCCTTTTAGCTGCCTGCACAGAACAAGACACAATCCATTGGAGCAATGCTGACGAGTCAGGCCAGGCAAAAAGACAGTGGATGCCTGCCATGCTAGTGCTGCAGAGCACGGGCTGTGCTCCTTGAGCACAACGAGCAAGAGCAACATCAAGACCTGAGCAAAAGAGAGTACAGCTACAACACACACCACAGACTGCACAACAACACAGACACAGGCTGGAGCCGCTCTGCCTAGCACATCCTCACTTTCTGCCATGCACACCCCACTGCCTCATGCACACACACATCCCAAACCACCCTCCACTCTACACTGAACGTCAGCACACACCTGCGCGCGCACACACACACACACACACACACACACAGTCAAGACACCCCAACACCCTTTGCCCATCAACTTAGCTCTTCCGGTGCTCTGCATCACCATCGGTCCTCAAGAGCCATCCTCAATGGCAGACCCATCTTCTCCGATCTTCCTTTGCTTGCCACATTTGCCTTCACCTGCCACACCAGAGCACAAGTAGTCACCCCCGTGCCAGTTGGCTCCAGCCTCACCTGCAAGAGCACTCTCCACCAAAGCACCATGGGTGCTCCGCTCACCTGAACTGCGCCAATTCCAAACACCAGCATCCTGGCTGGGGGGAAGCCCATGGCACCTGGAAAAAACAAAATAATGAAGCCACTCTTCTGGCAGGCAGCGCTCACCAGCCCTACAATGCCCAACACCAATCCGCTCACCTGAAATCCTCAGCCACGCTTGGGAAAGGCCCACACCATACCTGAAAAAGCACAGCAAAAGACATCACCAAGAGGCAACCCGGCATCACCCTACCACGCCATCAGATTCTGACCCAACAAGCTCCCCCTCTTACCTGCTCGGGCTCTTCTCAGCACTCTACTTCTCCTCTTCACAACTTCCTGCAAAACCTGAGACAACCACACCTTGAGGTGATGCCAAAACCACACCCCACCACAACAGTACCTCACTACAACACCTTTGCCTGCTCTGCTCACCCATCTTGACTGCTGGGCCATTGGCCGCCACGCCAAGGCCCACCAGGCACCTGTAAAACCAGAACAGCGCCAACGAGACAACAGCCCTACACTGGGCTCTGCGTCCTCTCTCAGACCAACACTCACCTTGCCCTGCTCCTCCCGGACGCAAGCAACTTGCTCTCCACAAGGCTCCACACCTACAAGCACAAAGCAAAAATTAACCAGGGAACCACTGACCACAACACTCCTTCCAACAAGGAATCTCTAGCTCACCTTCTTACGGCATTCCCCTTCCTTCCTCCATCTCCCTCAAGAGATCCAAACACTAATCCGCATCTGCAAAAATGCAATGTAAAATAGAACACACAGATGCTGACCAATCACTATTCCAGCCCATCACTGACACACTCCACGCACTATCATTCCTAACACCCACAGGCAAGGCAGCTCCAGCCCCGAACAGACACACAGACACAAACATGAAGGAAAGCCCTATGCAAAAAGAACTATTCCCATGCATAAGATGCTGCCAGCCAAAAAGCCCTACAATGCCACAACCACACAGCTCTGATGCTCCGGATGAGCCCACGGAAGAGTCAGACGCTACTGCCTGTGATGGAAAGGGGCCAGCAAAGCTGGGAAGAGTGATGCAGAAGAAGCCAGCAAGGAAGACCTGAGGCTCTGACGATGCAGGGAAGAAAATCCTGAAAGGATGCCAGGAAGGTGCAAAACAAGAGCGGCCTCAGAAGAGGAACGGCCAAGGAGGCCTCAATGATGGCTGCAAATGGCCACGATGCAAAACCAGAGTGACACGCCACCCCTTTTAGCTGCCTGCACAGAACAAGGTGCTATCCATTAGCACAATGCTGATGAGTCGGGCCAGGCAAAAGACAACGGATGCCTGCCGCGCTAGCGCTGCAGAGCATGGGCCACGCTCCTTGAGCGCAAACAAGAGCGACATCAAGACCTGAGCAAAAGATACCACAGCTACAACACACACCCCATAAACTACTCAACAACACAGACACAGGCTGGAGCTGCTCTGCCTACCACACCCTCACTTTCTGCCATGCACACCCCACTGCCTCTGCCTCACACACAGCACTCATCCAGAAGAGTTCTCCATACTACACTGTATGTCAGCACACACACCCAAGACACATCGACACTTTGCTCCTCACCTTAGCTTTTGCAGTGCTGTGCGTCACACCATTGGTCCTCAAGAGGCATCCTCAATGGCAGCCACATCCTCTCTGATCTTCCTTCGGTCACCACATTCGCCTTCATTGCCTGCCAAACCAGAGCACGGGAGATCACCCCCATGCCAGCCAGCTCCAGCTGAAGAGCACCCTCCACCAAAGCGCCACCGATGTTGTGCTCACCTGTGCCGCACCAACTCCAGACTCCAACATCATTGCTGTGGGGACACCCATGGCACCTGGAAAACCAAGACAAAGTTACTATGCTGCCAGGTAGCGCTGACCAGCCCTACAACAACTGAAACACCATTCTGATCACCCATTCTACCTCACCTGAAATCCTCAGCCATGCCTGCAAAGGGCCGACATAGTACCTGAAGAAGCAAAGTAGGCAGCCCCAGAAGCCAGGGTAGGGGTCAGAAGCAGAGCCACAGAAGGGCAGGTGGCACTAGGTTCACAGGCATGGATATAAGAAAGGAGCTGCCAGGCAAGACTGCAAATTGGTTCCTGGTGGTTCCGAGAAGTACAACCGTTTCTTCTCTCTCAGCACTGAGGCTTAGGCAAGAAGAGAGGTGAGTTCATTAGCTGAGGGGAGGTTGGTTTTTGAGCTCTTCAGGCACATGGGCTTACTCACAGTCCGCTTTGCTTTCCGACGAGGTGACTTCCTTTCTCATCCTACTGCAGTTACAGGAAGGGAGAAGGCTTCCTTCCCTCTTCATACAAAATCTGGACTCTTCTACAAGTCTGCATACTACAGAAAAACCCCACACAGTTTCTCCCTGAACAGGGCTGACAGTATTTCTGAGGAGCAGCAAAACATCCAGCGAGCCAGAAACCAGACTAGCTGATGACAGCAATACCTCACACAGATCCACCTTACTGGAGATAAAACACACAACCACCACCTAGGGTGTAAGTGTAGAAGGAAATGTTTTCCCAGGACCCCTGCTCTCTTCTCTTGTCTGCAGTCCAGCAGAGGCACAAGCAATGCCTCAAGCATCAGCATGTTCAAAGAGCCCAGTGAGGAAGTTAGGCCCCTTCCACAGTAAACACACAAACACCAGAAAACAATACTGACAATTAACAGAGGATACAACTGCACACTCAGAAACCCTCGTCCACCCCTGAACACCCCACACCAAGATACCAACACAAAACCAAAACTGCCTGCTATAAGCAATTTTCTGGCATGCTCACAACTCCACCTTCAGCCATCTCATTGCTCTAACATTAAGGAATGGCCCTTGCTTCTCTAAATGCAGCAATAAATCTTTCTGGATAGTTTCACTTCCACAAATGCTGTTATTTCCCAAGGCAGTTCCAGAGCACTACCCCCAAAGAAAGCAGAGACTGTGTGAACACCCTGGGTTTATGTAACCCTAGCCTCACCCACTGCCCTACCCACAAGCCCTTGGAAGGGGAGGGGCAAACCACTGGCAGCCATAAATACATAGGGCTAAGCAGAAGCAAGCCTTTTGCTTCCACTCAGTATCTGGATGGGAGAGCACAGAAAGGACAGACGGACCTCTTTGATAAAACAGACCATCTTCTTTATTACTGAAACCTTATATACTGAACCCATAATATCAGGAGGTATGTTATTAAGCTTTTTTACCCAAACTAGCACTAGCCTTTGCACTAAAAACTAAAAATCAGTTCTGCTTATGCTTAGAAAGAAAGCTACAAGATTCAACATAACCTGTTAAGGGAACACTACACCACAGTGCTCTAATTGGTTCAGACCTGCATATAATACAGCCGTTGTAGCAGGACAGCATTTCCTCTAGGGCAAACCAAGATATCAAAATAAACTCCTGGAACAAGGCTGCTTCTGTAATGTGAGTACTTCTGAAGAGGGGTACTTCCTGTATAGTACCTAGAGTGCTCAGAAAAAGGGGTCAGTAGGTGGAATGGGTAGTTCCCCAGGGGAGTACTAGCTCTGTATTTCTAAGTGGAGGACTGGCACAAGGAGGGAAGAGGGATGCTAAGAGGGCTGGAGAACCTACGCAGGGCTCTGGGGGCACAACAAGGAAGGCTGACAGAGTAGTCCAGAGTGAAATAAAGGGGTTCCTCAGGGCTCTACAGGACCAGCAGAGGTCTATGCAGCACAACAAAGCTCTAAAGAGGAACCCAGAGCAGATTAGACATCTCTTACGGAGACTAGAGAGCAACTAAAAGAAGCCAGAAGAGAACAAGCAAAGCCTCTGAAGGGGTTCAGAGGAAAAGAGGGGTACTCAGGCAGCTGAACGATGAACAGAGCACTCCAGGGCATAAGACAGGGCTCAGGAAGAGTTCTGAGAACACTGCAGAAGTTCTAAAGGAGCTAGAGAGCCAAAAGACAGCTCTAGGGAACAAGGAAAGCCCAAAGAGTGGTCCAGAGTGCACTAGAGGGGTGCTGAGGGGCCTGCATGGCCAAGGAATGACTTTGGGGAACAAGGAAGAAATCTGGAGGGCTTCTGAGGAGACTAGAGGGTTCCAAAGGGGGCTGTGGAGCCAGAGGACAGCTCTGGGGCACAACAAGCACCCCAGGAGAGGTTCTGAGCAGACTAGAGGGCTCCTAAGGGGACTAAATGGCACAGGGGAAAAAAAAAAAATCAAAACTGGGTAACATGACCGACCTCAGGAGGTGCTCTGAGTGGACAGGAGGGCTCCTATGGGATGTGGATGGCCAAAAGAGGGCTCCGGGACACAAAGGCCTCCAGAGGGGTTCTGAGCACACTAGAGGGGTCCTAAGGGAACTTGAGACCCAAAAGACAGCTTTGGAGCATGGCAAAGGCCTCTAGAAGGGTGCTAAGGGTTCTAGAGGGCCAGGAGTGGTCTGTGGGGGGGAAATAAAAGGTCAAAAAATGAAGCCAAAGCAGAATAGAGGGCTGCTAAAGGGCCAAAAGAGGGCTCCAGGGCATGAAGAAGGGCTCCGGAGGGACTCTGAGGGCTCTACCAGGGTCCTAAAGGGGTCTAGACATCCAAAACACAGCTCTGGGGCATAAAAAAGGCTGAAAGAGTAGTCCACAGCACACTTAGAGGGCTGCTAAGGGGTCTACATGGCCAAAAAATGACTCTGGTGAACCAGGAAGAAAACTGGAAGAGTTCTGAGGAGACTAGATGTTCCCTAAGGGGGCTGGAGGGCCAGAAGACAGCTCTGGGGCCCAATTGTGGCCAAAAGAGTGGTCCAGAGTACACTAGAGGGGTCCTCAGGGGTCTAGAGTGCCCACAGAAGACTCCGGTCCCAATCTTGGCCAAAAGAGGGGTCGAGAGCACACTAGGGGTTTCCTGAGGGAACCAATGAACAAAGAAAAAGCCTCTGGGGCCCCATTTTGGCCAAAAAAAGGAGTGCAGAGCAGACGAGAGGGCTGCTGAGAAGGCTGGAGGGCCAAATGAGGGCTCTGGAGCACCACAAAGGCCTCTGGAGGGATTCTGAAGGGACTAGCGGGGTGCTAAAGGGGCCGGAGGGCCAGAAGACAGCTCTGGGACAGAAGGGAGACTGAAAGAGTAGTCCAAAGTGCACTAGAGGAGTCCTAAGTGGTCTACCTGGCTGAAAAAATATCAACTGGGGAGCAGGGATGAGCTCAGGAGGTGGTCTGAGAGGACGAGAGAGATTCGCTAGGGTCTGGAGAGCCCAAAGAGCTCTGGGGCCCAATTTTGGCCAAGAGAGTGTTTGAGAGTGCACTGGAGGGGTGCTAACAGGTCTACAAGGCCAAAAAAGACTCTGGGGAACAAGGACAGCCTCCAGAAAGGTTCTTAGGTGGAATTTGAGGGATCCAAAGGGGTCGTCAGGAGAGCCAGAAGACAGCCCTGGGGCACAACAAAGGCCTCCAGAGGGATTCAGAGGTGACTAGAGGGGTCCTCTTGGTTCTAGAGGGCCAAAAGAGGGCTGCAGGGCACAATTTTGGCCAAAAGAGGCACCTAGAGTAGACCGGGGGGTTGTAAAGGGACTAGAAGGAAGAAAAAAAATGCTATATGGAACAACGAAGGCAAAAGGAGGGGTCCTGGTGGGACTAGAGAGGTGCTTGGAGAGCTAGAAGGACAACGGAGGGCTCCTGCACAATGAAGGCCAAAAGAGGGATATTGAAGGAATTAGAGAAGTCCTACGAGAGCCGGTGGACCAAAAAAGGGCTCTGGGAGCACTACAAAGGCCTCAGGAGGGGTTCTGAGGGTACGAGAGGGGTCCTAAGGACTCTACACGCTCAACTGAGCCCCTGGTGCACAATGAAGTCCAATGGAGAGGTTCTGAGGGGATTGGAGCAGTCCTAAGGGGACTAGACATCAAACAGAGGCCTCTAGGGTGCAATGAAGACTTTGGGGGCAGTGTTTGGACCACTTCTCTGAGGCTTTTGGGGTGACTGACATAACCGCTTCGCTTCACGTTACTCACAGCTACCTTCATCTATTACTTAGGGCTAAACCTGTTCCTATTTGCAGAGGGGCTTGTTGCTTGTTTAAACTTGACATATAGTCCACAACCTGCTCTGCGTGCTCCCTAGTCCCTTCTGCTTTCGCAACACTTGTGGTAATTCAAGGCGGTAAATAAGAGTCCCCATTGTCCCATAGGCTGGAGCAAGACATTGCTGCTGCTCTGAGGAGATGCCTAAAAGCCATGCTGTTTTCTGTAGCATCACTGGGGCTTCCCAGAGCCCAACGGTGTTCTCTTTGGCTTTTCCCGAGCCTTTTAGGTTTTTTAGGCTATTCCTTAGCCCGCCATTTCATGGCAATGTTCTCCTTAAGCATTGTGCACAGCACGATTATCCCAGATCAGCCACATCGTGTACGTACAGAGGCTTCTGAGAGGCGGCTCAGAAGAAAAGAGAGAAAAATCTCTTTGTCATCAGCGCATCCACCCGCCAACACTCTTCACCAGGAAGCGCTGTAAACTCCCATTTCTCTAAAGCGGGACTGAGTCAAGGCAGAGACGCAGATCACACCCCATCTTTGTTAGAACGCCTCACTGCTGCGGGGACTGGGCCTGGCAGCAGTTTTAGGAATGTTTGGGGCTTTGGAGAGAGTGCAGGGGAAGGTCTGGAGTCAGTGACAACGTTGAGGCAGGGCTTGGAGATGTTTTGGGGCCTGTAGGGGTGTTGGGGCAGGATTTGTGGGTGGTTTAATGGCTTTGGGGGGGCTGGTTGCAGGAAGGGTGGGACTCTGCGGGGCCCTCAGGGCAGGGGTGCCATCCCAGATGTGTAGGGAGCACATAGGGGTGCCCCACGTTGCTGTCAGCTCGGCGGGAGGAGCCACTGGTCTCCCACCCCATCAGATAGGGTGGCGGGGGGGGAGGAGGAGGGATCTATGAGCTTGCACAGAACGCCAGAGAAGGCAGCAGGGAACTCACCAAGGGCCCCGCATCCCAGAAAAGCTGCAAAGGAACCCGCGTCCCAGACGAGAGGAGACATCAGGCTGCTGTGCCGCTGCTGGACACATCCAGACCCCCGCGCAGACACACCCCCCCCCCCCCCCCGCTCCTCCAGGCTGCGTCCACAGCGGTGAGTGCATGCCCTGGCCCGCGCTGGGGAGGAACTGGGGCCCTACAGGCGACACACGGAAAAGGCAGAGTCAGAGCCGCGCTCCGGCAGACCCGGCGCGGCGCGGCGCCAGGTCCGAACCCCCCGCCCCCCCGCCCCGCCGCCTCCACGAAGCGACAGCCCCGGCGGGCAGGACACAGCCCGACGCCCGCGGCCACCCGAAAGCACACGCTCGCCTCACCGGGATCCCCACGTGCTCGACTCCAGGCGGCCTCGGCCCTCGCCCGCAGCCGCCGAGCGAAAACACCCACCCTGCTCGCCGCCATCTTGCTCCCCGCCGCCGCGCATGCGCTGGCTACGGACAGCGCGGGAGGGGCGGGGGCGAGCGGGAGCGGGAGCGGGAGCGGGGGGGGGGGGGAGGCGACACCCGCAATGGCGCCCTCGTGTGGTCGTAGCGCGGCGCTGCAGCCGGCCGGCTCCCGCGGGCGACCCGCAGCCCGCCGCGCCAGCCCGGTGCTCAGGCCGAGCAGCGAGCGCCCCGAGGCTGCTCTGCCCGTGCCCGAGAGAGCGGCGGGGATCAGCGAGCAGGCGCTGGGGCTGCCCCGGTCGCGGAGCAGCTCTGAGACGGCACTGCCCGTCCCCGCACCCCCAGGAAGCACCAGGAAGGAAAAGCCCTCTCGGGAAAAGCGCTCCCGGTCCGTGAGCACCGGGCAGGGGTGGACGAGCGCCTTCGCTTACCCGTCCCCGAGAGAGCGGAGAGTAGCGGTGAACACGGTGACCGGCAGCGCACACGTGTGCGCCGGCTGCCTGCACTGTTCTTCGTACGCAGCGGTGGCCGGCGGCGGCTGCAGTGCTGCCTTGTCGACACGCGAGGACAGCGGTGAGCGGGACGGAACGCAGTGCGCATGCGCTACGCCGATGAGTGTGCAGTGCCGCTTTTCAGACCCGCGATGGCAGCAGTGAGCGCGGCGGAACGCAATGCGCATGCGTGCTCCCTTTCGGTGCAGTACCACCTTCTCCCCAGTATCAGGGTCCACTCAATAAACAAAATAGTATGATAAATGTTGTCATCTGCTCCAAGTGCTTTCGCAGAAGAGAACGACATCAAAATGAGGTATTATTGCATTTAGTCTCCACTACACGTGCTACCCCAGTGCCACGGACTTGCTTTAAAGGATCAGTGACGTACGCGTTCTGGCAGTAATATTCACGGAATGAATATGCACTCGATCAAGTAGGAGTGTTCATGAAAAGCTTTGCCAGTGCGTCGCTAGGTAACAAACCTAGACAAGCAGCTATTTGCCCTGATCCTTCGGCTTACGTTTCTTCTGCCCGATGTAGTCTAACGTACCTGAACGCAATGGCCTTGCGAGGCAGTGACACGGTGTCCGTGGGGTGGCTGTTCCAGGGTCTCTCGGGCTGTTCCAGGGTCCTCGGACAGCAACGGTGCTGGTCGACTTTCCCTTGTGCTGCACAGCAGGACAGCTCCGCACCGTGCCCTCCCAGCACTGCCGCTCCTCCCAGCAGTTGCCTAACTGGCCCCAATCCTGAGCAAAGCTACGACTCCCAGGAGCCCGCAGCACCCCTCCTTCTCTCCCTGCCCTCCCCATTTCCAAGAGGGACAGCCCCAGCCCCTGGGGACAACCCTGCCCGGTCACACTGCTGTCCTAAAAGCGGATTCGTTGCCCCGTGTGCACTAAGCCAATAATTACACGCTCAGGAGAGACATTTGCTTATTTATTTCAGAGTTGCGCAAGCCTGGCTGCTCGGTGGTTTCCCACAAATCAAGCGCATTCCCCCCACCCCCCCCACCCCCGGCTTTCCAAGTAGCATTTACACAAACAAATTGCAAGGTTTGCAACTTTCCCTTTTACACCGGTTGGTTAGTGATTTACCTACAACTGTAATATTGCTTACACACCATTTTACTACTACACATGCTCAGGGGAGGGGTCTTCACCCGGGCGTGGGTCTTTCTGACCTATCAGCGTGATTTTCTTGTATTATAATGAGGACAGGTCAGTTAGGGGATACCTCGAATTCTTTTGCTAAATTGGCAATGTATGCATAGAAAACAAAGCATCTTGATTTACAGTTTCTTTAAGGCTTTAGCAGTTCTAGGACGGCCTTGATTAAAGAATTATTTCCTCCCAGGAAATAGAGAGGTTCTCCTCATCTGCCTAGTTTAAAGAGCATGAACACTCTTTCTGAGCTTCCAAGATTGTCTTGCAACACCACCAGAGATGGAAAATGCTTCCTGCCCTGTACCGGGGAAAAACAGGGGCATTCCACTGTCCCCCGTGACCTGTGGGGACTCAGGCGTGAGTGACACACGTCCAGTAAGGAACAAACCCAGCGGGCCACTGCTGCAGGGCTGAGAAGGCACCAGCACCTGGAACCACAGCTCCTGGCCTGCCACAGAGCACGATGCGGCTGGCTGGTGGGAACGCCGCTGGCAGAGACCTGCCCGCCCCCGCCACCTCGAGAGGTGCAGCATGGTCACCCAGTAGCCCCGTCTGAGAAGACTACACCTCCCAGCATACCGTGCACGTGAAAATGGCGGCCCGGAAGCCCAGTGCTGGAAGACTACTGCTCCCGGCATGCCGCGGTGAAAACTACGGCTCCCCGCATGCCAGGCCGCCCCGCCCCCCCCCCCCCCCCCCCCCCCCCCCCCCGCAGCGCTAGGGGAGGTTTGACCCTCGGGAGATGCCGTTCCTTTAGGTTTATAAGTAGCTGATGGGAGGGTGTTAGATTACAGCATGTGTAGAAGGTTTTTTAGAGAATGTCATCAACCAGAAAGACCCAGAACATATCTTGTATTTACACTCCTCTTACCAGCACCACTTTGTCTGCCTGTCTAGTTGCAGTGTCCTTAAATGATGGCAGCTATAAGCAACTTTTGCCCCCTGGTCTCCAGGACTGGCTCTTTAAACAGGTGTTGTTCTTTCTGATAGAGCCCCGAGTGACATACCACTGACTTCCTCAGTGTGTGGTGATGTACATATTTGTGGTACAATGCCAAAGTAGGCCTTGTTAGCAAGACTATTTGTATCATCAGAAGACAAATACAGTGCAGTCTCCATCCTTCAAGATATTCAAAATCCAACTGGACATGATCCTGGGCAACTTGCTCTAGTTGACCTTGCTCTGAGCTGGGTGGTGGAGAGGGGAAGGGTGCTGGACTAGATGATCTCCTGAGGTCCCTTCCAACCTCAGTAATTCTGTGAGAATTGTCTGAGATGAATCCCACACTTGGAGTTCTACTTGGTAGTTTTTCTATTTAAAGAAACAAGAAGAGAATATAGACGATTAACACTGCTTATGTGTGTGCACGTGATTTACATAGGTCCATATCCTTGTTGAAATTCCAGAGAACTCCATGCGTGAATACAGTACCACAGGAATGTTTCCTTATGCATCGTAATAGGAAGAGTTTTGTATTTTAAGATTCAGAAGTGCAAAGAGATGTTGTCAGCCGAAAATCCTCTTCTGTTCAGCAGGATTATTTAGCATAATGACATTACGTATTCAGCTTTGAATATCAAAAGGCAGTATTATGTTTCTTCTTTAATTCCTGTATTTTCATGGGCCAATGATTTTTTTGATCCCATTGGTATTCTGTAATTACATATTAATTGCATTAAGTTCAGAAACATCATCAAAGAAGCACCACGCAATGGTAATCTTAAAAATGTTAGGATTCAGATTTCTCTCGTCTTCCATTCTACATTGTTATAACCACGGCTCTCCTCTTTTAATCTTTTTTCCTTGGTATAGCCTTTATCACGAATAGAGATTCATAATGTGCTCAGAATATGATGCCTCAAAATATTGTATAAATTGCAGCCATGTGTTGTCTTGCTTTGATGCTTGCACTGATTCTTTAGCTCAGTGCATTGTCCTTTGTCTTGACCTCGTTATTTATGGCTCCAATGAGCTGTGGAAAATGAGCAGCCAGGTCATCCTTTCCAAATTAAAACACTAGCAAGGTCAATGTAGGACAGGAAATAGAACATTTGGAATATCGCCACTTTTCTGCCTTATTTGCATATAAAAAGTGGGGACTGGAATGGTAGGAAATGGGTCCATTTTAATTTATTACAAAAAGTTATGATCTTACCCTTCCCTCTGCCCGGTTTATGCCTTAATATCAAGAGAGCACTCTTGCCCTTACTGTTTCAATCTTCCTAGTGTGACTGTATGGGAGAGGGGGGAAAGCGTGGCTATGTATGTGGAAAAGGAATGCTTTAAATAGCTGATCTTCTTCAGCATTGTCCTGTAAACACATTTGCTGCCGTCATTATTTCTGAAGCGCACGTTAAAAGTTGAATATTTACCACAGTCTTTACCAATGTTTCTGACAGAGCAATGGAGGAAGGGAAGGACGTCATCAGCCTTTCAATTCAAAAATGTTGTCCACAGTCTGCTGTGAACAGTTAACCTGCTATGTCACTCAGGGGCACTAGAGTCTTGATTACACACAAAACTATTTTCTAATCATTTTCCGTATTACCCTGGAAATTAGCTGTGTATCTTTGGTGTGACTTATAATGGCATCTAGTAGCTAATAACCTGTATCAATATACCTAGTTAACTTTTTGTTAGAATCAAATGTAAATACAGGGATTCTTCTTTTCTGCTTATTTCAGAGATGCTGCGTAGCAGGATAACAAAGTGTTTGCTTTCATGTCACCTGTTAACTGGTTAATGGCTTATGGAAATTTTATGTCTTCTCCTGTTCACTTTTGCCAAGAATATATCAATGATTCTTTTTTTTCTTGGATATCTTTTTTTTTTTAAATACCAAGTGGTTACCTTAGAAAAATATCGTATGGTGAGTAGACAGAGATCCTTTCTTATTGTAAAAATAGAAGAAGAAGATGGATTAATTAGGCTTTGGACCTAGGCAATATCATTCACTGTTTTATTTTTACGGCTTCTGTGTTAATGAATATCTTGTGCATCTCTTTGATCCCCTGAGAGAACATCCACACAATGTCCTCTATGTTTTATGTCCCAGGGTTGGCGTTACATATTACAGGCTATCTGGTCATCATTGCACCACTGCTATTTCATCTTCTGACTGTGAATATCCAAGTGTGGTGGTTGACATTGCCAGACTGGTGTTGCCACCTGCTGGGTACATGAACTTTTCCTGCTCCAACCTGTTTGCCTATATGCATGTTTTCATTCTTTGTCAAGCATCTTTTTTAGCTATTATAAGGAGGATGTATTTGATGAAACATAGGTGTCTAGATCTGGTCTAGTCATCTTAGGCTCCCTTTATATTCAGAAAAGAGCAAAAGGACTTTCGTTGGCTCAGTTCATCTTATCCCAAAGTAGATGTTTAAAACAGGTCAAATAAGCAGCAACTTAAAATTACTTCAGTCTTTTACTGTGCATAAAAAGGGCATAATATGATTAGCTTGGATGTAGATATTTACTATTTTATATATATATATGTATGATATATATATGCTATGCATACATGATATACATATATGATATATATGATGTATATTTGATATATATATATATGTATGATATATATGTGTGTCTGTGTATGATATGTATATATGCAGATATTTACTAGTGCCATTGCCTGAAAGGCCAGTGGCAGGGCCATGGCTGCTGGCTGTGCTTCTGAGGTCACAGCAGCCTCAGTGCCTCATAGGCTGGAGGGAGGCCCCTGGCTGCAAGTTGTGCTTGTGGGGTGGAAGAAGTACCAGTGCCTCATAGGCCAGTGGGAGGCCAATGACTGCTGGCTGTGCTTGTGAGGTCACATCGACCTCTGTGCCCTACAGGCCAGTGGCAGGCCCCTGGGTGCTGGCTGTGCTTGTGAGGTCACAGCAGCCTCACTGCTTCACAGGCCAGTGGCAGGCCCCTGGGTGCTGGCTGTGCTTGTGAGGTCACAGCAGCCTCAGTGCCTGATAGGGCAGTGGCAGGCCAGTGACTGCTGGCTGTGCTCGTGAGGTCACAGCAGCCTCAGTGCCTCATAGGCCAGAGGGAGGCCCCTGGTTGCTGGCTGTGCTTGTGAGCTCACAGCAGCCTCAGTGCCTGATAGGGTAGTGGCAGGCCCACGGCTGCTGGCTGTGCTTGTGAGGCCACAGCAGCCTCAGAGCCTCATAGGCCAGTGGCAGGCCTATGGCTGCTGGCTGTGCTTGTGAGATCACAGCATCATCGGTGCCTGATAGTGCAGTGTCAGGCCCTTGGCTGCTGGCTGTTCTTGTGAGGTCGCAACAGCCTCAGAGCCTGCTAGGCCAGCAGCAGACCCATGACTGCTGGCTGTGCAGGTGAGATCACAGCAGACGCAGTGCCTCATAGGCCAGTGGCAGTCCCATGGATGGACGCTGTGCTTGTGAGGTCTCATTTCTCTCAGTGGCTGACAGGCCAGGGAAAGGCCAATGGCTGCTGGCTGTGCTTGCTTGTGAGGTCACAGCAGCCTCAGAGCCTGATACGCCAGTGGCAGGCCCCTGGCTGCTGGCTGTGCTTGTAAGGTCGCAACAGTCCCAGTGACTGATAGGCGAGGGCAGACTCACAGCTCCTGGCTGTGCTTGTGAGGTCACAGCAGCCTCAGAGCTTGATAGGGCGGTGGCAGGTCTAAGGCTGCTGGCTGTACTTGTGAGGTCACATTTGTCTCATTGCCTGATAGGCCAATGGCAGGCACATGGCTTCCAGCTGTGCTTCTGAGGTCACAGCAGTCTCCGTGCCTCATAGTCCAGTGTCAGGCCCATGGCTACTCACTGTTGTTGTGAGGTCACAGCAGCCTCAGGGCCTGATAGGGCAGTGGCAGGCCCATGACTGCTGGCTGTGCTTGTGAGCTCACAGCAGCCTCCGTGCCTCATAGACCAGCAGCAGGGCATGGCTGCTGGTTGTGCTTGCATGTGAGATCACAGCAGTCCCAATGCCTCATAGGCCAGGGACAGGCCCATGGCTGCTGCCTTGGCTTCCTTGTGAGGTCACAGCATCATCAGTGCCTGATAGGCCAGTGACAGGCACATGGCTTCCAGCTGTGCTTGCGAGGTCACAGCAGCCTCCTTGCCTCATAGGCCAGCATCAGGGCACGGCTGCTGGCTGTGCTTGCTTGTGAGGCCACAGCAGCCTCAGAGCCTCATAGGCCAGTGGCAGGCCTATGGCTGCTGGCTGTGCTTGTGAGGTCACAGCATCATCGGTGCCTGATAGGCCAGTGGCAGGCACATGGCTTCCAGCTGTGCTTGTGACGTCACAGCAGCATCCGTGCCTCATGGGCTAGTGGTAGGCCCATGGCTGCTGGCTGTGCATATGAGGTCAGAGCAGTCCCTGTGCCTCATAGTCCAGTGTCAGGCCAATTTCTGATGGCTGTGCTAGTGAGGTCACAGCAGCCTCAGGGCCTGATTGGCCAGTGGAATGCCCATGGATGCTTGCTGTGCTTGTGAGGTCACTGCTATGGAAATGAGGCTCGCCGGGCACCATAACAGGGTCTGACCCTAGGTTCCTGCAAGAAAGTTCAGAGCCAAATCAAAGCAAATTAAATAATTAAATTTTAATGATGCACATGCAGTAATTACAGCTCGAGCTGGGTGCCTCCGAAGAGGGAGCCCAAACAAAGAAATCCCTGGGCAATTATAGCTTTTTCCAATTAAGTTTCCCACCCCTCACGCGGTAGTTAGACCAACAGTAATTTTTTTGGTCTGGGGTCTCCTGCTCCTTATTGGCTCTCATCGTTGCTCCTAGGCAGGCTGTTTTTCTCCCTTAGCTTTACTGTTGTGGTTTCTGCTGACGGTTGTACCTTCGTTTCTCCTTGCGTCTTACCATTGTCTCTCAAGGTCCTGAGAAGGAGGAGGTGATTCCAAATCATAACAATTAACACTGCCCCAGCAGTGAGCTAAGGCTTTGCCCCTCAAGGTCCTAATGCCCTGCGCTGGTCTTATTTCAAAGCCTTGACATCCTCCCTTTCGGAGTGTGAGACACAGGAATGCAGACTGCTTGTACCTTCCTTATCTTCCCAGCTTGAACCAGCTCTGAGGCCCTTTTCTTACTGGACTAAGTAAAAGTTCATTATTTTATCTAAGTGCGGCCTAAGGCTTCAGCAAATTTAGCTACTCATGCTAAGCAAGTTTTACAGAAGTTGTGCTAAGCGGCTACCTCGAGACAGTTTCAGTTTGCTATTCTTTAACAGTCCCCCCCTTTGTTTTTATGAAGCATCCCTGTTAATCTTTTAAACAGAGTTCTCAAAGCCTTTCGAGGCGTACTATCGCTTTCCATAATCTTATGTATAATATAATTGTAAGTAATAGGCATAACACAGTTAAACTGAACACAACTACTACTGGGTGCAACACGTGATTATAAATCCCTGTTGCTGTTGGTGACCATCCTAGAAGAGTTTCCCAGCCATGATGTTCTCCGTCCCTCTTTACCCTTTCCAAGACGTGGTGTATCTCTTCCGCATCACAATGAATGGTGATTAGAGTTTTTTGTCCATTGTTCCGGGTGCATTCTAGCAGTCAACGCAAATCATCGCATTGTAGTAGTTTCTTTACTAGCATAAGATTCATTCCAATGGGGATAGGGAGTAAATTTTGGCTCAATGTATAATTAGATTGTAACAGTTGCATCCCATAATTTGGGGTAAAGCTACAAATACAAATGTTTGAGTGATTACTTGTATCTACAACACTGCTCTCTGTAAGATTACAAAGTGTTCTTACACAGACACATCCTTTTTCAACATATACAAGTACAGTTCAACTTTCACAGCAAAAGAAGAACATAGTATGACAGTATATGGACTGTTCCATTCAGGTTTTAACTTGGATTTTTGTGGAAATACTTTAACTAAAACTTCGTCCCCAGGCTGTATACCAGGCACTTGTATTTCAGGTGGTGCGGATTGATATCACTGAGCATTTTTTTTTTTTTAAGACTTTCAAAGCTTTTTTTTTTTTTGGCATACTTAGAACATACTCTAGACAGTTTCAGTTCGCTATTCTTTAACAAGGGAAGCACGCTCTATCAGGCATAAGCTGACAGAAATCGCCTTCCCCCGAACATTGCCATTCACTCCGGCCGTGGCACAGCCCCTCTGTCCCTGCTGGGCCCCGCTTCGCTGCATCCCTTCCCCACTTTGGTGTGTCTGGCACCTCTGCTTTGGCTGCGATGGCCGCACGGGGCTGTGTTGTCAGCACCAGCTGCCTGTGAGTAGCCCTGCACCCCAACACACCCCGTCATTCTCCAGCTGGGCCTCCGCCGATTTCCCTTTACCTTAGGCAGTTGCTAGACATCACTAGTTCCCTTCAGCCTCGCTCCCGCCACCCAGGCCCAGGGAAGCGCTAGCAGCTTCTGAGCAGCCGTGCTGACACTTCACCTGCCTGAGCAACAGAGCGACTTGCTTGCCGCACTGCTGCCGGGCGCTCCTGCGGCGCCCCATTCGCGCCTTGGCTACTGCCAGGCCCCGTGTGCCAGCGCGATCTCTGCCGCCCATCGGCATTACCGGCACCTGTTAGAAAAGGACGCCTAAGGGAAAAGGACTGGGAAAAAAGCATTTCTGCTTTTCATGGTGAAATTCCGCACAGAAATCTGAAGCACTGCCAAGGACTGGGTTTTGTTTTGACGGCAACTTTATTGCTCTGAGAACACTCTTCAAGCTCGGATTGGTTAGCATTGTTTGGAGAACGGCTCTCTGTTGGGTTGGATGGTAAGTGGTGGTGTAGATGGTAAGCTTAGTCAGTCTTGACGGCTCCCGTCCTCAAGCTCTGCAGCTGAACGACAAAAGGAAGCAGGCTCACTCCCTGTCATGACATTCAGCACAAACCCATCTGCTCAGCGGTTTGCTTTCTAAACAGCAAAGACCTGAGCCTGCCCGCAGCTTGACGTGCGCTGTGACTCCGGGACTGCAGCGACCTCGAGAGGGAGGCTTCCAAAAGCCTCCCAGGAAAAGCCACCGCCTGTCCGTTGCGTGCTAGGACGGGCGTACTGTGCAGAAGAGCAGGACACAGCTACCTGCTCTCCTGACCCACAGTAGACCTTAGGGACGTGACATTTGGTGGCAGTTTTGCCTTCTTTCCTAGTGACCATTCAAAACTGGAAACACACACACGAGGAAAACTTGTGTCTCTTTCAATTGAGGCAGAATATTTGGAAGCCAGGGCATACTGCACAGCCTTCCTGACGCAAGCCCTTGAAGGCTGCCCGCCCCGTGGAGTTGTTTACTGCCATGGTTGCTGTATTGTTCCCATAAAGAGCCGTCTGGAGGATGGCCGTCTCCCTTCTCCTCCCGTGGGTACTTCCGGAAAGGAGGATCTGAGCATTCCAAGCAGCTTTCCAGCTTCTTGATGGGTCTGCTCTTTTTCTTCTTGCTCTTACGCTTGTGACTGTCCATGTGGAGTGCAGAGAAATCCAAATCATACTGTCGGAAGGAAAGGGGCAAGTTAAGAACAGAAAAAACAGATGTGGCACTCGATGCCTACATGGGACTGTATTTTATCAAGTCTACTGCAGGGGATGATTTGCAGCTGCTCTGCGGTAATTTCTGAACATCTGCCTTACTAAGAAACGCACACCCTCAGAGGTCGAGCGGACATTAGGTCTTGGCTTGTACACACATCATTAATTGAGGCTAGTTCTGGAAGAGGTGCCAAAGAAAACAATCATTCTCGTAGCCTGATCCAGAACCGTGTGCACATGTGCCTCTAACTGTATGGTCCCGTTAGTGGGTAAATTGGTCTCGTTAGTGGGTAAATAAAAGTGGAATATTGGCGAGGAGACAGGAGCATGTTGACCGGCCAACTAGTGCAGCTGCCAAAACACTTGGTGTTCAGACTCCAAGGGGAACGGCGGGTCGCGACCCTTAGGTGCACCACACAGGCATCAACCTGGACTCACGTATTCCTAAAGAATTACTGCTTCCCTTGTTATCTGTACATCTAAAGAATTACCGCTCTCCTTGTTATCTGCAGCGCATGCACACTACGCCACATTGTAGCCTATTCTTTCGCCTTAAACCCCCACCCCCCCTCCCCCTGAACGTCGCCAGGGGCCGATGCTCTATGGTGCCTGGGGCAGCCCGGTCACCTGCCTGCAAGGTTCCTGGGATTCCCCTTATGGTTTGGGGATTTCAAGGTAATAAACATCTAATAGCTTTATTCCAGAGCGGTGTCTTCTACCCCTGCGTATTCCAAGCAGCAGTCAGCACCGTTAGCAGTCCCCTTCTGAAGTGCTAGCACAGCTCAGCAGTATCTTTCCTGCCTTCACTTGATCGACCTACCCACGTGATCTCCAGACAGACGCCGCACTATTGAGAGCTCTTTAAAGCCAACTGGGCGGACAGGAGGAACAGCCAGAGAAGAACAAGAGGAACTGCGGAAATCTCTTTTCTCGGTCTTTCTCCGTTTCCCTTCTATTTTGTTGTCGCTCCCTCCGGCGTGGGGATGTCCTCTTTTTCTGTTTCTTTGCTTTTCAGCCTTCCGGGAAGAGCCCTCAAAACCGGAAGGAACTGACACAGCTGAAGGTGCTCGTCGTTGAGGAGAATAGTTTTCAGACTGCTGCTCCGGGACTGGACAGCGGCGCGCGTCTGCTTGGTGGCTGCTGAAGTGATGCCCGCCTTCCCCTCTGGCGTGTGATGACAGGTGGAGCCACCTGCTTTTGCAAGAATGCTCGTGTGACCTCTCTTGCTCTGTTCGTCCTCTGCTTCGGGATCGGTAAGGAGGACATTTTCCGGAGCTTCTGCCCTTATCCAGGCAGTTTCTGTCACTACGGGAAGATGTGCGCCTGCTTCCAGGGCAATACTGCTGCAGGTGGCAGTTTCGCTTGTTTCTTTCCAGCCTGCGAGAGCACCTCCTCTTGTGGGAATCACCGCCCATTTCTGTGACGCCAATGGTATTGGGATCCTCTTTCAGGGCTCCGTTTCTCTTTAAATGACTTGAGCTCTGTATTTCAAAAGAAGAGATCGTGAGATGGCTATGTGCAAACACACAGCTTGGAGAAGCCCCAAACACAAACCCCTCCTACCAGGGAGTCCCACAGATTGCCTCAGGAGATGAAGAGGAAAAAAACAACAAAAAATGCCCCACTCTGCTTTAATTCGAAGTGCAAGGCCAGCAAGTGTTGTTCATTCCTACTTTTGGTTTTTGGCCGACTGGAAGCAAATGAGCATCATTTTTGAAAGCCCATCCAAAGAGCTGAGCACGGATTAAGGATGGCCCCAAATTGCGCGCTCTCTCTCTCTCGCGCTCTCTCTCTCTGTCTCTAGCTATGTACCTGCGTCCATTTTTCCCCTTTCAACTTTCCCTGAAACCCCCAGCATACTTGTTCCAGTGCTCAGGAATAAGCCATTCTGGTTTTGCTGTCTCAGCTCAAGTGACAGCACTAAAAATAAACCAAGCAGTCTTTCCCTTTTTTTTTTCCCCAGGATTTGAGCATGACTAGGCTCTACTTCCAATGTCTCGCTGTGCTTCAGGAAGCGGAGCTGCAAGTAAAGAAGCAGCAGGGCTGCACGCAATTCAGCAGCAGCCACTGTTTGAGTGATTCCGGCTGCAGCAGGAGAGCTGTGAAGAAAGCTGCAGGGTGGGAGGGAAAATACAATGCAGACGCTACCAAAAAAGGAAAAAAAAAAAAAGGAAGAAAAAGACAATTCCCACTACCCATTTGGTGCCTCTCTCCTTCCCTCTCTTCCCCCCTCCCCGTTACCTTCAGCATACGAGGAGCAAGCTGCGGTCTCAGAAATCCAGCCCCCTTCTTATTAGCCCCTGGCTGACCAAGGCACGAAGGGGGATAAGATGGCACGGGCGCGTCAGAAGTGCATTCTCCAAGTGTCTCACCATCGCACCTTGGGAAACAACAGTGATCTCAGTTGAGACATGCCCTGTCAGCCTCCTCTTGGGCTGAATCCCATCCTGCCATCATCTAGGAGCAGCTGATACGTCATACTGAGAACGTAACCAAGACTACAAGCTGAAAATTAGATGCTGCTCTTCCTACCACGGCCGTCCCTTGCAGAGCAAGAACTCATCCTTACACCACCTCTGGCCTGAATTTCTCCTCCTTTATGGCATTCGCCAGCTCCACAGAGCACGTACGTAGCAAGTTACGCAAGTGCAGCAGGTGAAGGCCAAGCAATGAAAGACACTGCGTGACATGGGGAATTCCAGACTGGACAGAACGCAATTCTACCAATAGTCCTTTCCGCCCAGGACAGAAGGAAAAACACGTCAGAGGAGCAGAAGAGAGGTTTCAGCAGCGTGAAAGGGAAAGGTACCCCAAACCCATCTGAATACTCGCTCTTACCTGATATAAAAAAGTAAATACGCCTGCTGACTGAGAACAGTTTGGAGGTCGCAAAGGACTACCGAGGCATCATTCATCTCATACCACAGTCCATTACTGGCCTGCAAAGAAAGGCAACGATGCCTTTAGAGCAACTCTAGAGCGTGCTCTCTACAGGAAAACCCAGACAGAACACTAGCAGACAAAGGAGACACCAAGACTAGTCAAAGGAGACAGGTAACGAGCTCTTTCCCCTTCAAAACAATGGTTGTCAGTAACATGCTGGGACAAGTTTCTCTTCACCAGCACAGATTCTGCCCTGCAAGAAATGAAGCTGATGCTTACCTTGGTGAAGCAGAAATAGTGTCCTGCACGACCGCTGGCACCTCTGTGCACCAGGACTGCATATAAGGCGTAGAGAACTGGTTCTCCAACTGGCTGAGACATGTATGCTCGCAGGTCCAAATACTCTGGATATTCCACATCCTGAAGACAGAGCAAGAGGATTCAAAACTCATCTGGGAACACTTCGTGAAAGAGCCGGGGAAGAACACTGCTAAGAATGTGGGCTGGAAGCTCAGACAGACATGTTTTGCCTCCTCAGAAATCGGTCTTCCCAGAGACAACATTTAATCGCTTCCATTGCAGAGAACTGCTCAATGCAAAACCAGCTCTTTCAGAGCGGAGCATACGCTTATCGTCACACGGGAGCTTTGCTGTTACCGGAAGAGAAAGAGTAAGACCTACTTCTTGCGCTGATTTTGCCTAGACATCTTCTGTCGCTATGGTTACAGTCGGCCGACATTAACAACTTTGAACAGAGCGTTCCGCCTTGGGAAATCTCCCTTCCCAAGAAGGCATTACACTTGCATAGATACCTTGCTAATCTTTCCACCAGTGAAGTTGGCAAATCTTTTCAGGGCTATGGTGAGAACGTTGGAAGAGCGATGTATTGTAAACCTCTTGGATGCAGCAACCATCTTTTCACACCTTCAAAGCAAGCACAGGCAATTGTTTCAAGGCATCTTCCCCCCTCCCCCTCACGCCAAAAGTCAAGCAAGTTTCCATGTCTCTCTCACGCTCATCCTAGCTGAATGGTATTTCCTTGCCTAAGACGGGGCTTCTTTCCTTAAAGCCACACCCTGCATTTCAGCCTTGCTCCTGCAGAGAACCTGGCAGGATGTAGGAGGCCAGCTCGATAAGGAGCGGGAACGTTGTCTTTCGGTAGCCAAGCAAATGCCTGAGCACGTATCTTTGCTGGGCCCAAAAGTAAGGCTTGCCAACAACACGCAAGGCAGCAGGAACGTGACTCTCTCACCGGAGCGTGGTTCCGGAATGCGAGCTAGCGCCTGCGCTTCTTATCAAAGATTTCCAACTAGTTGAACAGAATGACACCGATTCCGCTCTAAGAAGCAAATGTACTCTTTTCCAAGCTTTGGGTGACTTCAGGGTTCATTAGCTGCACAACCCAAAGCTGCTCCGAGGCGGACAATGGGTTCGGCCACTATCTCCTAGTCCGATGGCATTAGGAAGACTACTTACTTGCTACATTTGTAGCAATTCTCACCATCCAGCAGCTCAGGTCTCACAAATTCTTCGAGCGCCCCGGGGACAGAGGAGGCTGCCTGGAGGAGGAAGAAAGGAGGGCACTGAGTTGCTGGAAACTCAAATGCCAACCCGCAACTCCTCTTTTGCCGCAGGGCCTCCCTCGTGCACACGTGGGAGACCTACTTGCGAAGCAGCGAACACCGCGAAGAAGGAGGCAGAAGCAGAGTATGCTGAACACTGACCTTGTTTGAAAAGGACTGTACTTTGGTACCAAGAGCTACCTGTCTGCGGTAGCGCACAATCAAGTTATCTGTGGTACGCCTTTGCGTAAATCACAAGAGCAAAAAAAGCCATCGCGTACCAATCAGAAGTGTATCGGGGTAGTCCAAAACTGGGAAGTATCATAGGACGAGCATGCGTGCGGGGATACGCTAATTGCTCTCTCTCTGGCTTAAACCCCCCCACACACGGAGACCATTCACGGGGCTTCCAGAGGAGGACCAAGTCCAATCCACCTCCCAGCCTCCACCAAGCGTTTTTGCCGTGAACAGCATACATGCCTACGTGAACTCCGTCGAGTTTAGAAAGCCACAAAAAGAAAGAACAGCCCCCGAAAGCTCGGGGCCTTCAACGGCATCGTCAGCCACCGCTCCAAGACGTCTTACCTTTATCTCCAACGGGATATCGAGGAAGGCCTCATAGGACTCTGAAACTGCTTGGCAGCTCAAGCACGTTACTGGAAGCCAAACAGAAGCACTTCACAAAATGGGAAGGAGACTCACTTTGCCCGTTTACATTATTGAGAGCCGCTACTTCTTGGCACACCGCAAGCTCTTTGCGACAAACGGGCACAAAGGCACAGATCAGTTCCAAGGACAGTAGTAGTTTCCAAAAGTACCTCTGGATCTTAGGAATCCTCCAAATATTTGGTGAATGACCGTGGTGGCTTGCGACGACGTGTCCAAGCTGGAAACAAATTATCATCAGCGCTCAGAAGAGCCGAGGCGGAGAGGTAGCTCTTTCTTCAAAGAGCTTTTCTTTTCTACGAAAACCCTGGGCAAAGGTTTTCACGTAGGGTAGGAAAGGAAGGCGTCAAAAGTGCTAGAGAACACTTCAAGGTTAACTTGGTTCTGCTTACCTGGTGCTTCCATTCAAGCAAGCTGTCTGCATAGCAGCCACGGTGTAACATAAGAATTCGTGAGCATCTTCCTGTCTGCCAAAACAGAAATGCTCCCCTATTCCTAATAAACACAAAGGGCACAATGCTTATCTCTTCAAAAGGGACAGGAAACCTACTTTTCTAAAAGCTCTCTTTCCTACAACAATTAATCTCTCCAAGCCCTTTGCACCCGTGAAATAACCCTCTGAAAATTCAGACGTTTCTGCAAAGAACGCCATCTGAAATGACTTACGTCTAAGGTCACTGAAGACAGCCGTAGGCTCGACGGCGTTGTCAGAGCAGAACAGGACATGCTTAACGTGAGCTTCCATCGTACACAGCATGCAGAAGCCTTGCTCACGACCTGTCAAGAGTCAAGGAAGAAACCACCTCCGGCTAGTGCAAGATACCTACGTACCTGTGGAAAACCTTAAGCACCAACAATCTCCAAGTTGGAAGTGCGGTCTCTGCTCTCCGTTCCACGCTCTCTTCTCCAAAGGTGCCAACAGCCCAGTCTGTGCGCATAAGCATTAACCAGTAAGCCTGCACTAGCACGCATTTTCTGACGAAGCACCTGAAGGACTACTGCCAAGCCCTCTTCTGCAGGGAGGTGCACGGGAATAGCCCGACTAGCTCATATTGCTTTCACGGTGCTCTGTGGTAGTTTTCCTCTTCTTCCGGTTCAGCAGTGACCACATCAGGTCTCGCAGCGGTCGTGCATTAGGGAAACCCGGCTGGGAAGGAACACCGAGAACCTGTGATGCCCTCCTCCGAAAATTTATCATCTTTCGAGCAGCCGGAAAGCCACAGGCCAAATATTCATGAAGCGCCTTACTTCCCAATGCCCTTGATCATTCACAGGAGGGAAGAAAGAACCCTCCTTCGACGCCGGAGCACGGGGCATTAAAGGAAAGCAAGCACTCCCTCAGCTATCCTGAGCCTGCCGTGCATGCGCTCTTAAAAGGGAGCCCCTGCAGGGACACTAGGAAAACCCAGAGTCTGCTTCACAGAGTCACTGCTGTCCTTTCACCTGCAGAGCTGTCCAGCAGCTTGCAAGGAACGTGTTCACAAGTACTCACACGACTGGCTGTGTTCCCCAGAAAGCAGGTAATTGGCCAGAGGGGGCGTGTAGGTCAAACACTGTAGAACAGAGTTGAGGAAACACGTATTGCCCAGGTTGCGGAGTCCAGCTCCAACGCTTTGCCTTTGCCGCCAAGCCACAGAAATCTTCTCGGGTGGGAAATGCATCCTTTGTGGCGGAGCAATTCCGTCAGTAACGCCTGCAAGGAAATTAGATTCTAAGAGAGACTGCCGGCCTTTGTTTTAGGAACGGAGGTTTCAAAGGCAGCGTTCTGGAGAGCAGCCCCCACAAGAACCAGCTGCCCTGCAGAACACAAGCACGTAGTAGAGACAGCCCAGGAAGGCTGCCACTCACGTTGGCTGGTCAGCGCACAGTTGGGGAAGAAGAGTTTACTCATCTGTTTGACTTTTTCTCATGGGCAACCACGACTACTCGGCCTTCAGGAACTGTTGCCGAGTCCCTTCCATCCCCAGGCGCTCAGCTGATAGTCCAATTATGCTGGCCTTTTTCCTTAGCCACTGCCAGCGCCTTTGGGGAGTCACAAAATTCACCTTTACTCTTGAAGTCTTTACTCACAGGAGTAGCTCCTTTCTAGGCCAGCTCCTGCAGATGGGGCCTGACTGCAACTTGCAGAGCATGACTTCATTTCTGTCACACGCAATTCCAGTTGGAAAAGGAACGAGCCCAGTTATCCAGAAGGCTCGCTGAGCCCACGCTCGCTTCCGCCAGCGCGACCGCGAGCACCCGGGCAGAGAGCGCGCGAGGAGCTGCTGCGCCGCCGCCCTCTCTGCCGCAGAGTGACCCCAGCTCTGCGGGCCATTGTGACGGCGGGCAGCTCGGCCAATGAGGAGGCTCGTAGCAGCCGAGTGGGCCGGTCCTGATGCGGCGCAGCCAATCGGATCGCAGCGTGTCTGTGACGGGCAGGTACCGGGGTGGCGTGGCCCTGCCCCCCTTTAGGACCCGGGGCCGTTGCAGAGACAGGGCTCACCTGGCGCCAGGGACCCGACGGGCACCATCCGCAGCCTGCGGCCACTGCCCAGCCCTGCTCACGGCGGGGGCGGGGGCTGTGCTTCCGCCGGCACGGCTCACACCTCCTTCCCAGGCAGAATAAGCCTACTCAGAAAAACGGGCATGCTGCTGTCACCGTACCTGTTGTGCAGTTTGCGCTGGCATGTTCACGGTGGGGCGGGTTGTCTTTTCCCCTCTTGGGGACCCAAGTATCCAAATGGTACTCCACTTTGACCTTGCCTCTCCGAGCTGCTCTGAGGGAAGGGCTCGGATCTGCAAGTGCAAAGCAATGCTTTTGAAGCCAGCCAGCATTTCATTCCTAATAGGAGAAGAGGAAGAGGAAGAAAAGAGGAAGGAGGTCATTTAAAGCAAAGGCGCATTGTGTGACGTCTTACTATGAGCTGCTTAGACTATGGACAGATATCTAACTCTGACTCTGCCAGCTGAACATGTTAGCCCCCTCGAGTAAAGATCCCATAAAAGGCTACACTCCCTCTCGCTGGGGTTCATCGCTCATAGCAACACATTCTTCACATCCTGAACCACTCAGACCCCTTAATGTGTAAATGTAGTGTATGAGGAAGGAATATGTTCCATTATTCCATATCCCTAGATTTATCATTGAGACTGACAGGTGTTATTAAAAAATAACCAGTCAGTTTCCAGAGCAACTCTGGCAGGATCTAGAAGCACAAATTTTCTGAAAGCAAACATTTTCATGCTTCCTGTAACACCCTGGAAGTTTCAGATATTTCTGACTAAATTGTGAGAGAAGACTAAATGAAAGAAAGATAAATAACCCAGACGAGTAATAGCTGTTCATCCAGTCTTAACCCAGCTATCCACTGAACACCACGGCTTTCACATAGTCTAGATGACAATTCAGAAATCCATTACATTGTCAGTCTAATCCAGGCTAGAACAGGACTCAGTCCAATGCAGATACATTGCAGACTTCATGGCGTAGCCCAAACAGACTAGCTTCCCTCACTCATCATCTTACACATGGCACTGTATGGGCATTGTCCCAGGAGTTGCCCCTGCTCCACGACACGAGCAGCCACCGTAAGCACAGTCTAACTAAGGCTGCGTTGCCTGTGACATCTCTGCTGTCTAAGCTCCACTGATGACTTTCCCTGCTAGGGACGGTCAGAGCAGATCACTCTTCAGCTGAGTAACCCAATTCAGCTCTCTGCTCTGAAGGCCAACAGTTTGTCAAACAACCTCTAAGCCCTCTAAGTAGCACAAATAAGCTAGTTTTTCTGGCAGATAGAGATGTCCTTAAACTCATGCCAGAATCAGGGGAAGGGTCTTCATTCATATGTTTCACAGGCTCCAGGCCAGCTGCAGCATACTGGGAAAAGAATGAGATGTTGCTCCAAAGGCAGTACTGAATTGCGTAGTTCTGTGAACATCTAAGCAAATGACATTTATCTGGGGAGGTGGAGCAGGGAGGGGCTCTATTGCAAGTCTGAAGTCCTGAAGTTTTTCTATTTAGATAAATCTTCTGATTTGTTTTCAGTAAGATATCTTTGGAGTGAAGAAGGAAGCTATTCAGTATTATGAAGGTGCATTAAATGTTTGAAGCTTTCAAAATAAGAGTTTATTTCTGGGATCGATAGTGCACAAAATATCTCGCACCTTCATGCAAGGAAGGTAGGCCTATTTCCTCATTTAAGAGATAAAAAGATCATTTTCAATCTGCAGATAGAAGCATAGAATAATTTAAGTTGGGAAGGATTTCTGGAGGTCATCCAGTCCAACCTCCGCCTCAAAGCAGGTTCAGGCAGATCAGATTGCTCAGGCCCTATCCAGCTGAATTTTAAGTATCAGCACAGATGGAGAGTCTACAAATTTGCACCTAATCCAGTTTTTGATCACTCTCGTTGGGGCAGGAGACAGAAATTTCCTTCTTCAGTTTCCCAAGTAGTCCATGGCTAGTTGCTGTGTTATAGGGCAGAAAATGTTTGGTAGGTTGGAGATAAACAACAGCCAACTATTCAAAGATAACTCAGTGTCTAAAAGCAGTCTGGTCTTTTGTGTATCTAAGCAGGGTAAGCATTTTCCTTGTGTACCTAACCATTATAGGCTGTTTTTAATCCTGTTGTCTGTTTCTTGAAATGGGCAAGTACTTCTGAAGATCTGGCTCAAGGGGGGAATAAACTGGCTTGATATCTATGGTACCTACTCTTATCTTTCTAGATGAAACAGGTCAGTGAGAGAATAGTTTTGTACATATGCAATACCTTGAAGCCTATGCTAGAAACAGACCTCAGCAAGAACTGAAACCTCAGTTCAGTCACCCATATGAGAAGAACTCAGCTTTGAGAGCATCAGCCAGGTTACTGGTAACCTCCAATAGAATAACAATAATTTTTAACGGGAGGTGAAAATGGCAGAACCTTTACAGTGATGACTGATTCCCTTTTTGTTCATGATTCCTTCCCTTTCAGCATGAGATTTTTCACCCTCTAAAGGGAAAGTATTTTATTTGGTGAATCGTCCCAACTTATTCTTGAGCGGAAAATGGCCAATTTTCCTTCACAACAGGGATGCAAGCAAATGAGAAATCCTTTCTCAGCCAAACCTGGATGATCTGGTGGTATCTCCTCCTCTCCGGAAAGATGAAAAGCTGAGTTTTCCTGCTGCTGTTGCCATTAAGTGCTTGCCACCACTTCATTAAAGAGAGAAAACTCTCTTACTTTCTTCTGCCAGGATCTGGATTTGTTATTTGTATGTTTACAGGTTGCAGTCACAAAGGTCAGGATGGTGGCAGGTCCATGGAGCTAGGCCAGGTCTTACCAAGTTGGCACAGCTGCAGCCTAACCATTATGTTCATATTTCAGCAAAGCTGAAATCAGGGCTACTCTGCCCTGTTAATGGACTTTGTAGCCCATACGGAGCTATAACTACACTGCTACCACCTTTCCAAGGCCTTGACCTTATGGCATAGCTGAGCTTTATAATTTATCAGAGCAGCAATCCAAGCATGATTGCATGCCAATCAATGTTGGAGCCACAATCCAGTTTAATTATCGGGATATTTTTCACAGCTTTGTTTAAAGACTGGATGAAGTTTCATACTTTGGCCGGTCCTCCAGTGCTTTACACTACAAAAACCTAAGGACTAGGTATCCCAGTAGAAATACGGGGATTGAATCTCTCTCCATACTGGAATATAACCTAAGTCCCAGCTGAACACTGACAATTTTCCTAAAATTCTTAATAGTACTGTTCTTGATTCATTGAGTTTTCCTCACCTGCTTGCAACAGGGAAACCCCAAATGCCCCTAGGACCTCCTGACTCTAGGCAATGCTGTTCTACCACACATTGACTGACTTTAGCATTGCTGTCATGACAAGTCATTCGGCAGGAATTTTCCCAAATCTCCTACTGGAACTGAAATTTTTGGGAAGGAAAGAAGAAGAACAGGATTCTAGATGGTGGATCATAAGGCTTTCTTAGAAAAGCAAACTGTAGCTTTGAAGAGACATCAGATCTTTAACATTTTAAATTCCCTAATTTTGTCTGGGTTTCTCTAGGTGGAGACTAAGGGATAGATGAATGCAGGGCTTATGAAAATCTGTTCTTTTTGATGATATTTGTCAGAAAGCATATTTAGGTTTGAGATTTTGATTCTTGATTGAAACATGCTGCCAGTTCTGCTGAGGCTTAGCTCTAGATGGCTTTGAATATCTTAAACATCAGCACAGAGAGAGAAGGTGTGCAGATGTGACTCACTGCTGTGGAGGTAAGCTCTTTGATGACCAAATGATGTCTATGATTTCTTTTCAAGCTATTTCCTTCCTTTGAGCTGGCAGTCCACTGAAAAAGACAGTTTTGGACAACTCAGAAATCTGGCTTAAAAAAACCCTCACATCTCTGTTCAAGATAAGGACAGTGCAACATTGATAAGTATAAAAACTGTGAACTTCACATATCTGATGAAACTTAATAATCAGAAACAAGAGATAAACCTTGAGCTTCAGCCTCTGCAGCAACAGAAGGATGACAAATAGCAGGACCAAAAGGTTACACTGTCACATTCTTTTTCCTACTTTTTAGGACTGTCAGGCCAGTGGGATAATAGTGCACATAGTCCAAATGTTTTTACTACCCTGTGCATATTCTAATTTTAGCATTCTTGAGATAAATGGCTTCTGAGATAGCAATGACCTTTAATCATCACTACTTGATCAAAATTCAGACTATAACATACTGAAGATAAGTTTTCTCCTTAGCCATGTGTCTTTGGGCAAAAACAATTATGTTTCTCAGTCACGTTACCTCTCAGTGTAAAATATGCTGGCAGCAGTTTGACAAAGAGAGACTTGTAAAATCCTTCTTTAGTGTGCCATAGATGATCATAGGGACACAAGCTTTGCTATCTCTATGCACAGCTTTAAGGAGAGGAAGTCGGGGAAATAAAAGCCCTAGCAGTCATGCAGTGGAATGCAAAGGGAATCTGCAAGACCTCTTTCCATCCCACTTTGACTGTAAGCCTCATTCATGCAGAAGCAGGGACCTCTCACCTGTCTGAGATTCATTCCATCACTTTCAGCTCAATAAAGATCTAAACTCCTTCTGCCAACTGAGGGACAATATTCATAAACTCAGCCAGAAGGGATGGAACATCTATTAGTGATAGAACACCTATCCCTAGAGCTAGCTTAGTTGAATCGATAAAAGGATGCCAAAGCCTTTCCCAACTTTCTCAACTGCCAGAAGTGATTTGGCATTTATTCTCAAAGCCACATTGACGACAGATGTGTAGTTGGTAAGTCACAATCTTATTTCAGTATTCTTTTTTTGGAGTGAAAGAACACTTCAGCTTGATTAAATTTCAAATTATGTCCAATGTCCTTAAAATAACTACCAGTTCACTCAGTTGCCTCAAGTTAACTGATGATACGTAGAGGTGAAAAGCAGGAATAAGTTCCTGTTACTTTACAATAGTAGCAAAATTAGAAGTAAACCTTTCTTGAATTTCTGTGATTTTTTCATGTTTCCAGGCAGAATAGGAAAAAAGGTGGCAGTCATGACTGACGGAAGAGAGAGATTTGACAGAAGAGGGAGAGTTACTTTCCCTAGTGTTTGGGGGGGGGGGAGGGGGTGAAAACACAGGTGTCCGTTCTCTAAGACTTCCTTTCCAGAACTTCAGGTTCTTCGTGTTACACTGGAAGAGGCTACTCCTTTCATTTACTGAAGACGTAGCAGAAATGGCCATAAAATTCAAATCACATTTCTTTTCTCCTCTTGAATATCTTTGAAAGCTTTTTCTCGTCTCCATGGACTGGTGGTTTTCCTATAAGGGCGAACGTTCCTAATAGAACAGAGAACTGAAATGCTGTGCCACACGCTCCTCAGCCAGGAGTCCTGTTTGTGCTTGGAACTTGGAAGTTGAAAGCAAGGATTCCTCCAGGTTTCAGTAGCAGAGGAACACAATCTTTCAAGATAAAAATTGAAGATACAACCAGTTAAAAGTCTACCTAAAATCACTTCTAACAGTTAAGTACCTTTCCAAATCTCACCCTTAGAAGCTGATCAAGTCTTCCTTGGAAGTCCTACTCTTCGTATCAAGGTTTTGATAAATTTTCCCCAAAGTTCTCTTTCTAACAATTCTTCTGAATTTTCTCTACTATGACCTAAAACTCTCCTCAGAGCATCCTTCACCTCCTTATTCCTTAGGCTGTAGATTATAGGATTCAGCACCGCAGTCTCCACTGAATAGAACAGAGAGGCCCATTTATCTCAGTCCAATGAGTAGCTGGACATTGGCCTAACATACATAAAAACGGTAGTCCCATAAAACAACAAGACAGCTCTCAGATGGGAAGCACAGGTGGAGAAGGCTTTGCATCTGCCCTTGGAGGAGTGGATCCTCAAGATGGTGGAGATGAGATAGATACAGGAGATTAGAATTGCCAGAGATGCGAAGATGCCATGAAATGTACCAAAAATATGAAGTACCATCTCGTTGCTATAGGTGTCAGAGCATGAAAGCTGGATCATAGGGGGAAAGTCACTGAAGTAATGACTGACAACACTGGAGTCACAGAAAGAGGGTGTGAAGGTGGAGATAGTTTGTGCAAGTGCATGGACAAAGCCAATGAAATAGGAGATGATTACCATCTGTGTATAGGCTTTTGAGGACATGACAGTTGCATAAAGTAGAAGGTTACAGACAGCCACACGCAGTCATATGCCATTACTGCCAGCAGGAGACACTTAGCACGAGCCCCGAGGAGAAAAGTGAATAGCTGTGCCACACAGGCACTGATTGAAATGGCTCTCCTCACTGCTGAAGAGTTCACCAGCAACCTTGGGGAGATAGCTGAGCAGTAACAGAAAGCCACAAAAGCCAAGCTACCGAGGAAAAGGTACGCTGTGTATGAAGCCGGGGGATCAACCTTGATCTGCGTGATCATTCCAAGATTCCCTATTAATGTGCTTAAAAAAAAGCAAGTCACCTTCACCTCTTGGCTTTGTTAGTCCAGAGAGGATAAACCTCAATGGCCTCATAGTGATTCCTCTCAGGCATGCTGGTAGCACACTCGTGTTATCTCCCAACAAGAAACTGATTCAACCCCTAGAAGTAATGGGAAGCTGGCAACACACAATTTATTTTCTCAGTAGTCACAAGTATGGGGCATTTTCATCATAGCTTCTGACTAGACTTCTTTAATTACACATTGAAATGACCTGTGATACAAGGGAGTACTGTTCCTATTTTTCAGGTCAGATAAGAAAGCCCAGAAAGATGAGATAGCTTATTTAAAAGGCAACAACAGCACTCTGAAACACTAGTGCTTCTTTCTGTATTGCAGTTACCAATACATTTTTTGCCTACTAACTAACCCCCAACCCCACCCCAATCCCCCTCCCCCAACTGGCCCTAACCTAAGCCCAACCAGCCCTAACCACAACCCTAAATGGCAGACCCTAACCCTCTAACCCTAAACCCTTAATGGCCCTGACTCCAACCCTCTAAACCCCCTAACCCTAAAACCCTAACTCCAACCCCTAACAACTCTTAATCCCAACCCTAACCCCAAACCCAACCCCAACCCTAAATGGCTCTAACCCTAACCCTCCCACTCTGCCTTGATGGCTCTGAGCGTAACCCCAACCTCTGACCTGCTACCTTGAACTTGTAGTCACCCTTACTCCTTGCCCTGTCACCCCTAAACTGGCTATGTAACCTGCTAAGGGTAGCTCTCTAAGCCTAAGGTGTATATGTGTATGACTGTATGTATGTATATATACAGTGCATACACATTTTATTATTTGTATATGTGTCTAAAAAGAAATAAGTATGGGAAGGCTTAATTTGCATATTTAATGAATTCATTAGCAAGAGTAGGATACTATCTGGGAGTAAATAATTTTTTTTATTTTAATTGTAGAGTAATAATTATTTACTCCCAGCTGGTATGCTAGAGAAAAAGAAGACAGAAGAAAACAGAGAGCAAAGCACAGATTAAAGAGCAAAGAAGAAAAGCAAAGAGCACAGCGGAGAGCAGAAAGAGCAAAGCACAAAGTGCAGACCACAGAGATTACAGACCACAGCGCACAGAGCAGAGAGCAGAGCAGAACACTCGTCGTTGCATCATCAGCAACTCTTGGGCTTCTATCCTCACAACACACAAAACGTAACAAACAAGCCCACATCTACATCACCTGCACATACTCTTCAGCATCCATCTCTAATCTCACCAATACATCAGCCAGCACATACTCTACATTCCTGCAGAAACAGGCAAGTGCACCTCCAGGTTTTTGGACAGCTCCCAGTAACAGGGTGACCAAGCGCCTCCAAAAACCGCCCTGCCTAGAAAACACCCAGCTCCGAGCCGAAGCTCCACACCCACGCAGGCAATGATTGATCACCACCTCGCAGAGCATTGGGGACTCAGGGGGGAAAAGAAACCCAGCTGGGAGCAGAACCCCAGCTGTGTGGGTCTTTGGTTGGTTGGGTTTTTTTGTTTTTTTGTCTGGTTTGTTTTTTTTTAAAAAAAATCTAAGAAATTCTAACTAGAACCTGAAAAAAGAAAAGAACATGCATACAAGGTTAGACACACTAACAACCCCACCCAACAACCAAACAACTGCCCACTCACTCCCACCCCAGCCATTCATCACCCCTACTAACAGAACCATCTCCTTCCATTCTTTTTTAAAGGTAACACTGTACTGGCTTAAATAAGAATCCCCCCAAATGGCCACTCAATCAAAAAAGAGTTTAAAGAAAAGAATACTTTTACTTCTTACTGAAACCCCCCCAAGAAGTTTCATAGATACATTATTCTGCTCTGGTGACTGCCATTACTACACACCCCCCAACTTCCCCCCCCCCCCCCCCCCCCCAAACACACACAAAAAATGGCAGCACAGAAGACACTGCCAGCCAGAAAGACCTATGACGCCACAACCGTGCAGCTCTGATGCCCTGGACGAGCCCATGAAAGAGTCAGATGCCACCACCCGTGACGGAAAAGGGCCAGCAAAGCTGGGAAAAGCAATGCAGAAGAGGCCAGCAAGAAAGACCTGAGGCTGTGACAACACTGGGGAGAAAACCCTGAAAGGGCGCCAGGAAGACACACAACAAGAGCGGGCTCAGAAGAGGTGTGGCCAGTGAGGCCTCGATGATGGCTGCAAAGATGACTGACTGCAAACGGCCACGATGTGGAGTCAGAGCAACAGACCACCCCCTTTTAGCTGCCTGCACAGAACAAGACACAATCCATTGGAGCAATGCTGACGAGTCAGGCCAGGCAAAAAGACAGTGGATGCCTGCCATGCTAGTGCTGCAGAGCACGGGCTGTGCTCCTTGAGCACAACGAGCAAGAGCAACATCAAGACCTGAGCAAAAGAGAGTACAGCTACAACACACACCACAGACTGCACAACAACACAGACACAGGCTGGAGCCGCTCTGCCTAGCACATCCTCACTTTCTGCCATGCACACCCCACTGCCTCATGCACACACACATCCCGAACCACCCTCCACTCTACACTGAACGTCAGCACACACCTGCGCGCGCACACACACACACACACACACACACACACACACACACAGTCAAGACACCCCAACACCCTTTGCCCATCAACTTAGCTCTTCCGGTGCTCTGCATCACCATCGGTCCTCAAGAGCCATCCTCAATGGCAGACCCATCTTCTCCGATCTTCCTTTGCTTGCCACATTTGCCTTCACCTGCCACACCAGAGCACAAGTAGTCACCCCCGTGCCAGTTGGCTCCAGCCTCACCTGCAAGAGCACTCTCCACCAAAGCACCATGGGTGCTCCGCTCACCTGAACTGCGCCAATTCCAAACACCAGCATCCTGGCTGGGGGGAAGCCCATGGCACCTGGAAAAAACAAAATAATGAAGCCACTCTTCTGGCAGGCAGCGCTCACCAGCCCTACAATGCCCAACACCAATCCGCTCACCTGAAATCCTCAGCCACGCTTGGGAAAGGCCCACACCATACCTGAAAAAGCACAGCAAAAGACATCACCAAGAGGCAACCCGGCATCACCCTACCACGCCATCAGATTCTGACCCAACAAGCTCCCCCTCTTACCTGCTCGGGCTCTTCTCAGCACTCTACTTCTCCTCTTCACAACTTCCTGCAAAACCTGAGACAACCACACCTTGAGGTGATGCCAAAACCACACCCCACCACAACAGTACCTCACTACAACACCTTTGCCTGCTCTGCTCACCCATCTTGACTGCTGGGCCATTGGCCGCCACGCCAAGGCCCACCAGGCACCTGTAAAACCAGAACAGCGCCAACGAGACAACAGCCCTACACTGGGCTCTGCCTCCTCTCTCAGACCAACACTCACCTTGCCCTGCTCCTCCCGGACGCAAGCAACTTGCTCTCCACAAGGCTCCACACCTACAAGCACAAAGCAAAAATTAACCAGGGAACCACTGACCACAACACTCCTTCCAACAAGGAATCTCTAGCTCACCTTCTTACGGCATTCCCCTTCCTTCCTCCATCTCCCTCAAGAGATCCAAACACTAATCCGCATCTGCAAAAATGCAATGTAAAATGGAACACACAGATGCTGACCAATCACTATTCCAGCCCATCACTGACACACTCCACGCACTATCATTCCTAACACCCACAGGCAAGGCAGCTCCAGCCCCGAACAGACACACAGACACAAACATGAAGGAAAGCCCTATGCAAAAAGAACTATTCCCATGCATAAGATGCTGCCAGCCAAAAAGCCCTACAATGCCACAACCACACAGCTCTGATGCTCCGGATGAGCCCACGGAAGAGTCAGACGCTACTGCCTGTGATGGAAAGGGGCCAGCAAAGCTGGGAAGAGTGATGCAGAAGAAGCCAGCAAGGAAGACCTGAGGCTCTGACGATGCAGGGAAGAAAATCCTGAAAGGATGCCAGGAAGGTGCAAAACAAGAGCGGCCTCAGAAGAGGAACGGCCAAGGAGGCCTCAATGATGGCTGCAAATGGCCACGATGCAAAACCAGAGTGACACGCCACCCCTTTTAGCTGCCTGCACAGAACAAGGTGCTATCCATTAGCACAATGCTGATGAGTCGGGCCAGGCAAAAGACAATGGATGCCTGCCGCGCTAGCGCTGCAGAGCATGGGCCACGCTCCTTGAGCGCAAACAAGAGCGACATCAAGACCTGAGCAAAAGATACCACAGCTACAACACACACCCCATAAACTACTCAACAACACAGACACAGGCTGGAGCTGCTCTGCCTACCACACCCTCACTTTCTGCCATGCACACCCCACTGCCTCTGCCTCACACACAGCACTCATCCAGAAGAGTTCTCCATACTACACTGTATGTCAGCACACACACCCAAGACACATCGACACTTTGCTCCTCACCTTAGCTTTTGCAGTGCTGTGCGTCACACCATTGGTCCTCAAGAGGCATCCTCAATGGCAGCCACATCCTCTCTGATCTTCCTTCGGTCACCACATTCGCCTTCATTGCCTGCCAAACCAGAGCACGGGAGATCACCCCCATGCCAGCCAGCTCCAGCTGAAGAGCACCCTCCACCAAAGCGCCACTGATGTTGTGCTCACCTGTGCCGCACCAACTCCAGACTCCAACATCATTGCTGTGGGGACACCCATGGCACCTGGAAAACCAAGACAAAGTTACTATGCTGCCAGGTAGCGCTGACCAGCCCTACAACAACTGAAACACCATTCTGATCACCCATTCTACCTCACCTGAAATCCTCAGCCATGCCTGCAAAGGGCCGACATAGTACCTGAAGAAGCAAAGTAGGCAGCCCCAGAAGCCAGGGTAGGGGTCAGAAGCAGAGCCACAGAAGGGCAGGTGGCACTAGGTTCACAGGCATGGATATAAGAAAGGAGCTGCCAGGCAAGACTGCAAATTGGTTCCTGGTGGTTCCGAGAAGTACAACCGTTTCTTCTCTCTCAGCACTGAGGCTTAGGCAAGAAGAGAGGTGAGTTCATTAGCTGAGGGGAGGTTGGTTTTTGAGCTCTTCAGGCACATGGGCTTACTCACAGTCCGCTTTGCTTTCCAACAAGGTGACTTCCTTTCTCATCCTACTGCAGTTACAGGAAGGGAGAAGGCTTCCTTCCCTCTTCATACAAAATCTGGACTCTTCTACAAGTCAGCATACTACAGAAAAACCCCACACAGTTTCTCCCTGAACAGGGCTGACAGTATTTCTGAGGAGCAGCAAAACATCCAGCGAGCCAGAAACCAGACTAGCTGATGAGAGCAATACCTCACACAGATCCACCTTACTGGAGATAAAACACACAACCACCACCTAGGGTGTAAGTGTAGAAGGAAATGTTTTCCCAGGACCCCTGCTCTCTTCTCTTGTCTGCAGTCCAGCAGAGGCACAAGCAATGCCTCAAGCATCAGCATGTTCAAAGAGCCCAGTGAGGAAGTTAGGCCCCTTCCACAGTAAACACACAAACACCAGAAAACAATACAGACAATTAACAGAGGATACAACTGCACACTCAGAAACCCTCGTCCACCCCTGAACACCCCACACCAAGATACCAACACAAAACCAAAACTGCCTGCTATAAGCAATTTTCTGGCATGCTCACAACTCCACCTTCAGCCATCTCATTGCTCTAACATTAAGGAATGGCCCTTGCTTCTCTAAATGCAGCAATAAGTCTTTCTGGATAGTTTCACTTCCACAAATGCTGTTATTTCCCAAGGCAGTTCCAGAGCACTATCCCCAAAGAGAGCAGAGACTGTGTGAACACCCTGGGTTTATGTAACCCTAGCCTCACCCACTGCCCTACCCACAAGCCCTTGGAAGGGGAGGGGCAAACCACTGGCAGCCATAAATACATAGGGCTAAGCAGAAGCAAGCCTTTTGCTTCCACTCAGTATCTGGATGGGAGAGCACAGAAAGGACAGACGGACCTCTTTGATAAAACAGACCATCTTCTTTATTACTGAAACCTTATATACTGAACCCATAATATCAGGAGGTATGTTATTAAGCTTTTTTACCCAAACTAGCACTAGCCTTTGCACTAAAAACTAAAAATCAGTTCTGCTTATGCTTAGAAAGAAAGCTACAAGATTCAACATAACCTGTTAAGGGAACACTACACCACAGTGCTCTAATTGGTTCAGACCTGCATATAATACAGCCGTTGTAGCAGGACAGCATTTCCTCTAGGGCAAACCAAGATATCAAAATAAACTCCTGGAACAAGGCTGCTTCTGTAATGTGAGTACTTCTGAAGAGGGGTACTTCCTGTATAGTACCTAGAGTGCTCAGAAAAAGGGGTCAGTAGGTGGAATGGGTAGTTCCCCAGGGGAGTACTAGCTCTGTATTTCTAAGTGGAGGACTGGCACAAGGAGGGAAGAGGGATGCTAAGAGGGCTGGAGAACCTACGCAGGGCTCTGGGGGCACAACAAGGAAGGCTGACAGAGTAGTCCAGAGTGAAATAAAGGGGTTCCTCAGGGCTCTACAGGACCAGCAGAGGTCTATGCAGCACAACAAAGCTCTAAAGAGGAACCCAGAGCAGATTAGACATCTCTTACGGAGACTAGAGAGCAACTAAAAGAAGCCAGAAGAGAACAAGCAAAGCCTCTGAAGGGGTTCAGAGGAAAAGAGGGGTACTCAGGCAGCTGAACGATGAACAGAGCACTCCAGGGCATAAGACAGGGCTCAGGAAGAGTTCTGAGAACACTGCAGAAGTTCTAAAGGAGCTAGAGAGCCAAAAGACAGCTCTAGGGAACAAGGAAAGCCCAAAGAGAGGTCCAGAGTGCACTAGAGGGGTGCTGAGGGGCCTGCATGGCCAAGGAATGACTTTGGGGAACAAGGAAGAAATCTGGAGGGCTTCTGAGGAGACTAGAGGGTTCCAAAGGGGGCTGTGGAGCCAGAGGACAGCTCTGGGGCACAACAAGCACCCCAGGAGAGGTTCTGAGCAGACTAGAGGGCTCCTAAGGGGACTAAATGGCACAGGGGAAAAAAAAAAAATCAAAACTGGGTAACATGACCGACCTCAGGAGGTGCTCTGAGTGGACAGGAGGGCTCCTATGGGATGTGGATGGCCAAAAGAGGGCTCCGGGACACAAAGGCCTCCAGAGGGGTTCTGAGCACACTAGAGGGGTCCTAAGGGAACTTGAGACCCAAAAGACAGCTTTGGAGCATGGCAAAGGCCTCTAGAAGGGTGCTAAGGGTTCTAGAGGGCCAGGAGTGGTCTGTGGGGGGGAAATAAAAGGTCAAAAAATGAAGCCAAAGCAGAATAGAGGGCTGCTAAAGGGCCAAAAGAGGGCTCCAGGGCATGAAGAAGGGCTCCGGAGGGACTCTGAGGGCTCTACCAGGGTCCTAAAGGGGTCTAGACATCCAAAACACAGCTCTGGGGCATAAAAAAGGCTGAAAGAGTAGTCCACAGCACACTTAGAGGGCTGCTAAAGGGTCTACATGGCCAAAAAATGACTCTGGTGAACCAGGAAGAAAACTGGAAGAGTTCTGAGGAGACTAGATGTTCCCTAAGGGGGCTGGAGGGCCAGAAGACAGCTCTGGGGCCCAATTGTGGCCAAAAGAGTGGTCCAGAGTACACTAGAGGGGTCCTCAGGGGTCTAGAGTGCCCACAGAAGACTCCGGTCCCAATCTTGGCCAAAAGAGGGGTCGAGAGCACACTAGGGGTTTCCTGAGGGAACCAATGAACAAAGAAAAAGCCTCTGGGGCCCCATTTTGGCCAAAAAAAGGAGTGCAGAGCAGACGAGAGGGCTGCTGAGAAGGCTGGAGGGCCAAATGAGGGCTCTGGAGCACCACAAAGGCCTCTGGAGGGATTCTGAAGGGACTAGCGGGGTGCTAAAGGGGCCGGAGGGCCAGAAGACAGCTCTGGGACAGAAGGGAGACTGAAAGAGTAGTCCAAAGTGCACTAGAGGAGTCCTAAGTGGTCTACCTGGCTGAAAAAATATCAACTGGGGAGCAGGGATGAGCTCAGGAGGTGGTCTGAGAGGACGAGAGAGATTCGCTAGGGTCTGGAGAGCCCAAAGAGCTCTGGGGCCCAATTTTGGCCAAGAGAGTGTTTGAGAGTGCACTGGAGGGGTGCTAACAGGTCTACAAGGCCAAAAAAGACTCTGGGGAACAAGGACAGCCTCCAGAAAGGTTCTTAGGTGGAATTTGAGGGATCCAAAGGGGTCGTCAGGAGAGCCAGAAGACAGCCCTGGGGCACAACAAAGGCCTCCAGAGGGATTCAGAGGTGACTAGAGGGGTCCTCTTGGTTCTAGAGGGCCAAAAGAGGGCTGCAGGGCACAATTTTGGCCAAAAGAGGCACCTAGAGTAGACCGGGGGGTTGTAAAGGGACTAGAAGGAAGAAAAAAAATGCTATATGGAACAACGAAGGCAAAAGGAGGGGTCCTGGTGGGACTAGAGAGGTGCTTGGAGAGCTAGAAGGACAACGGAGGGCTCCTGCACAATGAAGGCCAAAAGAGGGATATTGAAGGAATTAGAGAAGTCCTACGAGAGCCGGTGGACCAAAAAAGGGCTCTGGGAGCACTACAAAGGCCTCAGGAGGGGTTCTGAGGGTACGAGAGGGGTCCTAAGGACTCTACACGCTCAACTGAGCCCCTGGTGCACAATGAAGTCCAATGGAGAGGTTCTGAGGGGATTGGAGCAGTCCTAAGGGGACTAGACATCAAACAGAGGCCTCTAGGGTGCAATGAAGACTTTGGGGGCAGTGTTTGGACCACTTCTCTGAGGCTTTTGGGGTGACTGACATAACCGCTTCGCTTCACGTTACTCACAGCTACCTTCATCTATTACTTAGGGCTAAACCTGTTCCTATTTGCAGAGGGGCTTGTTGCTTGTTTAAACTTGACATATAGCCCACAACCTGCTCTGCGTGCTCCCTAGTCCCTTCTGCTTTCGCAACACTTGTGGTAATTCAAGGCGGTAATTAAGAGTCCCCATTGTCCCATAGGCTGGAGCAAGACATTGCTGCTGCTCTGAGGAGATGCCTAAAAGCCATGCTGTTTTCTGTAGCATCACTGGGGCTTCCCAGAGCCCAACGGTGTTCTCTTTGGCTTTTCCCGAGCCTTTTAGGTTTTTTAGGCTATTCCTTAGCCCGCCATTTCATGGCAATGTTCTCCTTAAGCATTGTGCACAGCACGATTATCCCAGATCAGCCACATCGTGTACGTACAGAGGCTTCTGAGAGGCGGCTCAGAAGAAAAGAGAGAAAAATCTCTTTGTCATCAGCGCATCCACCCGCCAACACTCTTCACCAGGAAGCGCTGTAAACTCCCATTTCTCTAAAGCGGGACTGAGTCAAGGCAGAGACGCAGATCACACCCCATCTTTGTTAGAACGCCTCACTGCTGCGGGGACTGGGCCTGGCAGCAGTTTTAGGAATGTTTGGGGCTTTGGAGAGAGTGCAGGGGAAGGTCTGGAGTCAGTGACAACGTTGAGGCAGGGCTTGGAGATGTTTTGGGGCCTGTAGGGGTGTTGGGGCAGGATTTGTGGGTGGTTTAATGGCTTTGGGGGGGCTGGTTGCAGGAAGGGTGGGACTCTGCGGGGCCCTCAGGGCAGGGGTGCCATCCCAGATGTGTAGGGAGCACATAGGGGTGCCCCACGTTGCTGTCAGCTCGGCGGGAGGAGCCACTGGTCTCCCACCCCATCAGATAGGGTGGCGGGGGGGGAGGAGGAGGGATCTATGAGCTTGCACAGAACGCCAGAGAAGGCAGCAGGGAACTCACCAAGGGCCCCGCATCCCAGAAAAGCTGCAAAGGAACCCGCGTCCCAGACGAGAGGAGACATCAGGCTGCTGTGCCGCTGCTGGACACATCCAGACCCCCGCGCAGACACACCCCCCCCCCCCCCCGCTCCTCCAGGCTGCGTCCACAGCGGTGAGCGCATGCCCTGGCCCGCGCTGGGGAGGAACTGGGGCCCTACAGGCGACACACGGAAAAGGCAGAGTCAGAGCCGCGCTCTGGCAGACCCGGCGCGGCGCGGCGCCAGGTCCGAACCCCCCGCCCCCCCGCCCCGCCGCCTCCACGAAGCGACAGCCCCGGCGGGCAGGACACAGCCCGACGCCCGCGGCCACCCGAAAGCACACGCTCGCCTCACCGGGATCCCCACGTGCTCGACTCCAGGCGGCCTCGGCCCTCGCCCGCAGCCGCCGAGCGAAAACACCCACCCTGCTCGCCGCCATCTTGCTCCCCGCCGCCGCGCATGCGCTGGCTACGGACAGCGCGGGAGGGGCGGGGGCGAGCGGGAGCGGGAGCGGGAGCGGGGGGGGGGGGAGGCGACACCCGCAATGGCGCCCTCGTGTGGTCGTAGCGCGGCGCTGCAGCCGGCCGGCTCCCGCGGGCGACCCGCAGCCCGCCGCGCCAGCCCGGTGCTCAGGCCGAGCAGCGAGCGCCCCGAGGCTGCTCTGCCCGTGCCCGAGAGAGCGGCGGGGATCAGCGAGCAGGCGCTGGGGCTGCCCCGGTCGCGGAGCAGCTCTGAGACGGCACTGCCCGTCCCCGCACCCCCAGGAAGCACCAGGAAGGAAAAGCCCTCTCGGGAAAAGCGCTCCCGGTCCGTGAGCACCGGGCAGGGGTGGACGAGCGCCTTCGCTTACCCGTCCCCGAGAGAGCGGAGAGTAGCGGTGAACACGGTGACCGGCAGCGCACACGTGTGCGCCGGCTGCCTGCACTGTTCTTCGTACGCAGCGGTGGCCGGCGGCGGCTGCAGTGCTGCCTTGTCGACACGCGAGGACAGCGGTGAGCGGGACGGAACGCAGTGCGCATGCGCTACGCCGATGAGTGTGCAGTGCCGCTTTTCAGACCCGCGATGGCAGCAGTGAGCGCGGCGGAACGCAATGCGCATGCGTGCTCCCTTTCGGTGCAGTACCACCTTCTCCCCAGTATCAGGGTCCACTCAATAAACAAAATAGTATGATAAATGTTGTCATCTGCTCCAAGTGCTTTCGCAGAAGAGAACGACATCAAAATGAGGTATTATTGCATTTAGTCTCCACTACACGTGCTACCCCAGTGCCACGGACTTGCTTTAAAGGATCAGTGACGTACGCGTTCTGGCAGTAATATTCACGGAATGAATATGCACTCGATCAAGTAGGAGTGTTCATGAAAAGCTTTGCCAGTGCGTCGCTAGGTAACAAACCTAGACAAGCAGCTATTTGCCCTGATCCTTCGGCTTACGTTTCTTCTGCCCGATGTAGTCTAACGTACCTGAACGCAATGGCCTTGCGAGGCAGTGACACGGTGTCCGTGGGGTGGCTGTTCCAGGGTCTCTCGGGCTGTTCCAGGGTCCTCGGACAGCAACGGTGCTGGTCGACTTTCCCTTGTGCTGCACAGCAGGACAGCTCCGCACCGTGCCCTCCCAGCACTGCCGCTCCTCCCAGCAGCTGCCTAACTGGCCCCAATCCTGAGCAAAGCTACGACTCCCAGGAGCCCGCAGCACCCCTCCTTCTCTCCCTGCCCTCCCCATTTCCAAGAGGGACAGCCCCAGCCCCTGGGGACAACCCTGCCCGGTCACACTGCTGTCCTAAAAGCGGATTCGTTGCCCCGTGTGCACTAAGCCAATAATTACACGCTCAGGAGAGACATTTGCTTATTTATTTCAGAGTTGCGCAAGCCTGGCTGCTCGGTGGTTTCCCACAAATCAAGCGCATTCCCCCCACCCCCCCCACCCCCGGCTTTCCAAGTAGCATTTACACAAACAAATTGCAAGGTTTGCAACTTTCCCTTTTACACCGGTTGGTTAGTGATTTACCTACAACTGTAATATTGCTTACACACCATTTTACTACTACACATGCTCAGGGGAGGGGTCTTCACCCGGGCGTGGGTCTTTCTGACCTATCAGCGTGATTTTCTTGTATTATAATGAGGACAGGTCAGTTAGGGGATACCTCGAATTCTTTTGCTAAATTGGCAATGTATGCATAGAAAACAAAGCATCTTGATTTACAGTTTCTTTAAGGCTTTAGCAGTTCTAGGACGGCCTTGATTAAAGAATTATTTCCTCCCAGGAAATAGAGAGGTTCTCCTCATCTGCCTAGTTTAAAGAGCATGAACACTCTTTCTGAGCTTCCAAGATTGTCTTGCAACACCACCAGAGATGGAAAATGCTTCCTGCCCTGTACCGGGGAAAAACAGGGGCATTCCACTGTCCCCCGTGACCTGTGGGGACTCAGGCGTGAGTGACACACGTCCAGTAAGGAACAGACCCAGCGGGCCACTGCTGCAGGGCTGAGAAGGCACCGGCACCTGGAACCACAGCTCCTGGCCTGCCACAGAGCACGATGCGGCTGGCTGGTGGGAACGCCGCTGGCAGAGACCTGCCCGCCCCCGCCACCTCGAGAGGCGCAGCATGGTCACCCAGTAGCCCCGTCTGAGAAGACTACACCTCCCAGCATACCGTGCACGTGAAAATGGCGGCCCGGAAGCCCAGTGCTGGAAGACTACTGCTCCCGGCATGCCGCGGTGAAAACTACGGCTCCCCGCATGCCAGGCCGCCAACTCCCGCCCCGCCCCCCCCGCCCCCCGCAGCGCTAGGGGAGGTTTGACCCTCGGGAGATGCCGTTCCTTTAGGTTTATAAGTAGCTGATGGGAGGGTGTTAGATTACAGCATGTGTAGAAGGTTTTTTAGAGAATGTCATCAACCAGAAAGACCCAGAACATATCTTGTATTTACACTCCTCTTACCAGCACCACTTTGTCTGCCTGTCTAGTTGCAGTGTCCTTAAATGATGGCAGCTATAAGCAACTTTTGCCCCCTGGTCTCCAGGACTGGCTCTTTAAACAGGTGTTGTTCTTTCTGATAGAGCCCCGAGTGACATACCACTGACTTCCTCAGTGTGTGGTGATGTACATATTTGTGGTACAATGCCAAAGTAGGCCTTGTTAGCAAGACTATTTGTATCATCAGAAGACAAATACAGTGCAGTCTCCATCCTTCAAGATATTCAAAATCCAACTGGACATGATCCTGGGCAACTTGCTCTAGTTGACCTTGCTCTGAGCTGGGTGGTGGAGAGGGGAAGGGTGCTGGACTAGATGATCTCCTGAGGTCCCTTCCAACCTCAGTAATTCTGTGAGAATTGTCTGAGATGAATCCCACACTTGGAGTTCTACTTGGTAGTTTTTCTATTTAAAGAAACAAGAAGAGAATATAGACGATTAACACTGCTTATGTGTGTGCATGTGATTTACATAGGTCCATATCCTTGTTGAAATTCCAGAGAACTCCATGCGTGAATACAGTACCACAGGAATGTTTCCTTATGCATCGTAATAGGAAGAGTTTTGTGTTTTAAGATTCAGAAGTGCAAAGAGATGTTGTCAGCCGAAAATCCTCTTCTGTTCAGCAGGATTATTTAGCATAATGACATTACGTATTCAGCTTTGAATATCAAAAGGCAGTATTATGTTTCTTCTTTAATTCCTGTATTTTCATGGGCCAATGATTTTTTTGATCCCATTGGTATTCTGTAATTACATATTAATTGCATTAAGTTCAGAAACATCATCAAAGAAGCACCACGCAATGGTAATCTTAAAAATGTTAGATTCAGATTTCTCTCGTCTTCCATTCTACATTGTTATAACCACGGCTCTCATCTTTTAATCTTTTTTCCTTGGTATAGCCTTTATCACGAATAGAGATTCATAATGTGCTCAGAATATGATGCCTCAAAATATTGTATAAATTGCAGCCATGTGTTGTCTTGCTTTGATGCTTGCACTGATTCTTTAGCTCAGTGCATTGTCCTTTGTCTTGACCTCGTTATTTATGGCTCCAATGAGCTGTGGAAAATGAGCAGCCAGGTCATCCTTTCCAAATTAAAACACTAGCAAGGTCAATGTAGGACAGGAAATAGAACATTTGGAATATCGCCACTTTTCTGCCTTATTTGCATATAAAAAGTGGGGACTGGAATGGTAGGAAATGGGTCCATTTTAATTTATTATAAAAAGTTATGATCTTACCCTTCCCTCTGCCCGGTTTATGCCTTAATATCAAGAGAGCACTCTTGCCCTTACTGTTTCAATCTTCCTAGTGTGACTGTATGGGAGAGGGGGGAAAGCGTGGCTATGTATGTGGAAAAGGAATGCTTTAAATAGCTGATCTTCTTCAGCATTGTCCTGTAAACACATTTGCTGCCGTCATTATTTCTGAAGCGCACGTTAAAAGTTGAATATTTACCACAGTCTTTACCAATGTTTCTGACAGAGCAATGGAGGAAGGGAAGGACGTCATCAGCCTTTCAATTCAAAAATGTTGTCCACAGTCTGCTGTGAACAGTTAACCTGCTATGTCACTCAGGGGCACTAGAGTCTTGATTACACACAAAACTATTTTCTAATCATTTTCCGTATTACCCTGGAAATTAGCTGTGTATCTTTGGTGTGACTTATAATGGCATCTAGTAGCTAATAACCTGTATCAATATACCTAGTTAACTTTTTGTTAGAATCAAATGTAAATACAGGGATTCTTCTTTTCTGCTTATTTCAGAGATGCTGCGTAGCAGGATAACAAAGTGTTTGCTTTCATGTCACCTGTTAACTGGTTAATGGCTTATGGAAATTTTATGTCTTCTCCTGTTCACTTTTGCCAAGAATATATCAATGATTCTTTTTTTTCTTGGATATCTTTTTTTTTTAAATACCAAGTGGTTACCTTAGAAAAATATCGTATGGTGAGTAGACAGAGATCCTTTCTTATTGTAAAAATAGAAGAAGAAGATGGATTAATTAGGCTTTGGACCTAGGCAATATCATTCACTGTTTTATTTTTACGGCTTCTGTGTTAATGAATATCTTGTGCATCTCTTTGATCCCCTGAGAGAACATCCACACAATGTCCTCTATGTTTTATGTCCCAGGGTTGGCGTTACATATTACAGGCTATCTGGTCATCATTGCACCACTGCTATTTCATCTTCTGACTGTGAATATCCAAGTGTGGTGGTTGACATTGCCAGACTGGTGTTGCCACCTGCTGGGTACATGAACTTTTCCTGCTCCAACCTGTTTGCCTATATGCATGTTTTCATTCTTTGTCAAGCATCTTTTTTAGCTATTATAAGGAGGATGTATTTGATGAAACATAGGTGTCTAGATCTGGTCTAGTCATCTTAGGCTCCCTTTATATTCAGAAAAGAGCAAAAGGACTTTCGTTGGCTCAGTTCATCTTATCCCAAAGTAGATGTTTAAAACAGGTCAAATAAGCAGCAACTTAAAATTACTTCAGTCTTTTACTGTGCATAAAAAGGGCATAATATGATTAGCTTGGATGTAGATATTTACTATTTTATATATATATATGTATGATATATATATGCTATGCATACATGATATACATATATGATATATATGATGTATATTTGATATATATATATATGTATGATATATATGTGTGTCTGTGTATGATATGTATATATGCAGATATTTACTAGTGCCATTGCCTGAAAGGCCAGTGGCAGGGCCATGGCTGCTGGCTGTGCTTCTGAGGTCACAGCAGCCTCAGTGCCTCATAGGCTGGAGGGAGGCCCCTGGCTGCAAGTTGTGCTTGTGGGGTGGAAGAAGTACCAGTGCCTCATAGGCCAGTGAGAGGCCAATGACTGCTGGCTGTGCTTGTGAGGTCACATCGACCTCTGTGCCCTACAGGCCAGTGGCAGGCCCCTGGGTGCTGGCTGTGCTTGTGAGGTCACAGCAGCCTCAGTGCCTGATAGGGCAGTGGCAGGCCAGTGACTGCTGGCTGTGCTCGTGAGGTCACAGCAGCCTCAGAGCTGGCTAGGCCAGTGTCAGGACTAAGGCTGCTGGCTGTGCTTGTGAGCTCACAGCAGCCTCAGTGCCTGATAGGGCAGTGGCAGGCCCACGGCTGCTGGCTGTGCTTGTGAGGCCACAGCATCATCGGTGCCTGATAGGCCAGTGGCAGGCACATGGCTTCCAGCTGTGCTTGTGACGTCACAGCAGCATCCGTGCCTCATGGGCTAGTGGTAGGCCCATGGCTGCTGGCTGTGCATATGAGGTCAGAGCAGTCCCTGTGCCTCATAGTCCAGTGTCAGGCCAATTTCTGATGGCTGTGCTAGTGAGGTCACAGCAGCCTCAGGGCCTGATTGGCCAGTGGAATGCCCATGGATGCTTGCTGTGCTTGTGAGGTCACTGCTATGGAAATGAGGCTCGCCGGGCACCATAACAGGGTCTGACCCTAGGTTCCTGCAAGAAAGTTCAGAGCCAAATCAAAGCAAATTAAATAATTAAATTTTAATGATGCACATGCAGTAATTACAGCTCGAGCTGGGTGCCTCCGAAGAGGGAGCCCAAACAAAGAAATCCCTGGGCAATTATAGCTTTTTCCAATTAAGTTTCCCACCCCTCACGCGGTAGTTAGACCAACAGTAATTTTTTTGGTCTGGGGTCTCCTGCTCCTTATTGGCTCTCATCGTTGCTCCTAGGCAGGCTGTTTTTCTCCCTTAGCTTTACTGTTGTGGTTTCTGCTGACGGTTGTACCTTCGTTTCTCCTTGCGTCTTACCATTGTCTCTCAAGGTCCTGAGAAGGAGGAGGTGATTCCAAATCATAACAATTAACACTGCCCCAGCAGTGAGCTAAGGCTTTGCCCCTCAAGGTCCTAATGCCCTGCGCTGGTCTTATTTCAAAGCCTTGACATCCTCCCTTTCGGAGTGTGAGACGCAGGAATGCAGACTGCTTGTACCTTCCTTATCTTCCCAGCTTGAACCAGCTCTGAGGCCCTTTTCTTACTGGACTAAGTAAAAGTTCATTATTTTATCTAAGTGCGGCCTAAGGCTTCAGCAAATTTAGCTACTCATGCTAAGCAAGTTTTACAGAAGTTGTGCTAAGCGGCTACCTCGAGACAGTTTCAGTTTGCTATTCTTTAACAGTCCCCCCCTTTGTTTTTATGAAGCATCCCTGTTAATCTTTTAAACAGAGTTCTCAAAGCCTTTCGAGGCGTACTATCGCTTTCCATAATCTTATGTATAATATAATTGTAAGTAATAGGCATAACACAGTTAAACTGAACACAACTACTACCGGGTGCAACACGTGATTATAAATCCCTGTTGCTGTTGGTGACCATCCTAGAAGAGTTTCCCAGCCATGATGTTCTCCGTCCCTCTTTACCCTTTCCAAGACGTGGTGTATCTCTTCCGCATCACAATGAATGGTGATTAGAGTTTTTTGTCCATTGTTCCGGGTGCATTCTAGCAGTCAACGCAAATCATCGCATTGTAGTAGTTTCTTTACTAGCATAAGATTCATTCCAATGGGGATAGGGAGTAAATTTTGGCTCAATGTATAATTAGATTGTAACAGTTGCATCCCATAATTTGGGGTAAAGCTACAAATACAAATGTTTGAGTGATTACTTGTATCTACAACACTGCTCTCTGTAAGATTACAAAGTGTTCTTACACAGACACATCCTTTTTCAACATATACAAGTACAGTTCAACTTTCACAGCAAAAGAAGAACATAGTATGACAGTATATGGACTGTTCCATTCAGGTTTTAACTTGGATTTTTGTGGAAATACTTTAACTAAAACTTCGTCCCCAGGCTGTATACCAGGCACTTGTATTTCAGGTGGTGCGGATTGATATCACTGAGCATTTTTTTTTTTTAAGACTTTCAAAGCTTTTTTTTTTTTTGGCATACTTAGAACATACTCTAGACAGTTTCAGTTCGCTATTCTTTAACAAGGGAAGCACGCTCTATCAGGCATAAGCTGACAGAAATCGCCTTCCCCCGAACATTGCCATTCACTCCGGCCGTGGCACAGCCCCTCTGTCCCTGCTGGGCCCCGCTTCGCTGCATCCCTTCCCCACTTTGGTGTGTCTGGCACCTCTGCTTTGGCTGCGATGGCCGCACGGGGCTGTGTTGTCAGCACCAGCTGCCTGTGAGTAGCCCTGCACCCCAACACACCCCGTCATTCTCCAGCTGGGCCTCCGCCGATTTCCCTTTACCTTAGGCAGTTGCTAGACATCACTAGTTCCCTTCAGCCTCGCTCCCGCCACCCAGGCCCAGGGAAGCGCTAGCAGCTTCTGAGCAGCCGTGCTGACACTTCACCTGCCTGAGCAACAGAGCGACTTGCTTGCCGCACTGCTGCCGGGCGCTCCTGCGGCACCCCATTCGCGCCTTGGCTACTGCCAGGCCCCGTGTGCCAGCGCGATCTCTGCCGCCCATCGGCATTACCGGCACCTGTTAGAAAAGGACGCCTAAGGGAAAAGGACTGGGAAAAAAGCATTTCTGCTTTTCATGGTGAAATTCCGCACAGAAATCTGAAGCACTGCCAAGGACTGGGTTTTGTTTTGACGGCAACTTTATTGCTCTGAGAACACTCTTCAAGCTCGGATTGGTTAGCATTGTTTGGAGAACGGCTCTCTGTTGGGTTGGATGGTAAGTGGTGGTGTAGATGGTAAGCTTAGTCAGTCTTGACGGCTCCCGTCCTCAAGCTCTGCAGCTGAACGACAAAAGGAAGCAGGCTCACTCCCTGTCATGACATTCAGCACAAACCCATCTGCTCAGCGGTTTGCTTTCTAAACAGCAAAGACCTGAGCCTGCCCGCAGCTTGACGTGCGCTGTGACTCCGGGACTGCAGCGACCTCGAGAGGGAGGCTTCCAAAAGCCTCCCAGGAAAAGCCACTGCCTGTCCGTTGCGTGCTAGGACGGGCGTACTGTGCAGAAGAGCAGGACACAGCTACCTGCTCTCCTGACCCACAGTAGACCTTAGGGACGTGACATTTGGTGGCAGTTTTGCCTTCTTTCCTAGTGACCATTCAAAACTGGAAACACACACACGAGGAAAACTTGTGTCTCTTTCAATTGAGGCAGAATATTTGGAAGCCAGGGCATACTGCACAGCCTTCCTGACGCAAGCCCTTGAAGGCTGCCCGCCCCGTGGAGTTGTTTACTGCCATGGTTGCTGTATTGTTCCCATAAAGAGCCGTCTGGAGGATGGCCGTCTCCCTTCTCCTCCCGTGGGTACTTCCGGAAAGGAGGATCTGAGCATTCCAAGCAGCTTTCCAGCTTCTTGATGGGTCTGCTCTTTTTCTTCTTGCTCTTACGCTTGTGACTGTCCATGTGGAGTGCAGAGAAATCCAAATCATACTGTCGGAAGGAAAGGGGCAAGTTAAGAACAGAAAAAACAGATGTGGCACTCGATGCCTACATGGGACTGTATTTTATCAAGTCTACTGCAGGGGATGATTTGCAGCTGCTCTGCGGTAATTTCTGAACATCTGCCTTACTAAGAAACGCACACCCTCAGAGGTCGAGCGGACATTAGGTCTTGGCTTGTACACACATCATTAATTGAGGCTAGTTCTGGAAGAGGTGCCAAAGAAAACAATCATTCTCGTAGCCTGATCCAGAACCGTGTGCACATGTGCCTCTAACTGTATGGTCCCGTTAGTGGGTAAATTGGTCTCGTTAGTGGGTAAATAAAAGTGGAATATTGGCGAGGAGACAGGAGCATGTTGACCGGCCAACTAGTGCAGCTGCCAAAACACTTGGTGTTCAGACTCCAAGGGGAACGGCGGGTCGCGACCCTTAGGTGCACCACACAGGCATCAACCTGGACTCACGTATTCCTAAAGAATTACTGCTTCCCTTGTTATCTGTACATCTAAAGAATTACCGCTCTCCTTGTTATCTGCAGCGCATGCACACTACGCCACATTGTAGCCTATTCTTTCGCCTTAAACCCCCACCCCCCCTCCCCCTGAACGTCGCCAGGGGCCGATGCTCTATGGTGCCTGGGGCAGCCCGGTCACCTGCCTGCAAGGTTCCTGGGATTCCCCTTATGGTTTGGGGATTTCAAGGTAATAAACATCTAATAGCTTTATTCCAGAGCGGTGTCTTCTACCCCTGCGTATTCCAAGCAGCAGTCAGCACCGTTAGCAGTCCCCTTCTGAAGTGCTAGCACAGCTCAGCAGTATCTTTCCTGCCTTCACTTGATCGACCTACCCACGTGATCTCCAGACAGACGCCGCACTATTGAGAGCTCTTTAAAGCCAACTGGGCGGACAGGAGGAACAGCCAGAGAAGAACAAGAGGAACTGCGGAAATCTCTTTTCTCGGTCTTTCTCCGTTTCCCTTCTATTTTGTTGTCGCTCCCTCCGGCGTGGGGATGTCCTCTTTTTCTGTTTCTTTGCTTTTCAGCCTTCCGGGAAGAGCCCTCAAAACCGGAAGGAACTGACACAGCTGAAGGTGCTCGTCGTTGAGGAGAATAGTTTTCAGACTGCTGCTCCGGGACTGGACAGCGGCGCGCGTCTGCTTGGTGGCTGCTGAAGTGATGCCCGCCTTCCCCTCTGGCGTGTGATGACAGGTGGAGCCACCTGCTTTTGCAAGAATGCTCGTGTGACCTCTCTTGCTCTGTTCGTCCTCTGCTTCGGGATCGGTAAGGAGGACATTTTCCGGAGCTTCTGCCCTTATCCAGGCAGTTTCTGTCACTACGGGAAGACGTGCGCCTGCTTCCAGGGCAATACTGCTGCAGGTGGCAGTTTCGCTTGTTTCTTTCCAGCCTGCGAGAGCACCTCCTCTTGTGGGAATCACCGCCCATTTCTGTGACGCCAATGGTATTGGGATCCTCTTTCAGGGCTCCGTTTCTCTTTAAATGACTTGAGCTCTGTATTTCAAAAGAAGAGATCGTGAGATGGCTATGTGCAAACACACAGCTTGGAGAAGCCCCAAACACAAACCCCTCCTACCAGGGAGTCCCACAGATTGCCTCAGGAGATGAAGAGGAAAAAAACAACAAAAAATGCCCCACTCTGCTTTAATTCGAAGTGCAAGGCCAGCAAGTGTTGTTCATTCCTACTTTTGGTTTTTGGCCGACTGGAAGCAAATGAGCATCATTTTTGAAAGCCCATCCAAAGAGCTGAGCACGGATTAAGGATGGCCCCAAATTGCGCGCTCTCTCTCTCTCGCGCTCTCTCTCTCTGTCTCTAGCTATGTACCTGCGTCCATTTTTCCCCTTTCAACTTTCCCTGAAACCCCCAGCATACTTGTTCCAGTGCTCAGGAATAAGCCATTCTGGTTTTGCTGTCTCAGCTCAAGTGACAGCACTAAAAATAAACCAAGCAGTCTTTCCCTTTTTTTTTTCCCCAGGATTTGAGCATGACTAGGCTCTACTTCCAATGTCTCGCTGTGCTTCAGGAAGCGGAGCTGCAAGTAAAGAAGCAGCAGGGCTGCACGCAATTCAGCAGCAGCCACTGTTTGAGTGATTCCGGCTGCAGCAGGAGAGCTGTGAAGAAAGCTGCAGGGTGGGAGGGAAAATACAATGCAGACGCTACCAAAAAAGGAAAAAAAAAAAAAGGAAGAAAAAGACAATTCCCACTACCCATTTGGTGCCTCTCTCCTTCCCTCTCTTCCCCCCTCCCCGTTACCTTCAGCATACGAGGAGCAAGCTGCGGTCTCAGAAATCCAGCCCCCTTCTTATTAGCCCCTGGCTGACCAAGGCACGAAGGGGGATAAGATGGCACGGGCGCGTCAGAAGTGCATTCTCCAAGTGTCTCACCATCGCACCTTGGGAAACAACAGTGATCTCAGTTGAGACATGCCCTGTCAGCCTCCTCTTGGGCTGAATCCCATCCTGCCATCATCTAGGAGCAGCTGATACGTCATACTGAGAACGTAACCAAGACTACAAGCTGAAAATTAGATGCTGCTCTTCCTACCACGGCCGTCCCTTGCAGAGCAAGAACTCATCCTTACACCACCTCTGGCCTGAATTTCTCCTCCTTTATGGCATTCGCCAGCTCCACAGAGCACGTACGTAGCAAGTTACGCAAGTGCAGCAGGTGAAGGCCAAGCAATGAAAGACACTGCGTGACATGGGGAATTCCAGACTGGACAGAACGCAATTCTACCAATAGTCCTTTCCGCCCAGGACAGAAGGAAAAACACGTCAGAGGAGCAGAAGAGAGGTTTCAGCAGCGTGAAAGGGAAAGGTACCCCAAACCCATCTGAATACTCGCTCTTACCTGATATAAAAAAGTAAATACGCCTGCTGACTGAGAACAGTTTGGAGGTCGCAAAGGACTACCGAGGCATCATTCATCTCATACCACAGTCCATTACTGGCCTGCAAAGAAAGGCAACGATGCCTTTAGAGCAACTCTAGAGCGTGCTCTCTACAGGAAAACCCAGACAGAACACTAGCAGACAAAGGAGACACCAAGACTAGTCAAAGGAGACAGGTAACGAGCTCTTTCCCCTTCAAAACAATGGTTGTCAGTAACATGCTGGGACAAGTTTCTCTTCACCAGCACAGATTCTGCCCTGCAAGAAATGAAGCTGATGCTTACCTTGGTGAAGCAGAAATAGTGTCCTGCACGACCGCTGGCACCTCTGTGCACCAGGACTGCATATAAGGCGTAGAGAACTGGTTCTCCAACTGGCTGAGACATGTATGCTCGCAGGTCCAAATACTCTGGATATTCCACATCCTGAAGACAGAGCAAGAGGATTCAAAACTCATCTGGGAACACTTCGTGAAAGAGCCGGGGAAGAACACTGCTAAGAATGTGGGCTGGAAGCTCAGACAGACATGTTTTGCCTCCTCAGAAATCGGTCTTCCCAGAGACAACATTTAATCGCTTCCATTGCAGAGAACTGCTCAATGCAAAACCAGCTCTTTCAGAGCGGAGCATACGCTTATCGTCACACGGGAGCTTTGCTGTTACCGGAAGAGAAAGAGTAAGACCTACTTCTTGCGCTGATTTTGCCTAGACATCTTCTGTCGCTATGGTTACAGTCGGCCGACATTAACAACTTTGAACAGAGCGTTCCGCCTTGGGAAATCTCCCTTCCCAAGAAGGCATTACACTTGCATAGATACCTTGCTAATCTTTCCACCAGTGAAGTTGGCAAATCTTTTCAGGGCTATGGTGAGAACGTTGGAAGAGCGATGTATTGTAAACCTCTTGGATGCAGCAACCATCTTTTCACACCTTCAAAGCAAGCACAGGCAATTGTTTCAAGGCATCTTCCCCCCTCCCCCTCACGCCAAAAGTCAAGCAAGTTTCCATGTCTCTCTCACGCTCATCCTAGCTGAATGGTATTTCCTTGCCTAAGACGGGGCTTCTTTCCTTAAAGCCACACCCTGCATTTCAGCCTTGCTCCTGCAGAGAACCTGGCAGGATGTAGGAGGCCAGCTCGATAAGGAGCGGGAACGTTGTCTTTCGGTAGCCAAGCAAATGCCTGAGCACGTATCTTTGCTGGGCCCAAAAGTAAGGCTTGCCAACAACACGCAAGGCAGCAGGAACGTGACTCTCTCACCGGAGCGTGGTTCCGGAATGCGAGCTAGCGCCTGCGCTTCTTATCAAAGATTTCCAACTAGTTGAACAGAATGACACCGATTCCGCTCTAAGAAGCAAATGTACTCTTTTCCAAGCTTTGGGTGACTTCAGGGTTCATTAGCTGCACAACCCAAAGCTGCTCCGAGGCGGACAATGGGTTCGGCCACTATCTCCTAGTCCGATGGCATTAGGAAGACTACTTACTTGCTACATTTGTAGCAATTCTCACCATCCAGCAGCTCAGGTCTCACAAATTCTTCGAGCGCCCCGGGGACAGAGGAGGCTGCCTGGAGGAGGAAGAAAGGAGGGCACTGAGTTGCTGGAAACTCAAATGCCAACCCGCAACTCCTCTTTTGCCGCAGGGCCTCCCTCGTGCACACGTGGGAGACCTACTTGCGAAGCAGCGAACACCGCGAAGAAGGAGGCAGAAGCAGAGTATGCTGAACACTGACCTTGTTTGAAAAGGACTGTACTTTGGTACCAAGAGCTACCTGTCTGCGGTAGCGCACAATCAAGTTATCTGTGGTACGCCTTTGCGTAAATCACAAGAGCAAAAAAAGCCATCGCGTACCAATCAGAAGTGTATCGGGGTAGTCCAAAACTGGGAAGTATCATAGGACGAGCATGCGTGCGGGGATACGCTAATTGCTCTCTCTCTGGCTTAAACCCCCCCACACACGGAGACCATTCACGGGGCTTCCAGAGGAGGACCAAGTCCAATCCACCTCCCAGCCTCCACCAAGCGTTTTTGCCGTGAACAGCATACATGCCTACGTGAACTCCGTCGAGTTTAGAAAGCCACAAAAAGAAAGAACAGCCCCCGAAAGCTCGGGGCCTTCAACGGCATCGTCAGCCACCGCTCCAAGACGTCTTACCTTTATCTCCAACGGGATATCGAGGAAGGCCTCATAGGACTCTGAAACTGCTTGGCAGCTCAAGCACGTTACTGGAAGCCAAACAGAAGCACTTCACAAAATGGGAAGGAGACTCACTTTGCCCGTTTACATTATTGAGAGCCGCTACTTCTTGGCACACCGCAAGCTCTTTGCGACAAACGGGCACAAAGGCACAGATCAGTTCCAAGGACAGTAGTAGTTTCCAAAAGTACCTCTGGATCTTAGGAATCCTCCAAATATTTGGTGAATGACCGTGGTGGCTTGCGACGACGTGTCCAAGCTGGAAACAAATTATCATCAGCGCTCAGAAGAGCCGAGGCGGAGAGGTAGCTCTTTCTTCAAAGAGCTTTTCTTTTCTACGAAAACCCTGGGCAAAGGTTTTCACGTAGGGTAGGAAAGGAAGGCGTCAAAAGTGCTAGAGAACACTTCAAGGTTAACTTGGTTCTGCTTACCTGGTGCTTCCATTCAAGCAAGCTGTCTGCATAGCAGCCACGGTGTAACATAAGAATTCGTGAGCATCTTCCTGTCTGCCAAAACAGAAATGCTCCCCTATTCCTAATAAACACAAAGGGCACAATGCTTATCTCTTCAAAAGGGACAGGAAACCTACTTTTCTAAAAGCTCTCTTTCCTACAACAATTAATCTCTCCAAGCCCTTTGCACCCGTGAAATAACCCTCTGAAAATTCAGACGTTTCTGCAAAGAACGCCATCTGAAATGACTTACGTCTAAGGTCACTGAAGACAGCCGTAGGCTCGACGGCGTTGTCAGAGCAGAACAGGACATGCTTAACGTGAGCTTCCATCGTACACAGCATGCAGAAGCCTTGCTCACGACCTGTCAAGAGTCAAGGAAGAAACCACCTCCGGCTAGTGCAAGATACCTACGTACCTGTGGAAAACCTTAAGCACCAACAATCTCCAAGTTGGAAGTGCGGTCTCTGCTCTCCGTTCCACGCTCTCTTCTCCAAAGGTGCCAACAGCCCAGTCTGTGCGCATAAGCATTAACCAGTAAGCCTGCACTAGCACGCATTTTCTGACGAAGCACCTGAAGGACTACTGCCAAGCCCTCTTCTGCAGGGAGGTGCACGGGAATAGCCCGACTAGCTCATATTGCTTTCACGGTGCTCTGTGGTAGTTTTCCTCTTCTTCCGGTTCAGCAGTGACCACATCAGGTCTCGCAGCGGTCGTGCATTAGGGAAACCCGGCTGGGAAGGAACACCGAGAACCTGTGATGCCCTCCTCCGAAAATTTATCATCTTTCGAGCAGCCGGAAAGCCACAGGCCAAATATTCATGAAGCGCCTTACTTCCCAATGCCCTTGATCATTCACAGGAGGGAAGAAAGAACCCTCCTTCGACGCCGGAGCACGGGGCATTAAAGGAAAGCAAGCACTCCCTCAGCTATCCTGAGCCTGCCGTGCATGCGCTCTTAAAAGGGAGCCCCTGCAGGGACACTAGGAAAACCCAGAGTCTGCTTCACAGAGTCACTGCTGTCCTTTCACCTGCAGAGCTGTCCAGCAGCTTGCAAGGAACGTGTTCACAAGTACTCACACGACTGGCTGTGTTCCCCAGAAAGCAGGTAATTGGCCAGAGGGGGCGTGTAGGTCAAACACTGTAGAACAGAGTTGAGGAAACACGTATTGCCCAGGTTGCGGAGTCCAGCTCCAACGCTTTGCCTTTGCCGCCAAGCCACAGAAATCTTCTCGGGTGGGAAATGCATCCTTTGTGGCGGAGCAATTCCGTCAGTAACGCCTGCAAGGAAATTAGATTCTAAGAGAGACTGCCGGCCTTTGTTTTAGGAACGGAGGTTTCAAAGGCAGCGTTCTGGAGAGCAGCCCCCACAAGAACCAGCTGCCCTGCAGAACACAAGCACGTAGTAGAGACAGCCCAGGAAGGCTGCCACTCACGTTGGCTGGTCAGCGCACAGTTGGGGAAGAAGAGTTTACTCATCTGTTTGACTTTTTCTCATGGGCAACCACGACTACTCGGCCTTCAGGAACTGTTGCCGAGTCCCTTCCATCCCCAGGCGCTCAGCTGATAGTCCAATTATGCTGGCCTTTTTCCTTAGCCACTGCCAGCGCCTTTGGGGAGTCACAAAATTCACCTTTACTCTTGAAGTCTTTACTCACAGGAGTAGCTCCTTTCTAGGCCAGCTCCTGCAGATGGGGCCTGACTGCAACTTGCAGAGCATGACTTCATTTCTGTCACACGCAATTCCAGTTGGAAAAGGAACGAGCCCAGTTATCCAGAAGGCTCGCTGAGCCCACGCTCGCTTCCGCCAGCGCGACCGCGAGCACCCGGGCAGAGAGCGCGCGAGGAGCTGCTGCGCCGCCGCCCTCTCTGCCGCAGAGTGACCCCAGCTCTGCGGGCCATTGTGACGGCGGGCAGCTCGGCCAATGAGGAGGCTCGTAGCAGCCGAGTGGGCCGGTCCTGATGCGGCGCAGCCAATCGGATCGCAGCGTGTCTGTGACGGGCAGGTACCGGGGTGGCGTGGCCCTGCCCCCCTTTAGGACCCGGGGCCGTTGCAGAGACAGGGCTCACCTGGCGCCAGGGACCCGACGGGCACCATCCGCAGCCTGCGGCCACTGCCCAGCCCTGCTCACGGCGGGGGCGGGGGCTGTGCTTCCGCCGGCACGGCTCACACCTCCTTCCCAGGCAGAATAAGCCTACTCAGAAAAACGGGCATGCTGCTGTCACCGTACCTGTTGTGCAGTTTGCGCTGGCATGTTCACGGTGGGGCGGGTTGTCTTTTCCCCTCTTGGGGACCCAAGTATCCAAATGGTACTCCACTTTGACCTTGCCTCTCCGAGCTGCTCTGAGGGAAGGGCTCGGATCTGCAAGTGCAAAGCAATGCTTTTGAAGCCAGCCAGCATTTCATTCCTAATAGGAGAAGAGGAAGAGGAAGAAAAGAGGAAGGAGGTCATTTAAAGCAAAGGCGCATTGTGTGACGTCTTACTATGAGCTGCTTAGACTATGGACAGATATCTAACTCTGACTCTGCCAGCTGAACATGTTAGCCCCCTCGAGTAAAGATCCCATAAAAGGCTACACTCCCTCTCGCTGGGGTTCATCGCTCATAGCAACACATTCTTCACATCCTGAACCACTCAGACCCCTTAATGTGTAAATGTAGTGTATGAGGAAGGAATATGTTCCATTATTCCATATCCCTAGATTTATCATTGAGACTGACAGGTGTTATTAAAAAATAACCAGTCAGTTTCCAGAGCAACTCTGGCAGGATCTAGAAGCACAAATTTTCTGAAAGCAAACATTTTCATGCTTCCTGTAACACCCTGGAAGTTTCAGATATTTCTGACTAAATTGTGAGAGAAGACTAAATGAAAGAAAGATAAATAACCCAGACGAGTAATAGCTGTTCATCCAGTCTTAACCCAGCTATCCACTGAACACCACGGCTTTCACATAGTCTAGATGACAATTCAGAAATCCATTACATTGTCAGTCTAATCCAGGCTAGAACAGGACTCAGTCCAATGCAGATACATTGCAGACTTCATGGCGTAGCCCAAACAGACTAGCTTCCCTCACTCATCATCTTACACATGGCACTGTATGGGCATTGTCCCAGGAGTTGCCCCTGCTCCACGACACGAGCAGCCACCGTAAGCACAGTCTAACTAAGGCTGCGTTGCCTGTGACATCTCTGCTGTCTAAGCTCCACTGATGACTTTCCCTGCTAGGGACGGTCAGAGCAGATCACTCTTCAGCTGAGTAACCCAATTCAGCTCTCTGCTCTGAAGGCCAACAGTTTGTCAAACAACCTCTAAGCCCTCTAAGTAGCACAAATAAGCTAGTTTTTCTGGCAGATAGAGATGTCCTTAAACTCATGCCAGAATCAGGGGAAGGGTCTTCATTCATATGTTTCACAGGCTCCAGGCCAGCTGCAGCATACTGGGAAAAGAATGAGATGTTGCTCCAAAGGCAGTACTGAATTGCGTAGTTCTGTGAACATCTAAGCAAATGACATTTATCTGGGGAGGTGGAGCAGGGAGGGGCTCTATTGCAAGTCTGAAGTCCTGAAGTTTTTCTATTTAGATAAATCTTCTGATTTGTTTTCAGTAAGATATCTTTGGAGTGAAGAAGGAAGCTATTCAGTATTATGAAGGTGCATTAAATGTTTGAAGCTTTCAAAATAAGAGTTTATTTCTGGGATCGATAGTGCACAAAATATCTCGCACCTTCATGCAAGGAAGGTAGGCCTATTTCCTCATTTAAGAGATAAAAAGATCATTTTCAATCTGCAGATAGAAGCATAGAATAATTTAAGTTGGGAAGGATTTCTGGAGGTCATCCAGTCCAACCTCCGCCTCAAAGCAGGTTCAGGCAGATCAGATTGCTCAGGCCCTATCCAGCTGAATTTTAAGTATCAGCACAGATGGAGAGTCTACAAATTTGCACCTAATCCAGTTTTTGATCACTCTCGTTGGGGCAGGAGACAGAAATTTCCTTCTTCAGTTTCCCAAGTAGTCCATGGCTAGTTGCTGTGTTATAGGGCAGAAAATGTTTGGTAGGTTGGAGATAAACAACAGCCAACTATTCAAAGATAACTCAGTGTCTAAAAGCAGTCTGGTCTTTTGTGTATCTAAGCAGGGTAAGCATTTTCCTTGTGTACCTAACCATTATAGGCTGTTTTTAATCCTGTTGTCTGTTTCTTGAAATGGGCAAGTACTTCTGAAGATCTGGCTCAAGGGGGGAATAAACTGGCTTGATATCTATGGTACCTACTCTTATCTTTCTAGATGAAACAGGTCAGTGAGAGAATAGTTTTGTACATATGCAATACCTTGAAGCCTATGCTAGAAACAGACCTCAGCAAGAACTGAAACCTCAGTTCAGTCACCCATATGAGAAGAACTCAGCTTTGAGAGCATCAGCCAGGTTACTGGTAACCTCCAATAGAATAACAATAATTTTTAACGGGAGGTGAAAATGGCAGAACCTTTACAGTGATGACTGATTCCCTTTTTGTTCATGATTCCTTCCCTTTCAGCATGAGATTTTTCACCCTCTAAAGGGAAAGTATTTTATTTGGTGAATCGTCCCAACTTATTCTTGAGCGGAAAATGGCCAATTTTCCTTCACAACAGGGATGCAAGCAAATGAGAAATCCTTTCTCAGCCAAACCTGGATGATCTGGTGGTATCTCCTCCTCTCCGGAAAGATGAAAAGCTGAGTTTTCCTGCTGCTGTTGCCATTAAGTGCTTGCCACCACTTCATTAAAGAGAGAAAACTCTCTTACTTTCTTCTGCCAGGATCTGGATTTGTTATTTGTATGTTTACAGGTTGCAGTCACAAAGGTCAGGATGGTGGCAGGTCCATGGAGCTAGGCCAGGTCTTACCAAGTTGGCACAGCTGCAGCCTAACCATTATGTTCATATTTCAGCAAAGCTGAAATCAGGGCTACTCTGCCCTGTTAATGGACTTTGTAGCCCATACGGAGCTATAACTACACTGCTACCACCTTTCCAAGGCCTTGACCTTATGGCATAGCTGAGCTTTATAATTTATCAGAGCAGCAATCCAAGCATGATTGCATGCCAATCAATGTTGGAGCCACAATCCAGTTTAATTATCGGGATATTTTTCACAGCTTTGTTTAAAGACTGGATGAAGTTTCATACTTTGGCCGGTCCTCCAGTGCTTTACACTACAAAAACCTAAGGACTAGGTATCCCAGTAGAAATACGGGGATTGAATCTCTCTCCATACTGGAATATAACCTAAGTCCCAGCTGAACACTGACAATTTTCCTAAAATTCTTAATAGTACTGTTCTTGATTCATTGAGTTTTCCTCACCTGCTTGCAACAGGGAAACCCCAAATGCCCCTAGGACCTCCTGACTCTAGGCAATGCTGTTCTACCACACATTGACTGACTTTAGCATTGCTGTCATGACAAGTCATTCGGCAGGAATTTTCCCAAATCTCCTACTGGAACTGAAATTTTTGGGAAGGAAAGAAGAAGAACAGGATTCTAGATGGTGGATCATAAGGCTTTCTTAGAAAAGCAAACTGTAGCTTTGAAGAGACATCAGATCTTTAACATTTTAAATTCCCTAATTTTGTCTGGGTTTCTCTAGGTGGAGACTAAGGGATAGATGAATGCAGGGCTTATGAAAATCTGTTCTTTTTGATGATATTTGTCAGAAAGCATATTTAGGTTTGAGATTTTGATTCTTGATTGAAACATGCTGCCAGTTCTGCTGAGGCTTAGCTCTAGATGGCTTTGAATATCTTAAACATCAGCACAGAGAGAGAAGGTGTGCAGATGTGACTCACTGCTGTGGAGGTAAGCTCTTTGATGACCAAATGATGTCTATGATTTCTTTTCAAGCTATTTCCTTCCTTTGAGCTGGCAGTCCACTGAAAAAGACAGTTTTGGACAACTCAGAAATCTGGCTTAAAAAAACCCTCACATCTCTGTTCAAGATAAGGACAGTGCAACATTGATAAGTATAAAAACTGTGAACTTCACATATCTGATGAAACTTAATAATCAGAAACAAGAGATAAACCTTGAGCTTCAGCCTCTGCAGCAACAGAAGGATGACAAATAGCAGGACCAAAAGGTTACACTGTCACATTCTTTTTCCTACTTTTTAGGACTGTCAGGCCAGTGGGATAATAGTGCACATAGTCCAAATGTTTTTACTACCCTGTGCATATTCTAATTTTAGCATTCTTGAGATAAATGGCTTCTGAGATAGCAATGACCTTTAATCATCACTACTTGATCAAAATTCAGACTATAACATACTGAAGATAAGTTTTCTCCTTAGCCATGTGTCTTTGGGCAAAAACAATTATGTTTCTCAGTCACGTTACCTCTCAGTGTAAAATATGCTGGCAGCAGTTTGACAAAGAGAGACTTGTAAAATCCTTCTTTAGTGTGCCATAGATGATCATAGGGACACAAGCTTTGCTATCTCTATGCACAGCTTTAAGGAGAGGAAGTCGGGGAAATAAAAGCCCTAGCAGTCATGCAGTGGAATGCAAAGGGAATCTGCAAGACCTCTTTCCATCCCACTTTGACTGTAAGCCTCATTCATGCAGAAGCAGGGACCTCTCACCTGTCTGAGATTCATTCCATCACTTTCAGCTCAATAAAGATCTAAACTCCTTCTGCCAACTGAGGGACAATATTCATAAACTCAGCCAGAAGGGATGGAACATCTATTAGTGATAGAACACCTATCCCTAGAGCTAGCTTAGTTGAATCGATAAAAGGATGCCAAAGCCTTTCCCAACTTTCTCAACTGCCAGAAGTGATTTGGCATTTATTCTCAAAGCCACATTGACGACAGATGTGTAGTTGGTAAGTCACAATCTTATTTCAGTATTCTTTTTTTGGAGTGAAAGAACACTTCAGCTTGATTAAATTTCAAATTATGTCCAATGTCCTTAAAATAACTACCAGTTCACTCAGTTGCCTCAAGTTAACTGATGATACGTAGAGGTGAAAAGCAGGAATAAGTTCCTGTTACTTTACAATAGTAGCAAAATTAGAAGTAAACCTTTCTTGAATTTCTGTGATTTTTTCATGTTTCCAGGCAGAATAGGAAAAAAGGTGGCAGTCATGACTGACGGAAGAGAGAGATTTGACAGAAGAGGGAGAGTTACTTTCCCTAGTGTTTGGGGGGGGGGGAGGGGGTGAAAACACAGGTGTCCGTTCTCTAAGACTTCCTTTCCAGAACTTCAGGTTCTTCGTGTTACACTGGAAGAGGCTACTCCTTTCATTTACTGAAGACGTAGCAGAAATGGCCATAAAATTCAAATCACATTTCTTTTCTCCTCTTGAATATCTTTGAAAGCTTTTTCTCGTCTCCATGGACTGGTGGTTTTCCTATAAGGGCGAACGTTCCTAATAGAACAGAGAACTGAAATGCTGTGCCACACGCTCCTCAGCCAGGAGTCCTGTTTGTGCTTGGAACTTGGAAGTTGAAAGCAAGGATTCCTCCAGGTTTCAGTAGCAGAGGAACACAATCTTTCAAGATAAAAATTGAAGATACAACCAGTTAAAAGTCTACCTAAAATCACTTCTAACAGTTAAGTACCTTTCCAAATCTCACCCTTAGAAGCTGATCAAGTCTTCCTTGGAAGTCCTACTCTTCGTATCAAGGTTTTGATAAATTTTCCCCAAAGTTCTCTTTCTAACAATTCTTCTGAATTTTCTCTACTATGACCTAAAACTCTCCTCAGAGCATCCTTCACCTCCTTATTCCTTAGGCTGTAGATTATAGGATTCAGCACCGCAGTCTCCACTGAATAGAACAGAGAGGCCCATTTATCTCAGTCCAATGAGTAGCTGGACATTGGCCTAACATACATAAAAACGGTAGTCCCATAAAACAACAAGACAGCTCTCAGATGGGAAGCACAGGTGGAGAAGGCTTTGCATCTGCCCTTGGAGGAGTGGATCCTCAAGATGGTGGAGATGAGATAGATACAGGAGATTAGAATTGCCAGAGATGCGAAGATGCCATGAAATGTACCAAAAATATGAAGTACCATCTCGTTGCTATAGGTGTCAGAGCATGAAAGCTGGATCATAGGGGGAAAGTCACTGAAGTAATGACTGACAACACTGGAGTCACAGAAAGAGGGTGTGAAGGTGGAGATAGTTTGTGCAAGTGCATGGACAAAGCCAATGAAATAGGAGATGATTACCATCTGTGTATAGGCTTTTGAGGACATGACAGTTGCATAAAGTAGAAGGTTACAGACAGCCACACGCAGTCATATGCCATTACTGCCAGCAGGAGACACTTAGCACGAGCCCCGAGGAGAAAAGTGAATAGCTGTGCCACACAGGCACTGATTGAAATGGCTCTCCTCACTGCTGAAGAGTTCACCAGCAACCTTGGGGAGATAGCTGAGCAGTAACAGAAAGCCACAAAAGCCAAGCTACCGAGGAAAAGGTACGCTGTGTATGAAGCCGGGGGATCAACCTTGATCTGCGTGATCATTCCAAGATTCCCTATTAATGTGCTTAAAAAAAAGCAAGTCACCTTCACCTCTTGGCTTTGTTAGTCCAGAGAGGATAAACCTCAATGGCCTCATAGTGATTCCTCTCAGGCATGCTGGTAGCACACTCGTGTTATCTCCCAACAAGAAACTGATTCAACCCCTAGAAGTAATGGGAAACTGGCAACACACAATTTATTTTCTCAGTAGTCACAAGTATGGGGCATTTTCATCATAGCTTCTGACTAGACTTCTTTAATTACACATTGAAATGACCTGTGATACAAGGGAGTACTGTTCCTATTTTTCAGGTCAGATAAGAAAGCCCAGAAAGATGAGATAGCTTATTTAAAAGGCAACAACAGCACTCTGAAACACTAGTGCTTCTTTCTGTATTGCAGTTACCAATACATTTTTTGCCTACTAACTAACCCCCAACCCCACCCCAATCCCCCTCCCCCAACTGGCCCTAACCTAAGCCCAACCAGCCCTAACCACAACCCTAAATGGCAGACCCTAACCCTCTAACCCTAAACCCTTAATGGCCCTGACTCCAACCCTCTAAACCCCCTAACCCTAAAACCCTAACTCCAACCCCTAACAACTCTTAATCCCAACCCTAACCCCAAACCCAACCCCAACCCTAAATGGCTCTAACCCTAACCCTCCCACTCTGCCTTGATGGCTCTGAGCGTAACCCCAACCTCTGACCTGCTACCTTGAACTTGTAGTCACCCTTACTCCTTGCCCTGTCACCCCTAAACTGGCTATGTAACCTGCTAAGGGTAGCTCTCTAAGCCTAAGGTGTATATGTGTATGACTGTATGTATGTATATATACAGTGCATACACATTTTATTATTTGTATATGTGTCTAAAAAGAAATAAGTATGGGAAGGCTTAATTTGCATATTTAATGAATTCATTAGCAAGAGTAGGATACTATCTGGGAGTAAATAATTTTTTTTATTTTAATTGTAGAGTAATAATTATTTACTCCCAGCTGGTATGCTAGAGAAAAAGAAGACAGAAGAAAACAGAGAGCAAAGCACAGATTAAAGAGCAAAGAAGAAAAGCAAAGAGCACAGCGGAGAGCAGAAAGAGCAAAGCACAAAGTGCAGACCACAGAGATTACAGACCACAGCGCACAGAGCAGAGAGCAGAGCAGAACACTCGTCGTTGCATCATCAGCAACTCTTGGGCTTCTATCCTCACAACACACAAAACGTAACAAACAAGCCCACATCTACATCACCTGCACATACTCTTCAGCATCCATCTCTAATCTCACCAATACATCAGCCAGCACATACTCTACATTCCTGCAGAAACAGGCAAGTGCACCTCCAGGTTTTTGGACAGCTCCCAGTAACAGGGTGACCAAGCACCTCCAAAAACCGCCCTGCCTAGAAAACACCCAGCTCCGAGCCGAAGCTCCACACCCACGCAGGCAATGATTGATCACCACCTCGCAGAGCATTGGGGACTCAGGGGGGAAAAGAAACCCAGCTGGGAGCAGAACCCCAGCTGTGTGGGTCTTTGGTTGGTTGGGTTTTTTTGGTTTTTTGTCTGGTTTGTTTTTTTTTTTTAAAAAATCTAAGAAATTCTAACTAGAACCTGAAAAAAGAAAAGAACATGCATACAAGGTTAGACACACTAACAACCCCACCCAACAATCAAACAACTGCCCACTCACTCCCACCCCAGCCATTCATCACCCCTACTAACAGAACCATCTCCTTCCATCCTTTTTTAAAGGTAACACTGTACTGGCTTAAATAAGAATCCCCCCAAATGGCCACTCAATCAAAAAAGAGTTTAAAGAAAAGAATACTTTTACTTCTTACTGAAACCCCCCCAAGAAGTTTCATAGATACATTATTCTGCTCTGGTGACTGCCATTACTACACACCCCCCAACTTCCCCCCCCCCCCCCCCAAACACACACAAAAAATGGCAGCACAGAAGACACTGCCAGCCAGAAAGACCTATGACGCCACAACCGTGCAGCTCTGATGCCCTGGACGAGCCCATGAAAGAGTCAGATGCCACCACCCGTGACGGAAAAGGGCCAGCAAAGCTGGGAAAAGCAATGCAGAAGAGGCCAGCAAGAAAGACCTGAGGCTGTGACAACACTGGGGAGAAAACCCTGAAAGGGCGCCAGGAAGACACACAACAAGAGCGGGCTCAGAAGAGGTGTGGCCAGTGAGGCCTCGATGATGGCTGCAAAGATGACTGACTGCAAACGGCCACGATGTGGAGTCAGAGCAACAGACCACCCCCTTTTAGCTGCCTGCACAGAACAAGACACAATCCATTGGAGCAATGCTGACGAGTCAGGCCAGGCAAAAAGACAGTGGATGCCTGCCATGCTAGTGCTGCAGAGCACGGGCTGTGCTCCTTGAGCACAACGAGCAAGAGCAACATCAAGACCTGAGCAAAAGAGAGTACAGCTACAACACACACCACAGACTGCACAACAACACAGACACAGGCTGGAGCCGCTCTGCCTAGCACATCCTCACTTTCTGCCATGCACACCCCACTGCCTCATGCACACACACATCCCGAACCACCCTCCACTCTACACTGAACGTCAGCACACACCTGCGCGCGCACACACACACACACACACACACACACAGTCAAGACACCCCAACACCCTTTGCCCATCAACTTAGCTCTTCCGGTGCTCTGCATCACCATCGGTCCTCAAGAGCCATCCTCAATGGCAGACCCATCTTCTCCGATCTTCCTTTGCTTGCCACATTTGCCTTCACCTGCCACACCAGAGCACAAGTAGTCACCCCCGTGCCAGTTGGCTCCAGCCTCACCTGCAAGAGCACTCTCCACCAAAGCACCATGGGTGCTCCGCTCACCTGAACTGCGCCAATTCCAAACACCAGCATCCTGGCTGGGGGGAAGCCCATGGCACCTGGAAAAAACAAAATAATGAAGCCACTCTTCTGGCAGGCAGCGCTCACCAGCCCTACAATGCCCAACACCAATCCGCTCACCTGAAATCCTCAGCCACGCTTGGGAAAGGCCCACACCATACCTGAAAAAGCACAGCAAAAGACATCACCAAGAGGCAACCCGGCATCACCCTACCACGCCATCAGATTCTGACCCAACAAGCTCCCCCTCTTACCTGCTCGGGCTCTTCTCAGCACTCTACTTCTCCTCTTCACAACTTCCTGCAAAACCTGAGACAACCACACCTTGAGGTGATGCCAAAACCACACCCCACCACAACAGTACCTCACTACAACACCTTTGCCTGCTCTGCTCACCCATCTTGACTGCTGGGCCATTGGCCGCCACGCCAAGGCCCACCAGGCACCTGTAAAACCAGAACAGCGCCAACGAGACAACAGCCCTACACTGGGCTCTGCGTCCTCTCTCAGACCAACACTCACCTTGCCCTGCTCCTCCCGGACGCAAGCAACTTGCTCTCCACAAGGCTCCACACCTACAAGCACAAAGCAAAAATTAACCAGGGAACCACTGACCACAACACTCCTTCCAACAAGGAATCTCTAGCTCACCTTCTTACGGCATTCCCCTTCCTTCCTCCATCTCCCTCAAGAGATCCAAACACTAATCCGCATCTGCAAAAAAGCAATGTAAAATGGAACACACAGATGCTGACCAATCACTGTCCCAGCCCATCACTGCCACACTCCACGCACTATCATTCCTAACACCCACAGGCAAGGCAGCTCCAGCCCCGAACAGACACACAGACACAAACATGAAGGAAAGCCCTATGCAAAAAGAACTATTCCCATGCATAAGATGCTGCCAGCCAAAAAGCCCTACAATGCCACAACCACACAGCTCTGATGCTCCGGATGAGCCCACGGAAGAGTCAGACGCTACTGCCTGTGATGGAAAGGGGCCAGCAAAGCTGGGAAGAGTGATGCAGAAGAAGCCAGCAAGGAAGACCTGAGGCTCTGACGATGCAGGGAAGAAAATCCTGAAAGGATGCCAGGAAGGTGCAAAACAAGAGCGGCCTCAGAAGAGGAACGGCCAAGGAGGCCTCAATGATGGCTGCAAATGGCCACGATGCAAAACCAGAGTGACACGCCACCCCTTTTAGCTGCCTGCACAGAACAAGGTGCTATCCATTAGCACAATGCTGATGAGTCGGGCCAGGCAAAAGACAATGGATGCCTGCCGCGCTAGCGCTGCAGAGCATGGGCCACGCTCCTTGAGCGCAAACAAGAGCGACATCAAGACCTGAGCAAAAGATACCACAGCTACAACACACACCCCATAAACTACTCAACAACACAGACACAGGCTGGAGCTGCTCTGCCTACCACACCCTCACTTTCTGCCATGCACACCCCACTGCCTCTGCCTCACACACAGCACTCATCCAGAAGAGTTCTCCATACTACACTGTATGTCAGCACACACACCCAAGACACATCGACACTTTGCTCCTCACCTTAGCTTTTGCAGTGCTGTGCGTCACACCATTGGTCCTCAAGAGGCATCCTCAATGGCAGCCACATCCTCTCTGATCTTCCTTCGGTCACCACATTCGCCTTCATTGCCTGCCAAACCAGAGCACGGGAGATCACCCCCATGCCAGCCAGCTCCAGCTGAAGAGCACCCTCCACCAAAGCGCCACTGATGTTGTGCTCACCTGTGCCGCACCAACTCCAGACTCCAACATCATTGCTGTGGGGACACCCATGGCACCTGGAAAACCAAGACAAAGTTACTATGCTGCCAGGTAGCGCTGACCAGCCCTACAACAACTGAAACACCATTCTGATCACCCATTCTACCTCACCTGAAATCCTCAGCCATGCCTGCAAAGGGCCGACATAGTACCTGAAGAAGCAAAGTAGGCAGCCCCAGAAGCCAGGGTAGGGGTCAGAAGCAGAGCCACAGAAGGGCAGGTGGCACTAGGTTCACAGGCATGGATATAAGAAAGGAGCTGCCAGGCAAGACTGCAAATTGGTTCCTGGTGGTTCCGAGAAGTACAACCGTTTCTTCTCTCTCAGCACTGAGGCTTAGGCAAGAAGAGAGGTGAGTTCATTAGCTGAGGGGAGGTTGGTTTTTGAGCTCTTCAGGCACATGGGCTTACTCACAGTCCGCTTTGCTTTCCAACAAGGTGACTTCCTTTCTCATCCTACTGCAGTTACAGGAAGGGAGAAGGCTTCCTTCCCTCTTCATACAAAATCTGGACTCTTCTACAAGTCTGCATACTACAGAAAAACCCCACACAGTTTCTCCCTGAACAGGGCTGACAGTATTTCTGAGGAGCAGCAAAACATCCAGCGAGCCAGAAACCAGACTAGCTGATGAGAGCAATACCTCACACAGATCCACCTTACTGGAGATAAAACACACAACCACCACCTAGGGTGTAAGTGTAGAAGGAAATGTTTTCCCAGGACCCCTGCTCTCTTCTCTTGTCTGCAGTCCAGCAGAGGCACAAGCAATGCCTCAAGCATCAGCATGTTCAAAGAGCCCAGTGAGGAAGTTAGGCCCCTTCCACAGTAAACACACAAACACCAGAAAACAATACAGACAATTAACAGAGGATACAACTGCACACTCAGAAACCCTCGTCCACCCCTGAACACCCCACACCAAGATACCAACACAAAACCAAAACTGCCTGCTATAAGCAATTTTCTGGCATGCTCACAACTCCACCTTCAGCCATCTCATTGCTCTAACATTAAGGAATGGCCCTTGCTTCTCTAAATGCAGCAATAAGTCTTTCTGGATAGTTTCACTTCCACAAATGCTGTTATTTCCCAAGGCAGTTCCAGAGCACTATCCCCAAAGAGAGCAGAGACTGTGTGAACACCCTGGGTTTATGTAACCCTAGCCTCACCCACTGCCCTACCCACAAGCCCTTGGAAGGGGAGGGGCAAACCACTGGCAGCCATAAATACATAGGGCTAAGCAGAAGCAAGCCTTTTGCTTCCACTCAGTATCTGGATGGGAGAGCACAGAAAGGACAGACGGACCTCTTTGATAAAACAGACCATCTTCTTTATTACTGAAACCTTATATACTGAACCCATAATATCAGGAGGTATGTTATTAAGCTTTTTTACCCAAACTAGCACTAGCCTTTGCACTAAAAACTAAAAATCAGTTCTGCTTATGCTTAGAAAGAAAGCTACAAGATTCAACATAACCTGTTAAGGGAACACTACACCACAGTGCTCTAATTGGTTCAGACCTGCATATAATACAGCCGTTGTAGCAGGACAGCATTTCCTCTAGGGCAAACCAAGATATCAAAATAAACTCCTGGAACAAGGCTGCTTCTGTAATGTGAGTACTTCTGAAGAGGGGTACTTCCTGTATAGTACCTAGAGTGCTCAGAAAAAGGGGTCAGTAGGTGGAATGGGTAGTTCCCCAGGGGAGTACTAGCTCTGTATTTCTAAGTGGAGGACTGGCACAAGGAGGGAAGAGGGATGCTAAGAGGGCTGGAGAACCTACGCAGGGCTCTGGGGGCACAACAAGGAAGGCTGACAGAGTAGTCCAGAGTGAAATAAAGGGGTTCCTCAGGGCTCTACAGGACCAGCAGAGGTCTATGCAGCACAACAAAGCTCTAAAGAGGAACCCAGAGCAGATTAGACATCTCTTACGGAGACTAGAGAGCAACTAAAAGAAGCCAGAAGAGAACAAGCAAAGCCTCTGAAGGGGTTCAGAGGAAAAGAGGGGTACTCAGGCAGCTGAACGATGAACAGAGCACTCCAGGGCATAAGACAGGGCTCAGGAAGAGTTCTGAGAACACTGCAGAAGTTCTAAAGGAGCTAGAGAGCCAAAAGACAGCTCTAGGGAACAAGGAAAGCCCAAAGAGTGGTCCAGAGTGCACTAGAGGGGTGCTGAGGGGCCTGCATGGCCAAGGAATGACTTTGGGGAACAAGGAAGAAATCTGGAGGGCTTCTGAGGAGACTAGAGGGTTCCAAAGGGGGCTGTGGAGCCAGAGGACAGCTCTGGGGCACAACAAGCACCCCAGGAGAGGTTCTGAGCAGACTAGAGGGCTCCTAAGGGGACTAAATGGCACAGGGGAAAAAAAAAAAATCAAAACTGGGTAACATGACCGACCTCAGGAGGTGCTCTGAGTGGACAGGAGGGCTCCTATGGGATGTGGATGGCCAAAAGAGGGCTCCGGGACACAAAGGCCTCCAGAGGGGTTCTGAGCACACTAGAGGGGTCCTAAGGGAACTTGAGACCCAAAAGACAGCTTTGGAGCATGGCAAAGGCCTCTAGAAGGGTGCTAAGGGTTCTAGAGGGCCAGGAGTGGTCTGTGGGGGGGAAATAAAAGGTCAAAAAATGAAGCCAAAGCAGAATAGAGGGCTGCTAAAGGGCCAAAAGAGGGCTCCAGGGCATGAAGAAGGGCTCCGGAGGGACTCTGAGGGCTCTACCAGGGTCCTAAAGGGGTCTAGACATCCAAAACACAGCTCTGGGGCATAAAAAAGGCTGAAAGAGTAGTCCACAGCACACTTAGAGGGCTGCTAAAGGGTCTACATGGCCAAAAAATGACTCTGGTGAACCAGGAAGAAAACTGGAAGAGTTCTGAGGAGACTAGATGTTCCCTAAGGGGGCTGGAGGGCCAGAAGACAGCTCTGGGGCCCAATTGTGGCCAAAAGAGTGGTCCAGAGTACACTAGAGGGGTCCTCAGGGGTCTAGAGTGCCCACAGAAGACTCCGGTCCCAATCTTGGCCAAAAGAGGGGTCGAGAGCACACTAGGGGTTTCCTGAGGGAACCAATGAACAAAGAAAAAGCCTCTGGGGCCCCATTTTGGCCAAAAAAAGGAGTGCAGAGCAGACGAGAGGGCTGCTGAGAAGGCTGGAGGGCCAAATGAGGGCTCTGGAGCACCACAAAGGCCTCTGGAGGGATTCTGAAGGGACTAGCGGGGTGCTAAAGGGGCCGGAGGGCCAGAAGACAGCTCTGGGACAGAAGGGAGACTGAAAGAGTAGTCCAAAGTGCACTAGAGGAGTCCTAAGTGGTCTACCTGGCTGAAAAAATATCAACTGGGGAGCAGGGATGAGCTCAGGAGGTGGTCTGAGAGGACGAGAGAGATTCGCTAGGGTCTGGAGAGCCCAAAGAGCTCTGGGGCCCAATTTTGGCCAAGAGAGTGTTTGAGAGTGCACTGGAGGGGTGCTAACAGGTCTACAAGGCCAAAAAAGACTCTGGGGAACAAGGACAGCCTCCAGAAAGGTTCTTAGGTGGAATTTGAGGGATCCAAAGGGGTCGTCAGGAGAGCCAGAAGACAGCCCTGGGGCACAACAAAGGCCTCCAGAGGGATTCAGAGGTGACTAGAGGGGTCCTCTTGGTTCTAGAGGGCCAAAAGAGGGCTGCAGGGCACAATTTTGGCCAAAAGAGGCACCTAGAGTAGACCGGGGGGTTGTAAAGGGACTAGAAGGAAGAAAAAAAATGCTATATGGAACAACGAAGGCAAAAGGAGGGGTCCTGGTGGGACTAGAGAGGTGCTTGGAGAGCTAGAAGGACAACGGAGGGCTCCTGCACAATGAAGGCCAAAAGAGGGATATTGAAGGAATTAGAGAAGTCCTACGAGAGCCGGTGGACCAAAAAAGGGCTCTGGGAGCACTACAAAGGCCTCAGGAGGGGTTCTGAGGGTACGAGAGGGGTCCTAAGGACTCTACACGCTCAACTGAGCCCCTGGTGCACAATGAAGTCCAATGGAGAGGTTCTGAGGGGATTGGAGCAGTCCTAAGGGGACTAGACATCAAACAGAGGCCTCTAGGGTGCAATGAAGACTTTGGGGGCAGTGTTTGGACCACTTCTCTGAGGCTTTTGGGGTGACTGACATAACCGCTTCGCTTCACGTTACTCACAGCTACCTTCATCTATTACTTAGGGCTAAACCTGTTCCTATTTGCAGAGGGGCTTGTTGCTTGTTTAAACTTGACATATAGCCCACAACCTGCTCTGCGTGCTCCCTAGTCCCTTCTGCTTTCGCAACACTTGTGGTAATTCAAGGCGGTAATTAAGAGTCCCCATTGTCCCATAGGCTGGAGCAAGACATTGCTGCTGCTCTGAGGAGATGCCTAAAAGCCATGCTGTTTTCTGTAGCATCACTGGGGCTTCCCAGAGCCCAACGGTGTTCTCTTTGGCTTTTCCCGAGCCTTTTAGGTTTTTTAGGCTATTCCTTAGCCCGCCATTTCATGGCAATGTTCTCCTTAAGCATTGTGCACAGCACGATTATCCCAGATCAGCCACATCGTGTACGTACAGAGGCTTCTGAGAGGCGGCTCAGAAGAAAAGAGAGAAAAATCTCTTTGTCATCAGCGCATCCACCCGCCAACACTCTTCACCAGGAAGCGCTGTAAACTCCCATTTCTCTAAAGCGGGACTGAGTCAAGGCAGAGACGCAGATCACACCCCATCTTTGTTAGAACGCCTCACTGCTGCGGGGACTGGGCCTGGCAGCAGTTTTAGGAATGTTTGGGGCTTTGGAGAGAGTGCAGGGGAAGGTCTGGAGTCAGTGACAACGTTGAGGCAGGGCTCGGAGATGTTTTGGGGCCTGTAGGGGTGTTGGGGCAGGATTTGTGGGTGGTTTAATGGCTTTGGGGGGGCTGGTTGCAGGAAGGGTGGGACTCTGCGGGGCCCTCAGGGCAGGGGTGCCATCCCAGATGTGTAGGGAGCACATAGGGGTGCCCCACGTTGCTGTCAGCTCGGCGGGAGGAGCCACTGGTCTCCCACCCCATCAGATAGGGTGGCGGGGGGGGAGGAGGAGGGATCTATGAGCTTGCACAGAACGCCAGAGAAGGCAGCAGGGAACTCACCAAGGGCCCCGCATCCCAGAAAAGCTGCAAAGGAACCCGCGTCCCAGACGAGAGGAGACATCAGGCTGCTGTGCCGCTGCTGGACACATCCAGACCCCCGCGCAGACACCCCCCCCCCCCCCCCGCTCCTCCAGGCTGCATCCACAGCGGTGAGCGCATGCCCTGGCCCGCGCTGGGGAGGAACTGGGGCCCTACAGGCGACACACGGAAAAGGCAGAGTCAGAGCCGTGCTCCGGCAGACCCGGCGCGGCGCGGCGCCAGGTCCGAACCCCCCGCCCCCCCGCCCCGCCGCCTCCACGAAGCGACAGCCCCGGCGGGCAGGACACAGCCCGACGCCCGCGGCCACCCGAAAGCACACGCTCGCCTCACCGGGATCCCCACGTGCTCGACTCCAGGCGGCCTCGGCCCTCGCCCGCAGCCGCCGAGCGAAAACACCCACCCTGCTCGCCGCCATCTTGCTCCCCGCCGCCGCGCATGCGCTGGCTACGGACAGCGCGGGAGGGGCGGGGGCGAGCGGGAGCGGGAGCGGGGGCGGGGAGGCGAGACCCGCAATGGCGCCCTCGTGTGGTCGTAGCGCGGCGCTGCAGCCGGCCGGCTCCCGCGGGCGACCCGCAGCCCGCCGCGCCAGCCCGGTGCTCAGGCCGAGCAGCGAGCGCCCCGAGGCTGCTCTGCCCGTGCCCGAGAGAGCGGCAGGGATCAGCGAGCAGGCGCTGGGGCTGCCCCGGTCGCGGAGCAGCTCTGAGACGGCACTGCCCGTCCCCGCACCCCCAGGAAGCACCAGGAAGGAAAAGCCCTCTCGGGAAAAGCGCTCCCGGTCCGTGAGCACCGGGCAGGGGTGGACGAGCGCCTTCGCTTACCCGTCCCCGAGAGAGCGGAGAGTAGCGGTGAACACGGTGACCGGCAGCGCACACGTGTGCGCCGGCTGCCTGCACTGTTCTTCGTACGCAGCGGTGGCCGGCGGCGGCTGCAGTGCTGCCTTGTCGACACGCGAGGACAGCGGTGAGCGGGACGGAACGCAGTGCGCATGCGCTACGCCGATGAGTGTGCAGTGCCGCTTTTCAGACCCGCGATGGCAGCAGTGAGCGCGGCGGAACGCAATGCGCATGCGTGCTCCCTTTCGGTGCAGTACCACCTTCTCCCCAGTATCAGGGTCCACTCAATAAACAAAATAGTATGATAAATGTTGTCATCTGCTCCAAGTGCTTTCGCAGAAGAGAACGACATCAAAATGAGGTATTATTGCATTTAGTCTCCACTACACGTGCTACCCCAGTGCCACGGACTTGCTATAAAGGATCAGTGACGTACGCGTTCTGGCAGTAATATTCACGGAATGAATATGCACTCGATCAAGTAGGAGTGTTCATGAAAAGCTTTGCCAGTGCGTCGCTAGGTAACAAACCTAGACAAGCAGCTATTTGCCCTGATCCTTTGGCTTACGTTTCTTCTGCCCGATGTAGTCTAACGTACCTGAACGCAATGGCCTTGCGAGGCAGTGACACGGTGTCCGTGGGGTGGCTGTTCCAGGGTCTCTCGGGCTGTTCCAGGGTCCTCGGACAGCAACGGTGCTGGTCGACTTTCCCTTGTGCTGCACAGCAGGACAGCTCCGCACCGTGCCCTCCCAGCACTGCCGCTCCTCCCAGCAGCTGCCTAACTGGCCCCAATCCTGAGCAAAGCTACGACTCCCAGGAGCCCGCAGCACCCCTCCTTCTCTCCCTGCCCTCCCCATTTCCAAGAGGGACAGCCCCAGCCCCTGGGGACAACCCTGCCCGGTCACACTGCTGTCCAAAAAGCGGATTCGTTGCCCCGTGTGCACTAAGCCAATAATTACACGCTCAGGAGAGACATTTGCTTATTTATTTCAGAGTTGCGCAAGCCTGGCTGCTCGGTGGTTTCCCACAAATCAAGCGCATTCCCCCCACCCCCCCCACCCCCGGCTTTCCAAGTAGCATTTACACAAACAAATTGCAAGGTTTGCAACTTTCCCTTTTACACCGGTTGGTTAGTGATTTACCTACAACTGTAATATTGCTTACACACCATTTTACTACTACACATGCTCAGGGGAGGGGTCTTCACCCGGGCGTGGGTCTTTCTGACCTATCAGCGTGATTTTCTTGTATTATAATGAGGACAGGTCAGTTAGGGGATACCTCGAATTCTTTTGCTAAATTGGCAATGTATGCATAGAAAACAAAGCATCTTGATTTACAGTTTCTTTAAGGCTTTAGCAGTTCTAGGACGGCCTTGATTAAAGAATTATTTCCTCCCAGGAAATAGAGAGGTTCTCCTCATCTGCCTAGTTTAAAGAGCATGAACACTCTTTCTGAGCTTCCAAGATTGTCTTGCAACACCACCAGAGATGGAAAATGCTTCCTGCCCTGTACCGGGGAAAAACAGGGGCATTCCACTGTCCCCCGTGACCTGTGGGGACTCAGGCGTGAGTGACACACGTCCAGTAAGGAACAGACCCAGCGGGCCACTGCTGCAGGGCTGAGAAGGCACCGGCACCTGGAACCACAGCTCCTGGCCTGCCACAGAGCACGATGCGGCTGGCTGGTGGGAACGCCGCTGGCAGAGACCTGCCCGCCCCCGCCACCTCGAGAGGCGCAGCATGGTCACCCAGTAGCCCCGTCTGAGAAGACTACACCTCCCAGCATACCGTGCACGTGAAAATGGCGGCCCGGAAGCCCAGTGCTGGAAGACTACTGCTCCCGGCATGCCGCGGTGAAAACTACGGCTCCCCGCATGCCAGGCCGCCAACTCCCGCCCCGCCCCCCCCGCCCCCCGCAGCGCTAGGGGAGGTTTGACCCTCGGGAGATGCCGTTCCTTTAGGTTTATAAGTAGCTGATGGGAGGGTGTTAGATTACAGCATGTGTAGAAGGTTTTTTAGAGAATGTCATCAACCAGAAAGACCCAGAACATATCTTGTATTTACACTCCTCTTACCAGCACCACTTTGTCTGCCTGTCTAGTTGCAGTGTCCTTAAATGATGGCAGCTATAAGCAACTTTTGCCCCCTGGTCTCCAGGACTGGCTCTTTAAACAGGTGTTGTTCTTTCTGATAGAGCCCCGAGTGACATACCACTGACTTCCTCAGTGTGTGGTGATGTACATATTTGTGGTACAATGCCAAAGTAGGCCTTGTTAGCAAGACTATTTGTATCATCAGAAGACAAATACAGTGCAGTCTCCATCCTTCAAGATATTCAAAATCCAACTGGACATGATCCTGGGCAACTTGCTCTAGTTGACCTTGCTCTGAGCTGGGTGGTGGAGAGGGGAAGGGTGCTGGACTAGATGATCTCCTGAGGTCCCTTCCAACCTCAGTAATTCTGTGAGAATTGTCTGAGATGAATCCCACACTTGGAGTTCTACTTGGTAGTTTTTCTATTTAAAGAAACAAGAAGAGAATATAGACGATTAACACTGCTTATGTGTGTGCACGTGATTTACATAGGTCCATATCCTTGTTGAAATTCCAGAGAACTCCATGCGTGAATACAGTACCACAGGAATGTTTCCTTATGCATCGTAATAGGAAGAGTTTTGTATTTTAAGATTCAGAAGTGCAAAGAGATGTTGTCAGCCGAAAATCCTCTTCTGTTCAGCAGGATTATTTAGCATAATGACATTACGTATTCAGCTTTGAATATCAAAAGGCAGTATTATGTTTCTTCTTTAATTCCTGTATTTTCATGGGCCAATGATTTTTTTGATCCCGTTGGTATTCTGTAATTACATATTAATTGCATTAAGTTCAGAAACATCATCAAAGAAGCACCACGCAATGGTAATCTTAAAAATGTTAGGATTCAGATTTCTCTCGTCTTCCATTCTACATTGTTATAACCACGGCTCTCATCTTTTAATCTTTTTTCCTTGGTATAGCCTTTATCACGAATAGAGATTCATAATATGCTCAGAATATGATGCCTCAAAATATTGTATAAATTGCAGCCATGTGTTGTCTTGCTTTGATGCTTGCACTGATTCTTTAGCTCAGTGCATTGTCCTTTGTCTTGACCTCGTTATTTATGGCTCCAATGAGCTGTGGAAAATGAGCAGCCAGGTCATCCTTTCCAAATTAAAACACTAGCAAGGTCAATGTAGGACAGGAAATAGAACATTTGGAATATCGCCACTTTTCTGCCTTATTTGCATATAAAAAGTGGGGACTGGAATGGTAGGAAATGGGTCCATTTTAATTTATTATAAAAAGTTATGATCTTACCCTTCCCTCTGCCCGGTTTATGCCTTAATATCAAGAGAGCACTCTTGCCCTTACTGTTTCAATCTTCCTAGTGTGACTGTATGGGAGAGGGGGGAAAGCGTGGCTATGTATGTGGAAAAGGAATGCTTTAAATAGCTGATCTTCTTCAGCATTGTCCTGTAAACACATTTGCTGCCGTCATTATTTCTGAAGCGCACGTTAAAAGTTGAATATTTACCACAGTCTTTACCAATGTTTCTGACAGAGCAATGGAGGAAGGGAAGGACGTCATCAGCCTTTCAATTCAAAAATGTTGTCCACAGTCTGCTGTGAACAGTTAACCTGCTATGTCACTCAGGGGCACTAGAGTCTTGATTACACACAAAACTATTTTCTAATCATTTTCCGTATTACCCTGGAAATTAGCTGTGTATCTTTGGTGTGACTTATAATGGCATCTAGTAGCTAATAACCTGTATCAATATACCTAGTTAACTTTTTGTTAGAATCAAATGTAAATACAGGGATTCTTCTTTTCTGCTTATTTCAGAGATGCTGCGTAGCAGGATAACAAAGTGTTTGCTTTCATGTCACCTGTTAACTGGTTAATGGCCTATGGAAATTTTATGTCTTCTCCTGTTCACTTTTGCCAAGAATATATCAATGATTCTTTTTTTTCTTGGATATCTTTTTTTTTAAATACCAAGTGGTTACCTTAGAAAAATATCGTATGGTGAGTAGACAGAGATCCTTTCTTATTGTAAAAATAGAAGAAGAAGATGGATTAATTAGGCTTTGGACCTAGGCAATATCATTCACTCTGTTTTATTTTTACGGCTTCTGTGTTAATGAATATCTTGTGCATCTCTTTGATCCCCTGAGAGAACATCCACACAATGTCCTCTATGTTTTATGTCCCAGGGTTGGCGTTACATATTACAGGCTATCTGGTCATCATTGCACCACTGCTATTTCATCTTCTGACTGTGAATATCCAAGTGTGGTGGTTGACATTGCCAGACTGGTGTTGCCACCTGCTGGGTACATGAACTTTTCCTGCTCCAACCTGTTTGCCTATATGCATGTTTTCATTCTTTGTCAAGCATCTTTTTCAGCTATTATAAGGAGGATGTATTTGATGAAACATAGGTGTCTAGATCTGGTCTAGTCATCTTAGGCTCCCTTTATATTCAGAAAAGAGCAAAAGGACTTTCGTTGGCTCAGTTCATCTTATCCCAAAGTAGATGTTTAAAACAGGTCAAATAAGCAGCAACTTAAAATTACTTCAGTCTTTTACTGTGCATAAAAAGGGCATAATATGATTAGCTTGGATGTAGATATTTACTATTTTATATATATATATGTATGATATATATATGCTATGCATACATGATATACATATATGATATATATGATGTATATTTGATATATATATATATGTATGATATATATGTGTGTCTGTGTATGATATGTATATATGCAGATATTTACTAGTGCCATTGCCTGAAAGGCCAGTGGCAGGGCCATGGCTGCTGGCTGTGCTTCTGAGGTCACAGCAGCCTCAGTGCCTCATAGGCTGGAGGGAGGCCCCTGGCTGCAAGTTGTGCTTGTGGGGTGGAAGAAGTACCAGTGCCTCATAGGCCAGTGGGAGGCCAATGACTGCTGGCTGTGCTTGTGAGGTCACATCGACCTCTGTGCCCTACAGGCCAGTGGCAGGCCCCTGGGTGCTGGCTGTGCTTGTGAGGTCACAGCAGCCTCACTGCTTCACAGGCCAGTGGCAGGCCCCTGGGTGCTGGCTGTGCTTGTGAGGTCACAGCAGCCTCAGTGCCTGATAGGGCAGTGGCAGGCCAGTGACTGCTGGCTGTGCTCGTGAGGTCACAGCAGCCTCAGTGCCTCATAGGCCAGAGGGAGGCCCCTGGTTGCTGGCTGTGCTTGTGAGCTCACAGCAGCCTCAGTGCCTGATAGGGTAGTGGCAGGCCCACGGCTGCTGGCTGTGCTTGTGAGGCCACAGCAGCCTCAGAGCCTCATAGGCCAGTGGCAGGCCTATGGCTGCTGGCTGTGCATATGAGATCACAGCATCATCGGTGCCTGATAGTGCAGTGTCAGGCCCTTGGCTGCTGGCTGTTCTTGTGAGGTCGCAACAGCCTCAGAGCCTGCTAGGCCAGCAGCAGACCCATGACTGCTGGCTGTGCAGGTGAGATCACAGCAGACGCAGTGCCTCATAGGCCAGTGGCAGTCCCATGGATGGACGCTGTGCTTGTGAGGTCTCATTTCTCTCAGTGGCTGACAGGCCAGGGAAAGGCCAATGGCTGCTGGCTGTGCTTGCTTGTGAGGTCACAGCAGCCTCAGAGCCTGATACGCCAGTGGCAGGCCCCTGGCTGCTGGCTGTGCTTGTAAGGTCGCAACAGTCCCAGTGACTGATAGGCGAGGGCAGACTCACAGCTCCTGGCTGTGCTTGTGAGGTCACAGCAGCCTCAGAGCTTGATAGGGCGGTGGCAGGTCTAAGGCTGCTGGCTGTACTTGTGAGGTCACATTTGTCTCATTGCCTGATAGGCCAATGGCAGGCACATGGCTTCCAGCTGTGCTTCTGAGGTCACAGCAGTCTCCGTGCCTCATAGTCCAGTGTCAGGCCCATGGCTACTCACTGTTGTTGTGAGGTCACAGCAGCCTCAGGGCCTGATAGGGCAGTGGCAGGCCCCTGGCTGCTGGCTGTGCTTGTGAGCTCACAGCAGCCTCCGTGCCTCATAGACCAGCAGCAGGGCATGGCTGCTGGTTGTGCTTGCATGTGAGATCACAGCAGTCCCAATGCCTCATAGGCCAGGGACAGGCCCATGGCTGCTGCCTTGGCTTCCTTGTGAGGTCACAGCATCATCAGTGCCTGATAGGCCAGTGACAGGCACATGGCTTCCAGCTGTGCTTGCGAGGTCACAGCAGCCTCCTTGCCTCATAGGCCAGCATCAGGGCACGGCTGCTGGCTGTGCTTGCTTGTGAGGCCACAGCAGCCTCAGAGCCTCATAGGCCAGTGGCAGGCCTATGGCTGCTGGCTGTGCTTGTGAGATCACAGCATCATCGGTGCCTGATAGGCGAGTGGCAGGCACATGGCTTCCAGCTGTGCTTGTGACGTCACAGCAGCATCCGTGCCTCATGGGCTAGTGGTAGGCCCATGGCTGCTGGCTGTGCATATGAGGTCAGAGCAGTCCCTGTGCCTCATAGTCCAGTGTCAGGCCCATGGCTGCAGGCTGTGCTAGTGAGGTCACAGCAGCCTCAGGGCCTGATTGGCCAGTGGAATGCCCATGGATGCTCGCTGTGCTTGTGAGGTCACTGCTATGGAAATGAGGCTCGCCGGGCACCATAACAGGGTCTGACCCTAGGTTCCTGCAAGAAAGTTCAGAGCCAAATCAAAGCAAATTAAATAATTAAATTTTAATGATGCACATGCAGTAATTACAGCTCGAGCTGGGTGCCTCCGAAGAGGGAGCCCAAACAAAGAAATCCCTGGGCAATTATAGCTTTTTCCAATTAAGTTTCCCACCCCTCACGCGGTAGTTAGACCAACAGTAATTTTTTTTGGTCTGGGGTCTCCTGCTCCTTATTGGCTCTCATCGTTGCTCCTAGGCAGGCTGTTTTTCTCCCTTAGCTTTACTGTTGTGGTTTCTGCTGACGGTTGTACCTTCGTTTCTCCTTGCGTCTTACCATTGTCTCTCAAGGTCCTGAGAAGGAGGAGGTGATTCCAAATCATAACAATTAACACTGCCCCAGCAGTGAGCTAAGGCTTTGCCCCTCAAGGTCCTAATGCCCTGCGCTGGTCTTATTTCAAAGCCTTGACATCCTCCCTTTCGGAGTGTGAGACACAGGAATGCAGACTGCTTGTACCTTCCTTATCTTCCCAGCTTGAACCAGCTCTGAGGCCCTTTTCTTACTGGACTAAGTAAAAGTTCATTATTTTATCTAAGTGCGGCCTAAGGCTTCAGCAAATTTAGCTACTCATGCTAAGCAAGTTTTACAGAAGTTGTGCTAAGCGGCTACCTCGAGACAGTTTCAGTTTGCTATTCTTTAACAGTCCCCCCCTTTGTTTTTATGAAGCATCCCTGTTAATCTTTTAAACAGAGTTCTCAAAGCCTTTCGAGGCGTACTATCGCTTTCCATAATCTTATGTATAATATAATTGTAAGTAATAGGCATAACACAGTTAAACTGAACACAACTACTACCGGGTGCAACACGTGATTATAAATCCCTGTTGCTGTTGGTGACCATCCTAGAAGAGTTTCCCAGCCATGATGTTCTCCGTCCCTCTTTACCCTTTCCAAGACGTGGTGTATCTCTTCCGCATCACAATGAATGGTGATTAGAGTTTTTTGTCCATTGTTCCGGGTGCATTCTAGCAGTCAACGCAAATCATCGCATTGTAGTAGTTTCTTTACTAGCATAAGATTCATTCCAATGGGGATAGGGAGTAAATTTTGGCTCAATGTATAATTAGATTGTAACAGTTGCATCCCATAATTTGGGGTAAAGCTACAAATACAAATGTTTGAGTGATTACTTGTATCTACAACACTGCTCTCTGTAAGATTACAAAGTGTTCTTACACAGACACATCCTTTTTCAACATATACAAGTACAGTTCAACTTTCACAGCAAAAGAAGAACATAGTATGACAGTATATGGACTGTTCCATTCAGGTTTTAACTTGGATTTTTGTGGAAATACTTTAACTAAAACTTCGTCCCCAGGCTGTATACCAGGCACTTGTATTTCAGGTGGTGCGGATTGATATCACTGAGCATTTTTTTTTTTTAAGACTTTCAAAGCTTTTTTTTTTTTGGCATACTTAGAACATACTCTAGACAGTTTCAGTTCGCTATTCTTTAACAAGGGAAGCATGCTCTATCAGGCATAAGCTGACAGAAATCGCCTTCCCCCGAACATTGCCATTCACTCCGGCCGTGGCACAGCCCCTCTGTCCCTGCTGGGCCCCGCTTCGCTGCATCCCTTCCCCACTTTGGTGTGTCTGGCACCTCTGCTTTGGCTGCGATGGCCGCACGGGGCTGTGTTGTCAGCACCAGCTGCCTGTGAGTAGCCCTGCACCCCAACACACCCCGTCATTCTCCAGCTGGGCCTCCGCCGATTTCCCTTTACCTTAGGCAGTTGCTAGACATCACTAGTTCCCTTCAGCCTCGCTCCTGCCACCCAGGCCCAGGGAAGCGCTAGCAGCTTCTGAGCAGCCGTGCTGACACTTCACCTGCCCGAGCAACAGAGCGACTTGCTTGCCGCACTGCTGCCGGGCGCTCCTGCGGCACCCCATTCGCGCCTTGGCTACTGCCAGGCCCCGTGTGCCAGCGCGATCTCTGCCGCCCATCGGCATTACCGGCACCTGTTAGAAAAGGACGCCTAAGGGAAAAGGACTGGGAAAAAAGCATTTCTGCTTTTCATGGTGAAATTCCGCACAGAAATCTGAAGCACTGCCAAGGACTGGGTTTTGTTTTGACGGCAACTTTATTGCTCTGAGAACACTCTTCAAGCTCGGATTGGTTAGCATTGTTTGGAGAACGGCTCTCTGTTGGGTTGGATGGTAAGTGGTGGTGTAGATGGTAAGCTTAGTCAGTCTTGACGGCTCCCGTCCTCAAGCTCTGCAGCTGAACGACAAAAGGAAGCAGGCTCACTCCCTGTCATGACATTCAGCACAAACCCATCTGCTCAGCGGTTTGCTTTCTAAACAGCAAAGACCTGAGCCTGCCCGCAGCTTGACGTGCGCTGTGACTCCGGGACTGCAGCGACCTCGAGAGGGAGGCTTCCAAAAGCCTCCCAGGAAAAGCCACCGCCTGTCCGTTGCATGCTAGGACGGGCGTACTGTGCAGAAGAGCAGGACACAGCTACCTGCTCTCCTGACCCACGGTAGACCTTAGGGACGTGACATTTGGTGGCAGTTTTGCCTTCTTTCCTAGTGACCATTCAAAACTGGAAACACACACACGAGGAAAACTTGTGTCTCTTTCAATTGAGGCAGAATATTTGGAAGCCAGGGCATACTGCACAGCCTTCCTGACGCAAGCCCTTGAAGGCTGCCCGCCCCGTGGAGTTGTTTACTGCCATGGTTGCTGTATTGTTCCCATAAAGAGCCGTCTGGAGGATGGCCGTCTCCCTTCTCCTCCCGTGGGTACTTCCGGAAAGGAGGATCTGAGCATTCCAAGCAGCTTTCCAGCTTCTTGATGGGTCTGCTCTTTTTCTTCTTGCTCTTACGCTTGTGACTGTCCATGTGGAGTGCAGAGAAATCCAAATCATACTGTCGGAAGGAAAGGGGCAAGTTAAGAACAGAAAAAACAGATGTGGCACTCGATGCCTACATGGGACTGTATTTTATCAAGTCTACTGCAGGGGATGATTTGCAGCTGCTCTGCGGTAATTTCTGAACGTCTGCCTTACTAAGAAACGCACACCCTCAGAGGTCGAGCGGACATTAGGTCTTGGCTTGTACACACATCATTAATTGAGGCTAGTTCTGGAAGAGGTGCCAAAGAAAACAATCATTCTCGTAGCCTGATCCAGAACCGTGTGCACATGTGCCTCTAACTGTATGGTCCCGTTAGTGGGTAAATTGGTCTCGTTAGTGGGTAAATAAAAGTGGAATATTGGCGAGGAGACAGGAGCATGTTGACCGGCCAACTAGTGCAGCTGCCAAAACACTTGGTGTTCAGACTCCAAGGGGAACGGCGGGTCGCGACCCTTAGGTGCACCACACAGGCATCAACCTGGACTCACGTATTCCTAAAGAATTACTGCTTCCCTTGTTATCTGTACATCTAAAGAATTACCGCTCTCCTTGTTATCTGCAGCGCATGCACACTATGCCACATTGTAGCCTATTCTTTCGCCTTAAACCCCCACCCCCCCCTCCCCCTGAACGTCGCCAGGGGCCGATGCTCTATGGTGCCTGGGGCAGCCCGGTCACCTGCCTGCAAGGTTCCTGGGATTCCCCTTGTGGTTTGGGGATTTCAAGGTAATAAACATCTAATAGCTTTATTCCAGAGCGGTGTCTTCTACCCCTGCGTATTCCAAGCAGCAGTCAGCACCGTTAGCAGTCCCCTTCTGAAGTGCTAGCACAGCTCAGCAGTATCTTTCCTGCCTTCACTTGATCGACCTACCCACGTGATCTCCAGACAGACGCCGCACTATTGAGAGCTCTTTAAAGCCAACTGGGCGGACAGGAGGAACAGCCAGAGAAGAACAAGAGGAACTGCGGAAATCTCTTTTCTCGGTCTTTCTCCGTTTCCCTTCTATTTTGTTGTCGCTCCCTCCGGCGTGGGGATGTCCTCTTTTTCTGTTTCTTTGCTTTTCAGCCTTCCGGGAAGAGCCCTCAAAACCGGAAGGAACTGACACAGCTGAAGGTGCTCGTCGTTGAGGAGAATAGTTTTCAGACTGCTGCTCCGGGACTGGACAGCGGCACGCGTCTGCTTGGTGGCTGCTGAAGTGATGCCCGCCTTCCCCTCTGGCGTGTGATGACAGGTGGAGCCACCTGCTTTTGCAAGAATGCTCGTGTGACCTCTCTTGCTCTGTTCGTCCTCTGCTTCGGGATCGGTAAGGAGGACATTTTCCGGAGCTTCTGCCCTTATCCAGGCAGTTTCTGTCACTACGGGAAGATGTGCGCCTGCTTCCAGGGCAATACTGCTGCAGGTGGCAGTTTCGCTTGTTTCTTTCCAGCCTGCGAGAGCACCTCCTCTTGTGGGAATCACCGCCCATTTCTGTGACGCCAATGGTATTGGGATCCTCTTTCAGGGCTCCGTTTCTCTTTAAATGACTTGAGCTCTGTATTTCAAAAGAAGAGATCGTGAGATGGCTATGTGCAAACACACAGCTTGGAGAAGCCCCAAACACAAACCCCTCCTACCAGGGAGTCCCACAGATTGCCTCAGGAGATGAAGAGGAAAAAAACAACAACAAAAAATGCCCCACTCTGCTTTAATTCGAAGTGCAAGGCCAGCAAGTGTTTTCATTCCTACTTTTGGTTTTTGGCCGACTGGAAGCAAATGAGCATCATTTTTGAAAGCCCATCCAAAGAGCTGAGCACGGATTAAGGATGGCCCCAAATTGCACGCTCTCTCTCTCTCGCGCTCTCTCTCTCTGTCTCTAGCTATGTACCTGCGTCCATTTTTCCCCTTTCAACTTTCCCTGAAACCCCCAGCATACTTGTTCCAGTGCTCAGGAATAAGCCATTCTGGTTTTGCTGTCTCAGCTCAAGTGACAGCACTAAAAATAAACCAAGCAGTCTTTCCCTTTTTTTTTTCCCCAGGATTTGAGCATGACTAGGCTCTACTTCCAATGTCTCGCTGTGCTTCAGGAAGCGGAGCTGCAAGTAAAGAAGCAGCAGGGCTGCACGCAATTCAGCAGCAGCCACTGTTTGAGTGATTCCGGCTGCAGCAGGAGAGCTGTGAAGAAAGCTGCAGGGTGGGAGGGAAAATACAATGCAGACGCTACCAAAAAAGGAAAAAAAAAAAAGAAAAAGGAAGAAAAAGACAATTCCCACTACCCATTTGGTGCCTCTCTCCTTCCCTCTCTTCCCCCCTCCCCGTTACCTTCAGCATATGAGGAGCAAGCTGCGGTCTCAGAAATCCAGCCCCCTTCTTATTAGCCCCCGGCTGACCAAGGCATGAAGGGGGATAAGATGGCACGGGCGCGTCAGAAGTGCATTCTCCAAGTGTCTCACCATCACACCTTGGGAAACAACAGTGATCTCAGTTGAGACATGCCCTGTCAGCCTCCTCTTGGGCTGAATCCCATCCTGCCATCATCTAGGAGCAGCTGATACGTCATACTGAGAACGTAACCAAGACTACAAGCTGAAAATTAGATGCTGCTCTTCCTACCACGGCCGTCCCTTGCAGAGCAAGAACTCATCCTTACACCACCTCTGGCCTGAATTTCTCCTCCTTTATGGCATTCGCCAGCTCCACAGAGCACGTACGTAGCAAGTTACGCAAGTGCAGCAGGTGAAGGCCAAGCAATGAAAGACACTGCGTGACATGGGGAATTCCAGACTGGACAGAACGCAATTCTACCAATAGTCCTTTCCGCCCAGGACAGAAGGAAAAACACGTCAGAGGAGCAGAAGAGAGGTTTCAGCAGCGCGAAAGGGAAAGGTACCCCAAACCCATCTGAATACTCGCTCTTACCTGATATAAAAAAGTAAATACGCCTGCTGACTGAGAACGGTTTGGAGGTCGCAAAGGACTACCGAGGCATCATTCATCTCATACCACAGTCCATTACTGGCCTGCAAAGAAAGGCAACAATGCCTTTAGAGCAACTCTAGAGCGTGCTCTCTACAGGAAAACCCAGACAGAACACTAGCAGACAAAGGAGACACCAAGACTAGTCAAAGGAGACATGTAACGAGCTCTTTCCCCTTCAAAACAATGGTTGTCAGTAACATGCTGGGACAAGTTTCTCTTCGCCAGCACAGATTCTGCCCTGCAAGAAATGAAGCTGATGCTTACCTTGGTGAAGCAGAAATAGTGTCCTGCACGACCGCTGGCACCTCTGTGCACCAGGACTGCATATAAGGCGTAGAGGACTGGTTCTCCAACTGGCTGAGACATGTATGCTCGCAGGTCCAAATACTCTGGATATTCCACATCCTGAAGACAGAGCAAGAGGATTCAAAACTCATCTGGGAACACTTCGTGAAAGAGCCGGGGAAGAACACTGCTAAGAATGTGGGCTGGAAGCTTAGACAGACATGTTTTGCCTCCTCAGAAATCGGTCTTCCCAGAGACAACATTTAATCGCTTCCATTGCAGAGAACTGCTCAATGCAAAACCAGCTCTTTCAGAGCGGAGCATACGCTTATCGTCACACGGGAGCTTTGCTGTTACCGGAAGAGAAAGAGTAAGACCTACTTCTTGCGCTGATTTTGCCTAGACATCTTCTGTCGCTATGGTTACAGTCGGCCGACATTAACAACTTTGAACAGAGCGTTCCGCCTTGGGAAATCTCCCTTCCCAAGAAGGCATTACACTTGCATAGATACCTTGCTAATCTTTCCACCAGTGAAGTTGGCAAATCTTTTCAGGGCTATGGTGAGAACGTTGGAAGAGCGATGTATTGTAAACCTCTTGGACGCAGCAACCATCTTTTCACACCTTCAAAGCAAGCACAGGCAATTGTTTCAAGGCATCTTCCCCCCTCCCCCTCACGCCAAAAGTCAAGCAAGTTTCCATGTCTCTCTCACGCTCATCCTAGCTGAATGGTATTTCCTTGCCTAAGACGGGGCTTCTTTCCTTAAAGCCACACCCTGCATTTCAGCCTTGCTCCTGCAGAGAACCTGGCAGGATGTAGGAGGCCAGCTCGATAAGGAGCGGGAACGTTGTCTTTCGGTAGCCAAGCAAATGCCTGAGCACGTATCTTTGCTGGGCCCAAAAGTAAGGCTTGCCAACAACACGCAAGGCAGCAGGAACGTGACTCTCTCACCGGAGCGTGGTTCCGGAATGCGAGCTAGCGCCTGCGCTTCTTATCAAAGATTTCCAACTAGTTGAACAGAATGACACCGATTCCGCTCTAAGAAGCAAATGTACTCTTTTCCAAGCTTTGGGTGACTTCAGGGTTCATTAGCTGCACAACCCAAAGCTGCTCCGAGGCGGACAATGGGTTCGGCCACTATCTCCTAGTCCGATGGCATTAGGAAGACTACTTACTTGCTACATTTGTAGCAATTCTCACCATCCAGCAGCTCAGGTCTCACAAATTCTTCGAGCGCCCCGGGGACAGAGGAGGCTGCCTGGAGGAGGAAGAAAGGAGGGCACTGAGTTGCTGGAAACTCAAATGCCAACCCGCAACTCCTCTTTTGCCGCAGGGCCTCCCTCGTGCACACGTGGGAGACCTACTTGCGAAGCAGCGAACACCGCGAAGAAGGAGGCAGAAGCAGAGTATGCTGAACACTGACCTTGTTTGAAAAGGACTGTACTTTGGTACCAAGAGCTACCTGTCTGCGGTAGCGCACAATCAAGTTATCTGTGGTACGCCTTTGCGTAAATCACAAGAGCAAAAAAAGCCATCGCGTACCAATCAGAAGTGTATCGGGGTAGTCCAAAACTGGGAAGTATCATAGGACGAGCATGCGTGCGGGGATACGCTAATTGCTCTCTCTCTGGCTTAAACCCCCCCACACACGGAGACCATTCACGGGGCTTCCAGAGGAGGACCAAGTCCAATCCACCTCCCAGCCTCCACCAAGCGTTTTTGCCGTGAACAGCATACATGCCTACGTGAACTCCGTCGAGTTTAGAAAGCCACAAAAAGAAAGAACAGCCCCCGAAAGCTCGGGGCCTTCAACGGCATCGTCAGCCACCGCTCCAAGACGTCTTACCTTTATCTCCAACGGGATATCGAGGAAGGCCTCATAGGACTCTGAAACTGCTTGGCAGCTCAAGCACGTTACTGGAAGCCAAACAGAAGCACTTCACAAAATGGGAAGGAGACTCACTTTGCCCGTTTACATTATTGAGAGCCGCTACTTCTTGGCACACCGCAAGCTCTTTGCGACAAACGGGCACAAAGGCACAGATCAGTTCCAAGGACAGTAGTAGTTTCCAAAAGTACCTCTGGATCTTAGGAATCCTCCAAATATTTGGTGAATGACCGTGGTGGCTTGCGACGACGTGTCCAAGCTGGAAACAAATTATCATCAGCGCTCAGAAGAGCCGAGGCGGAGAGGTAGCTCTTTCTTCAAAGAGCTTTTCTTTTCTACGAAAACCCTGGGCAAAGGTTTTCACGTAGGGTAGGAAAGGAAGGCGTCAAAAGTGCTAGAGAACACTTCAAGGTTAACTTGGTTCTGCTTACCTGGTGCTTCCATTCAAGCAAGCTGTCTGCATAGCAGCCACGGTGTAACATAAGAATTCGTGAGCATCTTCCTGTCTGCCAAAACAGAAATGCTCCCCTATTCCTAATAAACACAAAGGGCACAATGCTTATCTCTTCAAAAGGGACAGGAAACCTACTTTTCTAAAAGCTCTCTTTCCTACAACAATTAATCTCTCCAAGCCCTTTGCACCCGTGAAATAACCCTCTGAAAATTCAGACGTTTCTGCAAAGAACGCCATCTGAAATGACTTACGTCTAAGGTCACTGAAGACAGCCGTAGGCTCGACGGCGTTGTCAGAGCAGAACAGGACATGCTTAACGTGAGCTTCCATCGTACACAGCATGCAGAAGCCTTGCTCACGACCTGTCAAGAGTCAAGGAAGAAACCACCTCCGGCTAGTGCAAGATACCTACGTACCTGTGGAAAACCTTAAGCACCAACAATCTCCAAGTTGGAAGTGCGGTCTCTGCTCTCCGTTCCACGCTCTCTTCTCCAAAGGTGCCAACAGCCCAGTCTGTGCGCATAAGCATTAACCAGTAAGCCTGCACTAGCACGCATTTTCTGACGAAGCACCTGAAGGACTACTGCCAAGCCCTCTTCTGCAGGGAGGTGCACGGGAATAGCCCGACTAGCTCATATTGCTTTCACGGTGCTCTGTGGTAGTTTTCCTCTTCTTCCGGTTCAGCAGTGACCACATCAGGTCTCGCAGCGGTCGTGCATTAGGGAAACCCGGCTGGGAAGGAACACCGAGAACCTGTGATGCCCTCCTCCGAAAATTTATCATCTTTCGAGCAGCCGGAAAGCCACAGGCCAAATATTCATGAAGCGCCTTACTTCCCAATGCCCTTGATCATTCACAGGAGGGAAGAAAGAACCCTCCTTCGACGCCGGAGCACGGGGCATTAAAGGAAAGCAAGCACTCCCTCAGCTATCCTGAGCCTGCCGTGCATGCGCTCTTAAAAGGGAGCCCCTGCAGGGACACTAGGAAAACCCAGAGTCTGCTTCACAGAGTCACTGCTGTCCTTTCACCTGCAGAGCTGTCCAGCAGCTTGCAAGGAACGTGTTCACAAGTACTCACACGACTGGCTGTGTTCCCCAGAAAGCAGGTAATTGGCCAGAGGGGGCGTGTAGGTCAAACACTGTAGAACAGAGTTGAGGAAACACGTATTGCCCAGGTTGCGGAGTCCAGCTCCAACGCTTTGCCTTTGCCGCCAAGCCACAGAAATCTTCTCGGGTGGGAAATGCATCCTTTGTGGCGGAGCAATTCCGTCAGTAACGCCTGCAAGGAAATTAGATTCTAAGAGAGACTGCCGGCCTTTGTTTTAGGAACGGAGGTTTCAAAGGCAGTGTTCTGGAGAGCAGCCCCCACAAGAACCAGCTGCCCTGCAGAACACAAGCACGTAGTAGAGACAGCCCAGGAAGGCTGCCACTCACGTTGGCTGGTCAGCGCACAGTTGGGGAAGAAGAGTTTACTCATCTGTTTGACTTTTTCTCATGGGCAACCACGACTACTCGGCCTTCAGGAACTGTTGCCGAGTCCCTTCCATCCCCAGGCGCTCAGCTGATAGTCCAATTATGCTGGCCTTTTTCCTTAGCCACTGCCAGCGCCTTTGGGGAGTCACAAAATTCACCTTTACTCTTGAAGTCTTTACTCACAGGAGTAGCTCCTTTCTAGGCCAGCTCCTGCAGATGGGGCCTGACTGCAACTTGCAGAGCATGACTTCATTTCTGTCACACGCAATTCCAGTTGGAAAAGGAACGAGCCCAGTTATCCAGAAGGCTCGCTGAGCCCACGCTCGCTTCCGCCAGCGCAACCGCGAGCACCCGGGCAGAGAGCGCGCGAGGAGCTGCTGCGCCGCCGCCCTCTCTGCCGCAGAGTGACCCCAGCTCTGCGGGCCATTGTGACGGCGGGCAGCTCGGCCAATGAGGAGGCTCGTAGCAGCCGAGTGGGCCGGTCCTGATGCGGCGCAGCCAATCGGATCGCAGCGTGTCTGTGACGGGCAGGTACCGGGGTGGCGTGGCCCTGCCCCCCTTTAGGACCCGGGGCCGTTGCAGAGACAGGGCTCACCTGGCGCCAGGGACCCGACGGGCACCATCCGCAGCCTGCGGCCACTGCCCAGCCCTGCTCACGGCGGGGGCGGGGGCTGTGCTTCCGCCGGCACGGCTCACACCTCCTTCCCAGGCAGAATAAGCCTACTCAGAAAAACGGGCATGCTGCTGTCACCGTACCTGTTGTGCAGTTTGCGCTGGCATGTTCACGGTGGTGCGGGTTGTCTTTTCCCCTCTTGGGGACCCAAGTATCCAAATGGTACTCCACTTTGACCTTGCCTCTCCGAGCTGCTCTGAGGGAAGGGCTCGGATCTGCAAGTGCAAAGCAATGCTTTTGAAGCCAGCCAGCATTTCATTCCTAATAGGAGAAGAGGAAGAGGAAGAAAAGAGGAAGGAGGTCATTTAAAGCAAAGGCGCATTGTGTGACGTCTTACTATGAGCTGCTTAGACTATGGACAGATATCTAACTCTGACTCTGCCAGCTGAACATGTTAGCTCCCTCGAGTAAAGATCCCATAAAAGGCTACACTCCCTCTCGCTGGGGTTCATCGCTCATAGCAACACATTCTTCACATCCTGAACCACTCAGACCCCTTAATGTGTAAATGTAGTGTATGAGGAAGGAATATGTTCCATTATTCCATATCCCTAGATTTATCATTGAGACTGACAGGTGTTATTAAAAAATAACCAGTCAGTTTCCAGAGCAACTCTGGCAGGATCTAGAAGCACAAATTTTCTGAAAGCAAACATTTTCATGCTTCCTGTAACACCCTGGAAGTTTCAGATATTTCTGACTAAATTGTGAGAGAAGACTAAATGAAAGAAAGATAAATAACCCAGACGAGTAATAGCTGTTCATCCAGTCTTAACCCAGCTATCCACTGAACACCACGGCTTTCACATAGTCTAGATGACAATTCAGAAATCCATTACATTGTCAGTCTAATCCAGGCTAGAACAGGACTCAGTCCAATGCAGATACATTGCAGACTTCATGGCGTAGCCCAAACAGACTAGCTTCCCTCACTCATCATCTTACACATGGCACTGTATGGGCACTGTCCCAGGAGTTGCCCCTGCTCCACGACACGAGCAGCCACCGTAAGCACAGTCTAACTAAGGCTGCGTTGCCTGTGACATCTCTGCTGTCTAAGCTCCACTGATGACTTTCCCTGCTAGGGACGGTCAGAGCAGATCACTCTTCAGCTGAGTAACCCAATTCAGCTCTCTGCTCTGAAGGCCAACAGTTTGTCAAACAACCTCTAAGCCCTCTAAGTAGCACAAATAAGCTAGTTTTTCTGGCAGATAGAGATGTCCTTAAACTCATGCCAGAATCAGGGGAAGGGTCTTCATTCATATGTTTCACAGGCTCCAGGCCAGCTGCAGCATACTGGGAAAAGAATGAGATGTTGCTCCAAAGGCAGTACTGAATTGCGTAGTTCTGTGAACATCTAAGCAAATGACATTTATCTGGGGAGGTGGAGCAGGGAGGGGCTCTATTGCAAGTCTGAAGTCCTGAAGTTTTTCTATTTAGATAAATCTTCTGATTTGTTTTCAGTAAGATATCTTTGGAGTGAAGAAGGAAGCTATTCAGTATTATGAAGGTGCATTAAATGTTTGAAGCTTTCAAAATAAGAGTTTATTTCTGGGATCGATAGTGCACAAAATATCTCGCACCTTCATGCAAGGAAGGTAGGCCTATTTCCTCATTTAAGAGATAAAAAGATCATTTTCAATCTGCAGATAGAAGCATAGAATAATTTAAGTTGGGAAGGATTTCTGGAGGTCATCCAGTCCAACCTCCGCCTCAAAGCAGGTTCAGGCAGATCAGATTGCTCAGGCCCTATCCAGCTGAATTTTAAGTATCAGCACAGATGGAGAGTCTACAAATTTGCACCTAATCCAGTTTTTGATCACTCTCGTTGGGGCAGGAGACAGAAATTTCCTTCTTCAGTTTCCCAAGTAGTCCATGGCTAGTTGCTGTGTTATAGGGCAGAAAATGTTTGGTAGGTTGGAGATAAACAACAGCCAACTATTCAAAGATAACTCAGTGTCTAAAAGCAGTCTGGTCTTTTGTGTATCTAAGCAGGGTAAGCATTTTCCTTGTGTACCTAACCATTATAGGCTGTTTTTAATCCTGTTGTCTGTTTCTTGAAATGGGCAAGTACTTCTGAAGATCTGGCTCAAGGGGGGAATAAACTGGCTTGATATCTATGGTACCTACTCTTATCTTTCTAGATGAAACAGGTCAGTGAGAGAATAGTTTTGTACATATGCAATACCTTGAAGCCTATGCTAGAAACAGACCTCAGCAAGAACTGAAACCTCAGTTCAGTCACCCATATGAGAAGAACTCAGCTTTGAGAGCATCAGCCAGGTTACTGGTAACCTCCAATAGAATAACAATAATTTTTAACGGGAGGTGAAAATGGCAGAACCTTTACAGTGATGACTGATTCCCTTTTTGTTCATGATTCCTTCCCTTTCAGCATGAGATTTTTCACCCTCTAAAGGGAAAGTATTTTATTTGGTGAATCGTCCCAACTTATTCTTGAGCGGAAAATGGCCAATTTTCCTTCACAACAGGGATGCAAGCAAATGAGAAATCCTTTCTCAGCCAAACCTGGATGATCTGGTGGTATCTCCTCCTCTCCGGAAAGATGAAAAGCTGAGTTTTCCTGCTGCTGTTGCCATTAAGTGCTTGCCACCACTTCATTAAAGAGAGAAAACTCTCTTACTTTCTTCTGCCAGGATCTGGATTTGTTATTTGTATGTTTACAGGTTGCAGTCACAAAGGTCAGGATGGTGGCAGGTCCATGGAGCTAGGCCAGGTCTTACCAAGTTGGCACAGCTGCAGCCTAACCATTATGTTCATATTTCAGCAAAGCTGAAATCAGGGCTACTCTGCCCTGTTAATGGACTTTGTAGCCCATACGGAGCTATAACTACACTGCTACCACCTTTCCAAGGCCTTGACCTTATGGCATAGCTGAGCTTTATAATTTATCAGAGCAGCAATCCAAGCATGATTGCATGCCAATCAATGTTGGAGCCACAATCCAGTTTAATTATCGGGATATTTTTCACAGCTTTGTTTAAAGACTGGATGAAGTTTCATACTTTGGCCGGTCCTCCAGTGCTTTACACTACAAAAACCTAAGGACTAGGTATCCCAGTAGAAATACGGGGATTGAATCTCTCTCCATACTGGAATATAACCTAAGTCCCAGCTGAACACTGACAATTTTCCTAAAATTCTTAATAGTACTGTTCTTGATTCATTGAGTTTTCCTCACCTGCTTGCAACAGGGAAACCCCAAATGCCCCTAGGACCTCCTGACTCTAGGCAATGCTGTTCTACCACACATTGACTGACTTTAGCATTGCTGTCATGACAAGTCATTCGGCAGGAATTTTCCCAAATCTCCTACTGGAACTGAAATTTTTGGGAAGGAAAGAAGAAGAACAGGATTCTAGATGGTGGATCATAAGGCTTTCTTAGAAAAGCAAACTGTAGCTTTGAAGAGACATCAGATCTTTAACATTTTAAATTCCCTAATTTTGTCTGGGTTTCTCTAGGTGGAGACTAAGGGATAGATGAATGCAGGGCTTATGAAAATCTGTTCTTTTTGATGATATTTGTCAGAAAGCATATTTAGGTTTGAGATTTTGATTCTTGATTGAAACATGCTGCCAGTTCTGCTGAGGCTTAGCTCTAGATGGCTTTGAATATCTTAAACATCAGCACAGAGAGAGAAGGTGTGCAGATGTGACTCACTGCTGTGGAGGTAAGCTCTTTGATGACCAAATGATGTCTATGATTTCTTTTCAAGCTATTTCCTTCCTTTGAGCTGGCAGTCCACTGAAAAAGACAGTTTTGGACAACTCAGAAATCTGGCTTAAAAAAACCCTCACATCTCTGTTCAAGATAAGGACAGTGCAACATTGATAAGTATAAAAACTGTGAACTTCACATATCTGATGAAACTTAATAATCAGAAACAAGAGATAAACCTTGAGCTTCAGCCTCTGCAGCAACAGAAGGATGACAAATAGCAGGACCAAAAGGTTACACTGTCACATTCTTTTTCCTACTTTTTAGGACTGTCAGGCCAGTGGGATAATAGTGCACATAGTCCAAATGTTTTTACTACCCTGTGCATATTCTAATTTTAGCATTCTTGAGATAAATGGCTTCTGAGATAGCAATGACCTTTAATCATCACTACTTGATCAAAATTCAGACTATAACATACTGAAGATAAGTTTTCTCCTTAGCCATGTGTCTTTGGGCAAAAACAATTATGTTTCTCAGTCACGTTACCTCTCAGTGTAAAATATGCTGGCAGCAGTTTGACAAAGAGAGACTTGTAAAATCCTTCTTTAGTGTGCCATAGATGATCATAGGGACACAAGCTTTGCTATCTCTATGCACAGCTTTAAGGAGAGGAAGTCGGGGAAATAAAAGCCCTAGCAGTCATGCAGTGGAATGCAAAGGGAATCTGCAAGACCTCTTTCCATCCCACTTTGACTGTAAGCCTCATTCATGCAGAAGCAGGGACCTCTCACCTGTCTGAGATTCATTCCATCACTTTCAGCTCAATAAAGATCTAAACTCCTTCTGCCAACTGAGGGACAATATTCATAAACTCAGCCAGAAGGGATGGAACATCTATTAGTGATAGAACACCTATCCCTAGAGCTAGCTTAGTTGAATCGATAAAAGGATGCCAAAGCCTTTCCCAACTTTCTCAACTGCCAGAAGTGATTTGGCATTTATTCTCAAAGCCACATTGACGACAGATGTGTAGTTGGTAAGTCACAATCTTATTTCAGTATTCTTTTTTTGGAGTGAAAGAACACTTCAGCTTGATTAAATTTCAAATTATGTCCAATGTCCCTAAAATAACTACCAGTTCACTCAGTTGCCTCAAGTTAACTGATGATACGTAGAGGTGAAAAGCAGGAATAAGTTCCTGTTACTTTACAATAGTAGCAAAATTAGAAGTAAACCTTTCTTGAATTTCTGTGATTTTTTCATGTTTCCAGGCAGAATAGGAAAAAAGGTGGCAGTCATGACTGACGGAAGAGAGAGATTTGACAGAAGAGGGAGAGTTACTTTCCCTAGTGTTTGGGGGGGGGGGGAGGGGGTGAAAACACAGGTGTCCGTTCTCTAAGACTTCCTTTCCAGAACTTCAGGTTCTTCGTGTTACACTGGAAGAGGCTACTCCTTTCATTTACTGAAGACGTAGCAGAAATGGCCATAAAATTCAAATCACATTTCTTTTCTCCTCTTGAATATCTTTGAAAGCTTTTTCTCGTCTCCATGGACTGGTGGTTTTCCTATAAGGGCGAACGTTCCTAATAGAACAGAGAACTGAAATGCTGTGCCACACGCTCCTCAGCCAGGAGTCCTGTTTGTGCTTGGAACTTGGAAGTTGAAAGCAAGGATTCCTCCAGGTTTCAGTAGCAGAGGAACACAATCTTTCAAGATAAAAATTGAAGATACAACCAGTTAAAAGTCTACCTAAAATCACTTCTAACAGTTAAGTACCTTTCCAAATCTCACCCTTAGAAGCTGATCAAGTCTTCCTTGGAAGTCCTACTCTTCGTATCAAGGTTTTGATAAATTTTCCCCAAAGTTCTCTTTCTAACAATTCTTCTGAATTTTCTCTACTATGACCTAAAACTCTCCTCAGAGCATCCTTCACCTCCTTATTCCTTAGGCTGTAGATTATAGGATTCAGCACCGCAGTCTCCACTGAATAGATCAGAGAGGCCCATTTATCTCAGTCCAATGAGTAGCTGGACATTGGCCTAACATACATAAAAACGGTAGTCCCATAAAACAACAAGACAGCTCTCAGATGGGAAGCACAGGTGGAGAAGGCTTTGCATCTGCCCTTGGAGGAGTGGATCCTCAAGATGGTGGAGATGAGATAGATACAGGAGATTAGAATTGCCAGAGATGCGAAGATGCCATGAAATGTACCAAAAATATGAAGTACCATCTCGTTGCTATAGGTGTCAGAGCATGAAAGCTGGATCATAGGGGGAAAGTCACTGAAGTAATGACTGACAACACTGGAGTCACAGAAAGAGGGTGTGAAGGTGGAGATAGTTTGTGCAAGTGCATGGACAAAGCCAATGAAATAGGAGATGATTACCATCTGTGTATAGGCTTTTGAGGACATGACAGTTGCATAAAGTAGAAGGTTACAGACAGCCACACGCAGTCATATGCCATTACTGCCAGCAGGAGACACTTAGCACGAGCCCCGAGGAGAAAAGTGAATAGCTGTGCCACACAGGCACTGATTGAAATGGCTCTCCTCACTGCTGAAGAGTTCACCAGCAACCTTGGGGAGATAGCTGAGCAGTAACAGAAAGCCACAAAAGCCAAGCTACCGAGGAAAAGGTACGCTGTGTATGAAGCCGGGGGATCAACCTTGATCTGCGTGATCATTCCAAGATTCCCTATTAATGTGCTTAAAAAAAAGCAAGTCACCTTCACCTCTTGGCTTTGTTAGTCCAGAGAGGATAAACCTCAATGGCCTCATAGTGATTCCTCTCAGGCATGCTGGTAGCACACTCGTGTTATCTCCCAACAAGAAACTGATTCAACCCCTAGAAGTAATGGGAAGCTGGCAACACACAATTTATTTTCTCAGTAGTCACAAGTATGGGGCATTTTCATCATAGCTTCTGACTAGACTTCTTTAATTACACATTGAAATGACCTGTGATACAAGGGAGTACTGTTCCTATTTTTCAGGTCAGATAAGAAAGCCCAGAAAGATGAGATAGCTTATTTAAAAGGCAACAACAGCACTCTGAAACACTAGTGCTTCTTTCTGTATTGCAGTTACCAATACATTTTTTGCCTACTAACTAACCCCCAACCCCACCCCAATCCCCCTCCCCCAACTGGCCCTAACCTAAGCCCAACCAGCCCTAACCACAACCCTAAATGGCAGACCCTAACCCTCTAACCCTAAACCCTTAATGGCCCTGACTCCAACCCTCTAAACCCCCTAACCCTAAAACCCTAACTCCAACCCCTAACAACTCTTAATCCCAACCCTAACCCCAAACCCAACCCCAACCCTAAATGGCTCTAACCCTAACCCTCCCACTCTGCCTTGATGGCTCTGAGCGTAACCCCAACCTCTGACCTGCTACCTTGAACTTGTAGTCACCCTTACTCCTTGCCCTGTCACCCCTAAACTGGCTATGTAACCTGCTAAGGGTAGCTCTCTAAGCCTAAGGTGTATATGTGTATGACTGTATGTATGTATATATACAGTGCATACACATTTTATTATTTGTATATGTGTCTAAAAAGAAATAAGTATGGGAAGGCTTAATTTGCATATTTAATGAATTCATTAGCAAGAGTAGGATACTATCTGGGAGTAAATAATTTTTTTTATTTTAATTGTAGAGTAATAATTATTTACTCCCAGCTGGTATGCTAGAGAAAAAGAAGACAGAAGAAAACAGAGAGCAAAGCACAGATTAAAGAGCAAAGAAGAAAAGCAAAGAGCACAGCGGAGAGCAGAAAGAGCAAAGCACAAAGTGCAGACCACAGAGATTACAGACCACAGCGCACAGAGCAGAGAGCAGAGCAGAACACTCGTCGTTGCATCATCAGCAACTCTTGGGCTTCTATCCTCACAACACACAAAACGTAACAAACAAGCCCACACTCTACATCACCTGCACATACTCTTCAGCATCCATCTCTAATCTCACCAATACATCAGCCAGCACATACTCTACATTCCTGCAGAAACAGGCAAGTGCACCTCCAGGTTTTTGGACAGCTCCCAGTAACAGGGTGACCAAGCGCCTCCAAAAACCGCCCTGCCTAGAAAACACCCAGCTCCGAGCCGAAGCTCCACACCCACGCAGGCAATGATTGATCACCACCTCGCAGAGCATTGGGGACTCAGGGGGGAAAAGAAACCCAGCTGGGAGCAGAACCCCAGCTGTGTGGGTCTTTGGTTGGTTGGGTTTTTTTGGTTTTTTGTCTGGTTTGTTTTTTTTTTAAAAAAAATCTAAGAAATTCTAACTAGAACCTGAAAAAAGAAAAGAACATGCATACAAGGTTAGACACACTAACAACCCCACCCAACAACCAAACAACTGCCCACTCACTCCCACCCCAGCCATTCATCACCCCTACTAACAGAACCATCTCCTTCCATCCTTTTTTAAAGGTAACACTGTCCTGGCTTAAATAAGAATCCCCCCAAATGGCCACTCAATCAAAAAAGAGTTTAAAGAAAAGAATACTTTTACTTCTTACTGAAACCCCCCCAAGAAGTTTCATAGATACATTATTCTGCTCTGGTGACTGCCATTACTACACACCCCCCAACTTCCCCCCCCCCCCCCCAAACACACACAAAAAATGGCAGCACAGAAGACACTGCCAGCCAGAAAGACCTATGACGCCACAACCGTGCAGCTCTGATGCCCTGGACGAGCCCATGAAAGAGTCAGATGCCACCACCCGTGACGGAAAAGGGCCAGCAAAGCTGGGAAAAGCAATGCAGAAGAGGCCAGCAAGAAAGACCTGAGGCTGTGACAACACTGGGGAGAAAACCCTGAAAGGGCGCCAGGAAGACACACAACAAGAGCGGGCTCAGAAGAGGTGTGGCCAGTGAGGCCTCGATGATGGCTGCAAAGATGACTGACTGCAAACGGCCACGATGTGGAGTCAGAGCAACAGACCACCCCCTTTTAGCTGCCTGCACAGAACAAGACACAATCCATTGGAGCAATGCTGACGAGTCAGGCCAGGCAAAAAGACAGTGGATGCCTGCCATGCTAGTGCTGCAGAGCACGGGCTGTGCTCCTTGAGCACAACGAGCAAGAGCAACATCAAGACCTGAGCAAAAGAGAGTACAGCTACAACACACACCACAGACTGCACAACAACACAGACACAGGCTGGAGCCGCTCTGCCTAGCACATCCTCACTTTCTGCCATGCACACCCCACTGCCTCATGCACACACACATCCCGAACCACCCTCCACTCTACACTGAACGTCAGCACACACCTGCGCGCGCACACACACACACACACACACACACACACACAGTCAAGACACCCCAACACCCTTTGCCCATCAACTTAGCTCTTCCGGTGCTCTGCATCACCATCGGTCCTCAAGAGCCATCCTCAATGGCAGACCCATCTTCTCCGATCTTCCTTTGCTTGCCACATTTGCCTTCACCTGCCACACCAGAGCACAAGTAGTCACCCCCGTGCCAGTTGGCTCCAGCCTCACCTGCAAGAGCACTCTCCACCAAAGCACCATGGGTGCTCCGCTCACCTGAACTGCGCCAATTCCAAACACCAGCATCCTGGCTGGGGGGAAGCCCATGGCACCTGGAAAAAACAAAATAATGAAGCCACTCTTCTGGCAGGCAGCGCTCACCAGCCCTACAATGCCCAACACCAATCCGCTCACCTGAAATCCTCAGCCACGCTTGGGAAAGGCCCACACCATACCTGAAAAAGCACAGCAAAAGACATCACCAAGAGGCAACCCGGCATCACCCTACCACGCCATCAGATTCTGACCCAACAAGCTCCCCCTCTTACCTGCTCGGGCTCTTCTCAGCACTCTACTTCTCCTCTTCACAACTTCCTGCAAAACCTGAGACAACCACACCTTGAGGTGATGCCAAAACCACACCCCACCACAACAGTACCTCACTACAACACCTTTGCCTGCTCTGCTCACCCATCTTGACTGCTGGGCCATTGGCCGCCACGCCAAGGCCCACCAGGCACCTGTAAAACCAGAACAGCGCCAACGAGACAACAGCCCTACACTGGGCTCTGCCTCCTCTCTCAGACCAACACTCACCTTGCCCTGCTCCTCCCGGACGCAAGCAACTTGCTCTCCACAAGGCTCCACACCTACAAGCACAAAGCAAAAATTAACCAGGGAACCACTGACCACAACACTCCTTCCAACAAGGAATCTCTAGCTCACCTTCTTACGGCATTCCCCTTCCTTCCTCCATCTCCCTCAAGAGATCCAAACACTAATCCGCATCTGCAAAAAAGCAATGTAAAATGGAACACACAGATGCTGACCAATCACTGTCCCAGCCCATCACTGCCACACTCCACGCACTATCATTCCTAACACCCACAGGCAAGGCAGCTCCAGCCCCGAACAGACACACAGACACAAACATGAAGGAAAGCCCTATGCAAAAAGAACTATTCCCATGCATAAGATGCTGCCAGCCAAAAAGCCCTACAATGCCACAACCACACAGCTCTGATGCTCCGGATGAGCCCACGGAAGAGTCAGACGCTACTGCCTGTGATGGAAAGGGGCCAGCAAAGCTGGGAAGAGTGATGCAGAAGAAGCCAGCAAGGAAGACCTGAGGCTCTGACGATGCAGGGAAGAAAATCCTGAAAGGATGCCAGGAAGGTGCAAAACAAGAGCGGCCTCAGAAGAGGAACGGCCAAGGAGGCCTCAATGATGGCTGCAAATGGCCACGATGCAAAACCAGAGTGACACGCCACCCCTTTTAGCTGCCTGCACAGAACAAGGTGCTATCCATTAGCACAATGCTGATGAGTCGGGCCAGGCAAAAGACAATGGATGCCTGCCGCGCTAGCGCTGCAGAGCATGGGCCACGCTCCTTGAGCGCAAACAAGAGCGACATCAAGACCTGAGCAAAAGATACCACAGCTACAACACACACCCCATAAACTACTCAACAACACAGACACAGGCTGGAGCTGCTCTGCCTACCACACCCTCACTTTCTGCCATGCACACCCCACTGCCTCTGCCTCACACACAGCACTCATCCAGAAGAGTTCTCCATACTACACTGTATGTCAGCACACACACCCAAGACACATCGACACTTTGCTCCTCACCTTAGCTTTTGCAGTGCTGTGCGTCACACCATTGGTCCTCAAGAGGCATCCTCAATGGCAGCCACATCCTCTCTGATCTTCCTTCGGTCACCACATTCGCCTTCATTGCCTGCCAAACCAGAGCACGGGAGATCACCCCCATGCCAGCCAGCTCCAGCTGAAGAGCACCCTCCACCAAAGCGCCACTGATGTTGTGCTCACCTGTGCCGCACCAACTCCAGACTCCAACATCATTGCTGTGGGGACACCCATGGCACCTGGAAAACCAAGACAAAGTTACTATGCTGCCAGGTAGCGCTGACCAGCCCTACAACAACTGAAACACCATTCTGATCACCCATTCTACCTCACCTGAAATCCTCAGCCATGCCTGCAAAGGGCCGACATAGTACCTGAAGAAGCAAAGTAGGCAGCCCCAGAAACCAGGGTAGGGGTCAGAAGCAGAGCCACAGAAGGGCAGGTGGCACTAGGTTCACAGGCATGGATATAAGAAAGGAGCTGCCAGGCAAGACTGCAAATTGGTTCCTGGTGGTTCCGAGAAGTACAACCGTTTCTTCTCTCTCAGCACTGAGGCTTAGGCAAGAAGAGAGGTGAGTTCATTAGCTGAGGGGAGGTTGGTTTTTGAGCTCTTCAGGCACATGGGCTTACTCACAGTCCGCTTTGCTTTCCGACAAGGTGACTTCCTTTCTCATCCTACTGCAGTTACAGGAAGGGAGAAGGCTTCCTTCCCTCTTCATACAAAATCTGGACTCTTCTACAAGTCTGCATACTACAGAAAAACCCCACACAGTTTCTCCCTGAACAGGGCTGACAGTATTTCTGAGGAGCAGCAAAACATCCAGCGAGCCAGAAACCAGACTAGCTGATGAGAGCAATACCTCACACAGATCCACCTTACTGGAGATAAAACACACAACCACCACCTAGGGTGTAAGTGTAGAAGGAAATGTTTTCCCAGGACCCCTGCTCTCTTCTCTTGTCTGCAGTCCAGCAGAGGCACAAGCAATGCCTCAAGCATCAGCATGTTCAAAGAGCCCAGTGAGGAAGTTAGGCCCCTTCCACAGTAAACACACAAACACCAGAAAACAATACAGACAATTAACAGAGGATACAACTGCACACTCAGAAACCCTCGTCCACCCCTGAACACCCCACACCAAGATACCAACACAAAACCAAAACTGCCTGCTATAAGCAATTTTCTGGCATGCTCACAACTCCACCTTCAGCCATCTCATTGCTCTAACATTAAGGAATGGCCCTTGCTTCTCTAAATGCAGCAATAAGTCTTTCTGGATAGTTTCACTTCCACAAATGCTGTTATTTCCCAAGGCAGTTCCAGAGCACTATCCCCAAAGAGAGCAGAGACTGTGTGAACACCCTGGGTTTATGTAACCCTAGCCTCACCCACTGCCCTACCCACAAGCCCTTGGAAGGGGAGGGGCAAACCACTGGCAGCCATAAATACATAGGGCTAAGCAGAAGCAAGCCTTTTGCTTCCACTCAGTATCTGGATGGGAGAGCACAGAAAGGACAGACGGACCTCTTTGATAAAACAGACCATCTTCTTTATTACTGAAACCTTATATACTGAACCCATAATATCAGGAGGTATGTTATTAAGCTTTTTTACCCAAACTAGCACTAGCCTTTGCACTAAAAACTAAAAATCAGTTCTGCTTATGCTTAGAAAGAAAGCTACAAGATTCAACATAACCTGTTAAGGGAACACTACACCACAGTGCTCTAATTGGTTCAGACCTGCATATAATACAGCCGTTGTAGCAGGACAGCATTTCCTCTAGGGCAAACCAAGATATCAAAATAAACTCCTGGAACAAGGCTGCTTCTGTAATGTGAGTACTTCTGAAGAGGGGTACTTCCTGTATAGTACCTAGAGTGCTCAGAAAAAGGGGTCAGTAGGTGGAATGGGTAGTTCCCCAGGGGAGTACTAGCTCTGTATTTCTAAGTGGAGGACTGGCACAAGGAGGGAAGAGGGATGCTAAGAGGGCTGGAGAACCTACGCAGGGCTCTGGGGGCACAACAAGGAAGGCTGACAGAGTAGTCCAGAGTGAAATAAAGGGGTTCCTCAGGGCTCTACAGGACCAGCAGAGGTCTATGCAGCACAACAAAGCTCTAAAGAGGAACCCAGAGCAGATTAGACATCTCTTACGGAGACTAGAGAGCAACTAAAAGAAGCCAGAAGAGAACAAGCAAAGCCTCTGAAGGGGTTCAGAGGAAAAGAGGGGTACTCAGGCAGCTGAACGATGAACAGAGCACTCCAGGGCATAAGACAGGGCTCAGGAAGAGTTCTGAGAACACTGCAGAAGTTCTAAAGGAGCTAGAGAGCCAAAAGACAGCTCTAGGGAACAAGGAAAGCCCAAAGAGTGGTCCAGAGTGCACTAGAGGGGTGCTGAGGGGCCTGCATGGCCAAGGAATGACTTTGGGGAACAAGGAAGAAATCTGGAGGGCTTCTGAGGAGACTAGAGGGTTCCAAAGGGGGCTGTGGAGCCAGAGGACAGCTCTGGGGCACAACAAGCACCCCAGGAGAGGTTCTGAGCAGACTAGAGGGCTCCTAAGGGGACTAAATGGCACAGGGGAAAAAAAAAAAAACAAAACTGGGTAACATGACCGACCTCAGGAGGTGCTCTGAGTGGACAGGAGGGCTCCTATGGGATGTGGATGGCCAAAAGAGGGCTCCGGGACACAAAGGCCTCCAGAGGGGTTCTGAGCACACTAGAGGGGTCCTAAGGGAACTTGAGACCCAAAAGACAGCTTTGGAGCATGGCAAAGGCCTCTAGAAGGGTGCTAAGGGTTCTAGAGGGCCAGGAGTGGTCTGTGGGGGGGAAATAAAAGGTCAAAAAATGAAGCCAAAGCAGAATAGAGGGCTGCTAAAGGGCCAAAAGAGGGCTCCAGGGCATGAAGAAGGGCTCCGGAGGGACTCTGAGGGCTCTACCAGGGTCCTAAAGGGGTCTAGACATCCAAAACACAGCTCTGGGGCATAAAAAAGGCTGAAAGAGTAGTCCACAGCACACTTAGAGGGCTGCTAAAGGGTCTACATGGCCAAAAAATGACTCTGGTGAACCAGGAAGAAAACTGGAAGAGTTCTGAGGAGACTAGATGTTCCCTAAGGGGGCTGGAGGGCCAGAAGACAGCTCTGGGGCCCAATTGTGGCCAAAAGAGTGGTCCAGAGTACACTAGAGGGGTCCTCAGGGGTCTAGAGTGCCCACAGAAGACTCCGGTCCCAATCTTGGCCAAAAGAGGGGTCGAGAGCACACTAGGGGTTTCCTGAGGGAACCAATGAACAAAGAAAAAGCCTCTGGGGCCCCATTTTGGCCAAAAAAAGGAGTGCAGAGCAGACGAGAGGGCTGCTGAGAAGGCTGGAGGGCCAAATGAGGGCTCTGGAGCACCACAAAGGCCTCTGGAGGGATTCTGAAGGGACTAGCGGGGTGCTAAAGGGGCCGGAGGGCCAGAAGACAGCTCTGGGACAGAAGGGAGACTGAAAGAGTAGTCCAAAGTGCACTAGAGGAGTCCTAAGTGGTCTACCTGGCTGAAAAAATATCAACTGGGGAGCAGGGATGAGCTCAGGAGGTGGTCTGAGAGGACGAGAGAGATTCGCTAGGGTCTGGAGAGCCCAAAGAGCTCTGGGGCCCAATTTTGGCCAAGAGAGTGTTTGAGAGTGCACTGGAGGGGTGCTAACAGGTCTACAAGGCCAAAAAAGACTCTGGGGAACAAGGACAGCCTCCAGAAAGGTTCTTAGGTGGAATTTGAGGGATCCAAAGGGGTCGTCAGGAGAGCCAGAAGACAGCCCTGGGGCACAACAAAGGCCTCCAGAGGGATTCAGAGGTGACTAGAGGGGTCCTCTTGGTTCTAGAGGGCCAAAAGAGGGCTGCAGGGCACAATTTTGGCCAAAAGAGGCACCTAGAGTAGACCGGGGGGTTGTAAAGGGACTAGAAGGAAGAAAAAAAATGCTATATGGAACAACGAAGGCAAAAGGAGGGGTCCTGGTGGGACTAGAGAGGTGCTTGGAGAGCTAGAAGGACAACGGAGGGCTCCTGCACAATGAAGGCCAAAAGAGGGATATTGAAGGAATTAGAGAAGTCCTACGAGAGCCGGTGGACCAAAAAAGGGCTCTGGGAGCACTACAAAGGCCTCAGGAGGGGTTCTGAGGGTACGAGAGGGGTCCTAAGGACTCTACACGCTCAACTGAGCCCCTGGTGCACAATGAAGTCCAATGGAGAGGTTCTGAGGGGATTGGAGCAGTCCTAAGGGGACTAGACATCAAACAGAGGCCTCTAGGGTGCAATGAAGACTTTGGGGGCAGTGTTTGGACCACTTCTCTGAGGCTTTTGGGGTGACTGACATAACCGCTTCGCTTCACGTTACTCACAGCTACCTTCATCTATTACTTAGGGCTAAACCTGTTCCTATTTGCAGAGGGGCTTGTTGCTTGTTTAAACTTGACATATAGCCCACAACCTGCTCTGCGTGCTCCCTAGTCCCTTCTGCTTTCGCAACACTTGTGGTAATTCAAGGCGGTAATTAAGAGTCCCCATTGTCCCATAGGCTGGAGCAAGACATTGCTGCTGCTCTGAGGAGATGCCTAAAAGCCATGCTGTTTTCTGTAGCATCACTGGGGCTTCCCAGAGCCCAACGGTGTTCTCTTTGGCTTTTCCCGAGCCTTTTAGGTTTTTTAGGCTATTCCTTAGCCCGCCATTTCATGGCAATGTTCTCCTTAAGCATTGTGCACAGCACGATTATCCCAGATCAGCCACATCGTGTACGTACAGAGGCTTCTGAGAGGCGGCTCAGAAGAAAAGAGAGAAAAATCTCTTTGTCATCAGCGCATCCACCCGCCAACACTCTTCACCAGGAAGCGCTGTAAACTCCCATTTCTCTAAAGCGGGACTGAGTCAAGGCAGAGACGCAGATCACACCCCATCTTTGTTAGAACGCCTCACTGCTGCGGGGACTGGGCCTGGCAGCAGTTTTAGGAATGTTTGGGGCTTTGGAGAGAGTGCAGGGGAAGGTCTGGAGTCAGTGACAACGTTGAGGCAGGGCTTGGAGATGTTTTGGGGCCTGTAGGGGTGTTGGGGCAGGATTTGTGGGTGGTTTAATGGCTTTGGGGGGGCTGGTTGCAGGAAGGGTGGGACTCTGCGGGGCCCTCAGGGCAGGGGTGCCATCCCAGATGTGTAGGGAGCACATAGGGGTGCCCCACGTTGCTGTCAGCTCGGCGGGAGGAGCCACTGGTCTCCCACCCCATCAGATAGGGTGGCGGGGGGGGAGGAGGAGGGATCTATGAGCTTGCACAGAACGCCAGAGAAGGCAGCAGGGAACTCACCAAGGGCCCCGCATCCCAGAAAAGCTGCAAAGGAACCCGCGTCCCAGACGAGAGGAGACATCAGGCTGCTGTGCCGCTGCTGGACACATCCAGACCCCCGCGCAGACACACCCCCCCCCCCGCTCCTCCAGGCTGCGTCCACAGCGGTGAGCGCACGCCCTGGCCCGCGCTGGGGAGGAACTGGGGCCCTACAGGCGACACACGGAAAAGGCAGAGTCAGAGCCGCGCTCCGGCAGACCCGGCGCGGCGCGGCGCCAGGTCCGAACCCCCCGCCCCCCCGCCCCGCCGCCTCCACGAAGCGACAGCCCCGGCGGGCAGGACACAGCCCGACGCCCGCGGCCACCCGAAAGCACACGCTCGCCTCACCGGGATCCCCACGTGCTCGACTCCAGGCGGCCTCGGCCCTCGCCCGCAGCCGCCGAGCGAAAACACCCACCCTGCTCGCCGCCATCTTGCTCCCCGCCGCCGCGCATGCGCTGGCTACGGACAGCGCGGGAGGGGCGGGGGCGAGCGGGAGCGGGAGCGGGGGCGGGGAGGCGAGACCCGCAATGGCGCCCTCGTGTGGTCGTAGCGCGGCGCTGCAGCCGGCCGGCTCCCGCGGGCGACCCGCAGCCCGCCGCGCCAGCCCGGTGCTCAGGCCGAGCAGCGAGCGCCCCGAGGCTGCTCTGCCCGTGCCCGAGAGAGCGGCAGGGATCAGCGAGCAGGCGCTGGGGCTGCCCCGGTCGCGGAGCAGCTCTGAGACGGCACTGCCCGTCCCCGCACCCCCAGGAAGCACCAGGAAGGAAAAGCCCTCTCGGGAAAAGCGCTCCCGGTCCGTGAGCACCGGGCAGGGGTGGACGAGCGCCTTCGCTTACCCGTCCCCGAGAGAGCGGAGAGTAGCGGTGAACACGGTGACCGGCAGCGCACACGTGTGCGCCGGCTGCCTGCACTGTTCTTCGTACGCAGCGGTGGCCGGCGGCGGCTGCAGTGCTGCCTTGTCGACACGCGAGGACAGCGGTGAGCGGGACGGAACGCAGTGCGCATGCGCTACGCCGATGAGTGTGCAGTGCCGCTTTTCAGACCCGCGATGGCAGCAGTGAGCGCGGCGGAACGCAATGCGCATGCGTGCTCCCTTTCGGTGCAGTACCACCTTCTCCCCAGTATCAGGGTCCACTCAATAAACAAAATAGTATGATAAATGTTGTCATCTGCTCCAAGTGCTTTCGCAGAAGAGAACGACATCAAAATGAGGTATTATTGCATTTAGTCTCCACTACACGTGCTACCCCAGTGCCACGGACTTGCTTTAAAGGATCAGTGACGTACGCGTTCTGGCAGTAATATTCACGGAATGAATATGCACTCGATCAAGTAGGAGTGTTCATGAAAAGCTTTGCCAGTGCGTCGCTAGGTAACAAACCTAGACAAGCAGCTATTTGCCCTGATCCTTCGGCTTACGTTTCTTCTGCCCGATGTAGTCTAACGTACCTGAACGCAATGGCCTTGCGAGGCAGTGACACGGTGTCCGTGGGGTGGCTGTTCCAGGGTCTCTCGGGCTGTTCCAGGGTCCTCGGACAGCAACGGTGCTGGTCGACTTTCCCTTGTGCTGCACAGCAGGACAGCTCCGCACCGTGCCCTCCCAGCACTGCCGCTCCTCCCAGCAGCTGCCTAACTGGCCCCAATCCTGAGCAAAGCTACGACTCCCAGGAGCCCGCAGCACCCCTCCTTCTCTCCCTGCCCTCCCCATTTCCAAGAGGGACAGCCCCAGCCCCTGGGGACAACCCTGCCCGGTCACACTGCTGTCCAAAAAGCGGATTCGTTGCCCCGTGTGCACTAAGCCAATAATTACACGCTCAGGAGAGACATTTGCTTATTTATTTCAGAGTTGCGCAAGCCTGGCTGCTCGGTGGTTTCCCACAAATCAAGCGCATTCCCCCCACCCCCCCCACCCCCGGCTTTCCAAGTAGCATTTACACAAACAAATTGCAAGGTTTGCAACTTTCCCTTTTACACCGGTTGGTTAGTGATTTACCTACAACTGTAATATTGCTTACACACCATTTTACTACTACACATGCTCAGGGGAGGGGTCTTCACCCGGGCGTGGGTCTTTCTGACCTATCAGCGTGATTTTCTTGTATTATAATGAGGACAGGTCAGTTAGGGGATACCTCGAATTCTTTTGCTAAATTGGCAATGTATGCATAGAAAACAAAGCATCTTGATTTACAGTTTCTTTAAGGCTTTAGCAGTTCTAGGACGGCCTTGATTAAAGAATTATTTCCTCCCAGGAAATAGAGAGGTTCTCCTCATCTGCCTAGTTTAAAGAGCATGAACACTCTTTCTGAGCTTCCAAGATTGTCTTGCAACACCACCAGAGATAGAAAATGCTTCCTGCCCTGTACCGGGGAAAAACAGGGGCATTCCACTGTCCCCCGTGACCTGTGGGGACTCAGGCGTGAGTGACACACGTCCAGTAAGGAACAGACCCAGCGGGCCACTGCTGCAGGGCTGAGAAGGCACCGGCACCTGGAACCACAGCTCCTGGCCTGCCACAGAGCACGATGCGGCTGGCTGGTGGGAACGCCGCTGGCAGAGACCTGCCCGCCCCCGCCACCTCGAGAGGCGCAGCATGGTCACCCAGTAGCCCCGTCTGAGAAGACTACACCTCCCAGCATACCGTGCACATGAAAATGGCGGCCCGGAAGCCCAGTGCTGGAAGACCACTGCTCCCGGCATGCCGCGGTGAAAACTACGGCTCCCCGCATGCCAGGCCGCCAACTCCCGCCCCCCCACCCCCACCCCCCCGCAGCGCTAGGGGAGGTTTGACCCTCGGGAGATGCCGTTCCTTTAGGTTTATAAGTAGCTGATGGGAGGGTGTTAGATTACAGCATGTGTAGAAGGTTTTTTAGAGAATGTCATCAACCAGAAAGACCCAGAACATATCTTGTATTTACACTCCTCTTACCAGCACCACTTTGTCTGCCTGTCTAGTTGCAGTGTCCTTAAATGATGGCAGCTATAAGCAACTTTTGCCCCCTGGTCTCCAGGACTGGCTCTTTAAACAGGTGTTGTTCTTTCTGATAGAGCCCCGAGTGACATACCACTGACTTCCTCAGTGTGTGGTGATGTACATATTTGTGGTACAATGCCAAAGTAGGCCTTGTTAGCAAGACTATTTGTATCATCAGAAGACAAATACAGTGCAGTCTCCATCCTTCAAGATATTCAAAATCCAACTGGACATGATCCTGGGCAACTTGCTCTAGTTGACCTTGCTCTGAGCTGGGTGGTGGAGAGGGGAAGGGTGCTGGACTAGATGATCTCCTGAGGTCCCTTCCAACCTCAGTAATTCTGTGAGAATTGTCTGAGATGAATCCCACACTTGGAGTTCTACTTGGTAGTTTTTCTATTTAAAGAAACAAGAAGAGAATATAGACGATTAACACTGCTTATGTGTGTGCACGTGATTTACATAGGTCCATATCCTTGTTGAAATTCCAGAGAACTCCATGCGTGAATACAGTACCACAGGAATGTTTCCTTATGCATCGTAATAGGAAGAGTTTTGTATTTTAAGATTCAGAAGTGCAAAGAGATGTTGTCAGCCGAAAATCCTCTTCTGTTCAGCAGGATTATTTAGCATAATGACATTACGTATTCAGCTTTGAATATCAAAAGGCAGTATTATGTTTCTTCTTTAATTCCTGTATTTTCATGGGCCAATGATTTTTTTGATCCCGTTGGTATTCTGTAATTACATATTAATTGCATTAAGTTCAGAAACATCATCAAAGAAGCACCACGCAATGGTAATCTTAAAAATGTTAGGATTCAGATTTCTCTCGTCTTCCATTCTACATTGTTATAACCACGGCTCTCATCTTTTAATCTTTTTTCCTTGGTATAGCCTTTATCACGAATAGAGATTCATAATATGCTCAGAATATGATGCCTCAAAATATTGTATAAATTGCAGCCATGTGTTGTCTTGCTTTGATGCTTGCACTGATTCTTTAGCTCAGTGCATTGTCCTTTGTCTTGACCTCGTTATTTATGGCTCCAATGAGCTGTGGAAAATGAGCAGCCAGGTCATCCTTTCCAAATTAAAACACTAGCAAGGTCAATGTAGGACAGGAAATAGAACATTTGGAATATCGCCACTTTTCTGCCTTATTTGCATATAAAAAGTGGGGACTGGAATGGTAGGAAATGGGTCCATTTTAATTTATTACAAAAAGTTATGATCTTACCCTTCCCTCTGCCTGGTTTATGCCTTAATATCAAGAGAGCACTCTTGCCCTTACTGTTTCAATCTTCCTAGTGTGACTGTATGGGAGAGGGGGGAAAGCGTGGCTATGTATGTGGAAAAGGAATGCTTTAAATAGCTGATCTTCTTCAGCATTGTCCTGTAAACACATTTGCTGCCGTCATTATTTCTGAAGCGCACGTTAAAAGTTGAATATTTACCACAGTCTTTACCAATGTTTCTGACAGAGCAATGGAGGAAGGGAAGGACGTCATCAGCCTTTCAATTCAAAAATGTTGTCCACAGTCTGCTGTGAACAGTTAACCTGCTATGTCACTCAGGGGCACTAGAGTCTTGATTACACACAAAACTATTTTCTAATCATTTTCCGTATTACCCTGGAAATTAGCTGTGTATCTTTGGTGTGACTTATAATGGCATCTAGTAGCTAATAACCTGTATCAATATACCTAGTTAACTTTTTGTTAGAATCAAATGTAAATACAGGGATTCTTCTTTTCTGCTTATTTCAGAGATGCTGCGTAGCAGGATAACAAAGTGTTTGCTTTCATGTCACCTGTTAACTGGTTAATGGCCTATGGAAATTTTATGTCTTCTCCTGTTCACTTTTGCCAAGAATATATCAATGATTCTTTTTTTTCTTGGATATCTTTTTTTTTAAATACCAAGTGGTTACCTTAGAAAAATATCGTATGGTGAGTAGACAGAGATCCTTTCTTATTGTAAAAATAGAAGAAGAAGATGGATTAATTAGGCTTTGGACCTAGGCAATATCATTCACTCTGTTTTATTTTTACGGCTTCTGTGTTAATGAATATCTTGTGCATCTCTTTGATCCCCTGAGAGAACATCCACACAATGTCCTCTATGTTTTATGTCCCAGGGTTGGCGTTACATATTACAGGCTATCTGGTCATCATTGCACCACTGCTATTTCATCTTCTGACTGTGAATATCCAAGTGTGGTGGTTGACATTGCCAGACTGGTGTTGCCACCTGCTGGGTACATGAACTTTTCCTGCTCCAACCTGTTTGCCTATATGCATGTTTTCATTCTTTGTCAAGCATCTTTTTCAGCTATTATAAGGAGGATGTATTTGATGAAACATAGGTGTCTAGATCTGGTCTAGTCATCTTAGGCTCCCTTTATATTCAGAAAAGAGCAAAAGGACTTTCGTTGGCTCAGTTCATCTTATCCCAAAGTAGATGTTTAAAACAGGTCAAATAAGCAGCAACTTAAAATTACTTCAGTCTTTTACTGTGCATAAAAAGGGCATAATATGATTAGCTTGGATGTAGATATTTACTATTTTATATATATATATGTATGATATATATATGCTATGCATACATGATATACATATATGATATATATGATGTATATTTGATATATATATATATGTATGATATATATGTGTGTCTGTGTATGATATGTATATATGCAGATATTTACTAGTGCCATTGCCTGAAAGGCCAGTGGCAGGGCCATGGCTGCTGGCTGTGCTTCTGAGGTCACAGCAGCCTCAGTGCCTCATAGGCTGGAGGGAGGCCCCTGGCTGCAAGTTGTGCTTGTGGGGTGGAAGAAGTACCAGTGCCTCATAGGCCAGTGGGAGGCCAATGACTGCTGGCTGTGCTTGTGAGGTCACATCGACCTCTGTGCCCTACAGGCCAGTGGCAGGCCCCTGGGTGCTGGCTGTGCTTGTGAGGTCACAGCAGCCTCACTGCTTCACAGGCCAGTGGCAGGCCCCTGGGTGCTGGCTGTGCTTGTGAGGTCACAGCAGCCTCAGTGCCTGATAGGGCAGTGGCAGGCCAGTGACTGCTGGCTGTGCTCGTGAGGTCACAGCAGCCTCAGTGCCTCATAGGCCAGAGGGAGGCCCCTGGTTGCTGGCTGTGCTTGTGAGCTCACAGCAGCCTCAGTGCCTGATAGGGTAGTGGCAGGCCCACGGCTGCTGGCTGTGCTTGTGAGGCCACAGCAGCCTCAGAGCCTCATAGGCCAGTGGCAGGCCTATGGCTGCTGGCTGTGCTTGTGAGATCACAGCATCATCGGTGCCTGATAGTGCAGTGTCAGGCCCTTGGCTGCTGGCTGTTCTTGTGAGGTCGCAACAGCCTCAGAGCCTGCTAGGCCAGCAGCAGACCCATGACTGCTGGCTGTGCAGGTGAGATCACAGCAGACGCAGTGCCTCATAGGCCAGTGGCAGTCCCATGGATGGACGCTGTGCTTGTGAGGTCTCATTTCTCTCAGTGGCTGACAGGCCAGGGAAAGGCCAATGGCTGCTGGCTGTGCTTGCTTGTGAGGTCACAGCAGCCTCAGAGCCTGATACGCCAGTGGCAGGCCCCTGGCTGCTGGCTGTGCTTGTAAGGTCGCAACAGTCCCAGTGACTGATAGGCGAGGGCAGACTCACAGCTCCTGGCTGTGCTTGTGAGGTCACAGCAGCCTCAGAGCTTGATAGGGCGGTGGCAGGTCTAAGGCTGCTGGCTGTACTTGTGAGGTCACATTTGTCTCATTGCCTGATAGGCCAATGGCAGGCACATGGCTTCCAGCTGTGCTTCTGAGGTCACAGCAGTCTCCGTGCCTCATAGTCCAGTGTCAGGCCCATGGCTACTCACTGTTGTTGTGAGGTCACAGCAGCCTCAGGGCCTGATAGGGCAGTGGCAGGCCCCTGGCTGCTGGCTGTGCTTGTGAGCTCACAGCAGCCTCCGTGCCTCATAGACCAGCAGCAGGGCATGGCTGCTGGTTGTGCTTGCATGTGAGATCACAGCAGTCCCAATGCCTCATAGGCCAGGGACAGGCCCATGGCTGCTGCCTTGGCTTCCTTGTGAGGTCACAGCATCATCAGTGCCTGATAGGCCAGTGACAGGCACATGGCTTCCAGCTGTGCTTGCGAGGTCACAGCAGCCTCCTTGCCTCATAGGCCAGCATCAGGGCACGGCTGCTGGCTGTGCTTGCTTGTGAGGCCACAGCAGCCTCAGAGCCTCATAGGCCAGTGGCAGGCCTATGGCTGCTGGCTGTGCTTGTGAGATCACAGCATCATCGGTGCCTGATAGGCGAGTGGCAGGCACATGGCTTCCAGCTGTGCTTGTGACGTCACAGCAGCATCCGTGCCTCATGGGCTAGTGGTAGGCCCATGGCTGCTGGCTGTGCATATGAGGTCAGAGCAGTCCCTGTGCCTCATAGTCCAGTGTCAGGCCCATGGCTGCAGGCTGTGCTAGTGAGGTCACAGCAGCCTCAGGGCCTGATTGGCCAGTGGAATGCCCATGGATGCTCGCTGTGCTTGTGAGGTCACTGCTATGGAAATGAGGCTCGCCGGGCACCATAACAGGGTCTGACCCTAGGTTCCTGCAAGAAAGTTCAGAGCCAAATCAAAGCAAATTAAATAATTAAATTTTAATGATGCACATGCAGTAATTACAGCTCGAGCTGGGTGCCTCCGAAGAGGGAGCCCAAACAAAGAAATCCCTGGGCAATTATAGCTTTTTCCAATTAAGTTTCCCACCCCTCACGCGGTAGTTAGACCAACAGTAATTTTTTTTGGTCTGGGGTCTCCTGCTCCTTATTGGCTCTCATCGTTGCTCCTAGGCAGGCTGTTTTTCTCCCTTAGCTTTACTGTTGTGGTTTCTGCTGACGGTTGTACCTTCGTTTCTCCTTGCGTCTTACCATTGTCTCTCAAGGTCCTGAGAAGGAGGAGGTGATTCCAAATCATAACAATTAACACTGCCCCAGCAGTGAGCTAAGGCTTTGCCCCTCAAGGTCCTAATGCCCTGCGCTGGTCTTATTTCAAAGCCTTGACATCCTCCCTTTCGGAGTGTGAGACACAGGAATGCAGACTGCTTGTACCTTCCTTATCTTCCCAGCTTGAACCAGCTCTGAGGCCCTTTTCTTACTGGACTAAGTAAAAGTTCATTATTTTATCTAAGTGCGGCCTAAGGCTTCAGCAAATTTAGCTACTCATGCTAAGCAAGTTTTACAGAAGTTGTGCTAAGCGGCTACCTCGAGACAGTTTCAGTTTGCTATTCTTTAACAGTCCCCCCCTTTGTTTTTATGAAGCATCCCTGTTAATCTTTTAAACAGAGTTCTCAAAGCCTTTCGAGGCGTACTATCGCTTTCCATAATCTTATGTATAATATAATTGTAAGTAATAGGCATAACACAGTTAAACTGAACACAACTACTACCGGGTGCAACACGTGATTATAAATCCCTGTTGCTGTTGGTGACCATCCTAGAAGAGTTTCCCAGCCATGATGTTCTCCGTCCCTCTTTACCCTTTCCAAGACGTGGTGTATCTCTTCCGCATCACAATGAATGGTGATTAGAGTTTTTTGTCCATTGTTCCGGGTGCATTCTAGCAGTCAACGCAAATCATCGCATTGTAGTAGTTTCTTTACTAGCATAAGATTCATTCCAATGGGGATAGGGAGTAAATTTTGGCTCAATGTATAATTAGATTGTAACAGTTGCATCCCATAATTTGGGGTAAAGCTACAAATACAAATGTTTGAGTGATTACTTGTATCTACAACACTGCTCTCTGTAAGATTACAAAGTGTTCTTACACAGACACATCCTTTTTCAACATATACAAGTACAGTTCAACTTTCACAGCAAAAGAAGAACATAGTATGACAGTATATGGACTGTTCCATTCAGGTTTTAACTTGGATTTTTGTGGAAATACTTTAACTAAAACTTCGTCCCCAGGCTGTATACCAGGCACTTGTATTTCAGGTGGTGCAGATTGATATCACTGAGCATTTTTTTTTTTTTAAGACTTTCAAAGCTTTTTTTTTTTTGGCATACTTAGAACATACTCTAGACAGTTTCAGTTCGCTATTCTTTAACAAGGGAAGCATGCTCTATCAGGCATAAGCTGACAGAAATCGCCTTCCCCCGAACATTGCCATTCACTCCGGCCGTGGCACAGCCCCTCTGTCCCTGCTGGGCCCCGCTTCGCTGCATCCCTTCCCCACTTTGGTGTGTCTGGCACCTCTGCTTTGGCTGCGATGGCCGCACGGGGCTGTGTTGTCAGCACCAGCTGCCTGTGAGTAGCCCTGCACCCCAACACACCCCGTCATTCTCCAGCTGGGCCTCCGCCGATTTCCCTTTACCTTAGGCAGTTGCTAGACATCACTAGTTCCCTTCAGCCTCGCTCCCGCCACCCAGGCCCAGGGAAGCGCTAGCAGCTTCTGAGCAGCCGTGCTGACACTTCACCTGCCCGAGCAACAGAGCGACTTGCTTGCCGCACTGCTGCCGGGCGCTCCTGCGGCACCCCATTCGCGCCTTGGCTACTGCCAGGCCCCGTGTGCCAGCGCGATCTCTGCCGCCCATCGGCATTACCGGCACCTGTTAGAAAAGGACGCCTAAGGGAAAAGGACTGGGAAAAAAGCATTTCTGCTTTTCATGGTGAAATTCCGCACAGAAATCTGAAGCACTGCCAAGGACTGGGTTTTGTTTTGACGGCAACTTTATTGCTCTGAGAACACTCTTCAAGCTCGGATTGGTTAGCATTGTTTGGAGAACGGCTCTCTGTTGGGTTGGATGGTAAGTGGTGGTGTAGATGGTAAGCTTAGTCAGTCTTGACGGCTCCCGTCCTCAAGCTCTGCAGCTGAACGACAAAAGGAAGCAGGCTCACTCCCTGTCATGACATTCAGCACAAACCCATCTGCTCAGCGGTTTGCTTTCTAAACAGCAAAGACCTGAGCCTGCCCGCAGCTTGACGTGCGCTGTGACTCCGGGACTGCAGCGACCTCGAGAGGGAGGCTTCCAAAAGCCTCCCAGGAAAAGCCACCGCCTGTCCGTTGCGTGCTAGGACGGGCGTACTGTGCAGAAGAGCAGGACACAGCTACCTGCTCTCCTGACCCACGGTAGACCTTAGGGACGTGACATTTGGTGGCAGTTTTGCCTTCTTTCCTAGTGACCATTCAAAACTGGAAACACACACACGAGGAAAACTTGTGTCTCTTTCAATTGAGGCAGAATATTTGGAAGCCAGGGCATACTGCACAGCCTTCCTGACGCAAGCCCTTGAAGGCTGCCCGCCCCGTGGAGTTGTTTACTGCCATGGTTGCTGTATTGTTCCCATAAAGAGCCGTCTGGAGGATGGCCGTCTCCCTTCTCCTCCCGTGGGTACTTCCGGAAAGGAGGATCTGAGCATTCCAAGCAGCTTTCCAGCTTCTTGATGGGTCTGCTCTTTTTCTTCTTGCTCTTACGCTTGTGACTGTCCATGTGGAGTGCAGAGAAATCCAAATCATACTGTCGGAAGGAAAGGGGCAAGTTAAGAACAGAAAAAACAGATGTGGCACTCGATGCCTACATGGGACTGTATTTTATCAAGTCTACTGCAGGGGATGATTTGCAGCTGCTCTGCGGTAATTTCTGAACGTCTGCCTTACTAAGAAACGCACACCCTCAGAGGTCGAGCGGACATTAGGTCTTGGCTTGTACACACATCATTAATTGAGGCTAGTTCTGGAAGAGGTGCCAAAGAAAACAATCATTCTCGTAGCCTGATCCAGAACCGTGTGCACATGTGCCTCTAACTGTATGGTCCCGTTAGTGGGTAAATTGGTCTCGTTAGTGGGTAAATAAAAGTGGAATATTGGCGAGGAGACAGGAGCATGTTGACCGGCCAACTAGTGCAGCTGCCAAAACACTTGGTGTTCAGACTCCAAGGGGAACGGCGGGTCGCGACCCTTAGGTGCACCACACAGGCATCAACCTGGACTCACGTATTCCTAAAGAATTACTGCTTCCCTTGTTATCTGTACATCTAAAGAATTACCGCTCTCCTTGTTATCTGCAGCGCATGCACACTATGCCACATTGTAGCCTATTCTTTCGCCTTAAACCCCCACCCCCCCCTCCCCCTGAACGTCGCCAGGGGCCGATGCTCTATGGTGCCTGGGGCAGCCCGGTCACCTGCCTGCAAGGTTCCTGGGATTCCCCTTGTGGTTTGGGGATTTCAAGGTAATAAACATCTAATAGCTTTATTCCAGAGCGGTGTCTTCTACCCCTGCGTATTCCAAGCAGCAGTCAGCACCGTTAGCAGTCCCCTTCTGAAGTGCTAGCACAGCTCAGCAGTATCTTTCCTGCCTTCACTTGATCGACCTACCCACGTGATCTCCAGACAGACGCCGCACTATTGAGAGCTCTTTAAAGCCAACTGGGCGGACAGGAGGAACAGCCAGAGAAGAACAAGAGGAACTGCGGAAATCTCTTTTCTCGGTCTTTCTCCGTTTCCCTTCTATTTTGTTGTCGCTCCCTCCGGCGTGGGGATGTCCTCTTTTTCTGTTTCTTTGCTTTTCAGCCTTCCGGGAAGAGCCCTCAAAACCGGAAGGAACTGACACAGCTGAAGGTGCTCGTCGTTGAGGAGAATAGTTTTCAGACTGCTGCTCCGGGACTGGACAGCGGCACGCGTCTGCTTGGTGGCTGCTGAAGTGATGCCCGCCTTCCCCTCTGGCGTGTGATGACAGGTGGAGCCACCTGCTTTTGCAAGAATGCTCGTGTGACCTCTCTTGCTCTGTTCGTCCTCTGCTTCGGGATCGGTAAGGAGGACATTTTCCGGAGCTTCTGCCCTTATCCAGGCAGTTTCTGTCACTACGGGAAGATGTGCGCCTGCTTCCAGGGCAATACTGCTGCAGGTGGCAGTTTCGCTTGTTTCTTTCCAGCCTGCGAGAGCACCTCCTCTTGTGGGAATCACCGCCCATTTCTGTGACGCCAATGGTATTGGGATCCTCTTTCAGGGCTCCGTTTCTCTTTAAATGACTTGAGCTCTGTATTTCAAAAGAAGAGATCGTGAGATGGCTATGTGCAAACACACAGCTTGGAGAAGCCCCAAACACAAACCCCTCCTACCAGGGAGTCCCACAGATTGCCTCAGGAGATGAAGAGGAAAAAAACAACAACAAAAAATGCCCCACTCTGCTTTAATTCGAAGTGCAAGGCCAGCAAGTGTTTTCATTCCTACTTTTGGTTTTTGGCCGACTGGAAGCAAATGAGCATCATTTTTGAAAGCCCATCCAAAGAGCTGAGCACGGATTAAGGATGGCCCCAAATTGCACGCTCTCTCTCTCTCGCGCTCTCTCTCTCTGTCTCTAGCTATGTACCTGCGTCCATTTTTCCCCTTTCAACTTTCCCTGAAACCTCCAGCATACTTGTTCCAGTGCTCAGGAATAAGCCATTCTGGTTTTGCTGTCTCAGCTCAAGTGACAGCACTAAAAATAAACCAAGCAGTCTTTCCCTTTTTTTTTTCCCCAGGATTTGAGCATGACTAGGCTCTACTTCCAATGTCTCGCTGTGCTTCAGGAAGCGGAGCTGCAAGTAAAGAAGCAGCAGGGCTGCACGCAATTCAGCAGCAGCCACTGTTTGAGTGATTCCGGCTGCAGCAGGAGAGCTGTGAAGAAAGCTGCAGGGTGGGAGGGAAAATACAATGCAGACGCTACCAAAAAAGGAAAAAAAAAAAAGAAAAAGGAAGAAAAAGACAATTCCCACTACCCATTTGGTGCCTCTCTCCTTCCCTCTCTTCCCCCCTCCCCGTTACCTTCAGCATATGAGGAGCAAGCTGCGGTCTCAGAAATCCAGCCCCCTTCTTATTAGCCCCCGGCTGACCAAGGCATGAAGGGGGATAAGATGGCACGGGCGCGTCAGAAGTGCATTCTCCAAGTGTCTCACCATCACACCTTGGGAAACAACAGTGATCTCAGTTGAGACATGCCCTGTCAGCCTCCTCTTGGGCTGAATCCCATCCTGCCATCATCTAGGAGCAGCTGATACGTCATACTGAGAACGTAACCAAGACTACAAGCTGAAAATTAGATGCTGCTCTTCCTACCACGGCCGTCCCTTGCAGAGCAAGAACTCATCCTTACACCACCTCTGGCCTGAATTTCTCCTCCTTTATGGCATTCGCCAGCTCCACAGAGCACGTACGTAGCAAGTTACGCAAGTGCAGCAGGTGAAGGCCAAGCAATGAAAGACACTGCGTGACATGGGGAATTCCAGACTGGACAGAACGCAATTCTACCAATAGTCCTTTCCGCCCAGGACAGAAGGAAAAACACGTCAGAGGAGCAGAAGAGAGGTTTCAGCAGCGCGAAAGGGAAAGGTACCCCAAACCCATCTGAATACTCGCTCTTACCTGATATAAAAAAGTAAATACGCCTGCTGACTGAGAACGGTTTGGAGGTCGCAAAGGACTACCGAGGCATCATTCATCTCATACCACAGTCCATTACTGGCCTGCAAAGAAAGGCAACAATGCCTTTAGAGCAACTCTAGAGCGTGCTCTCTACAGGAAAACCCAGACAGAACACTAGCAGACAAAGGAGACACCAAGACTAGTCAAAGGAGACATGTAACGAGCTCTTTCCCCTTCAAAACAATGGTTGTCAGTAACATGCTGGGACAAGTTTCTCTTCGCCAGCACAGATTCTGCCCTGCAAGAAATGAAGCTGATGCTTACCTTGGTGAAGCAGAAATAGTGTCCTGCACGACCGCTGGCACCTCTGTGCACCAGGACTGCATATAAGGCGTAGAGGACTGGTTCTCCAACTGGCTGAGACATGTATGCTCGCAGGTCCAAATACTCTGGATATTCCACATCCTGAAGACAGAGCAAGAGGATTCAAAACTCATCTGGGAACACTTCGTGAAAGAGCCGGGGAAGAACACTGCTAAGAATGTGGGCTGGAAGCTTAGACAGACATGTTTTGCCTCCTCAGAAATCGGTCTTCCCAGAGACAACATTTAATCGCTTCCATTGCAGAGAACTGCTCAATGCAAAACCAGCTCTTTCAGAGCGGAGCATACGCTTATCGTCACACGGGAGCTTTGCTGTTACCGGAAGAGAAAGAGTAAGACCTACTTCTTGCGCTGATTTTGCCTAGACATCTTCTGTCGCTATGGTTACAGTCGGCCGACATTAACAACTTTGAACAGAGCGTTCCGCCTTGGGAAATCTCCCTTCCCAAGAAGGCATTACACTTGCATAGATACCTTGCTAATCTTTCCACCAGTGAAGTTGGCAAATCTTTTCAGGGCTATGGTGAGAACGTTGGAAGAGCGATGTATTGTAAACCTCTTGGACGCAGCAACCATCTTTTCACACCTTCAAAGCAAGCACAGGCAATTGTTTCAAGGCATCTTCCCCCCTCCCCCTCACGCCAAAAGTCAAGCAAGTTTCCATGTCTCTCTCACGCTCATCCTAGCTGAATGGTATTTCCTTGCCTAAGACGGGGCTTCTTTCCTTAAAGCCACACCCTGCATTTCAGCCTTGCTCCTGCAGAGAACCTGGCAGGATGTAGGAGGCCAGCTCGATAAGGAGCGGGAACGTTGTCTTTCGGTAGCCAAGCAAATGCCTGAGCACGTATCTTTGCTGGGCCCAAAAGTAAGGCTTGCCAACAACACGCAAGGCAGCAGGAACGTGACTCTCTCACCGGAGCGTGGTTCCGAAATGCGAGCTAGCGCCTGCGCTTCTTATCAAAGATTTCCAACTAGTTGAACAGAATGACACCGATTCCGCTCTAAGAAGCAAATGTACTCTTTTCCAAGCTTTGGGTGACTTCAGGGTTCATTAGCTGCACAACCCAAAGCTGCTCCGAGGCGGACAATGGGTTCGGCCACTATCTCCTAGTCCGATGGCATTAGGAAGACTACTTACTTGCTACATTTGTAGCAATTCTCACCATCCAGCAGCTCAGGTCTCACAAATTCTTCGAGCGCCCCGGGGACAGAGGAGGCTGCCTGGAGGAGGAAGAAAGGAGGGCACTGAGTTGCTGGAAACTCAAATGCCAACCCGCAACTCCTCTTTTGCCGCAGGGCCTCCCTCGTGCACACGTGGGAGACCTACTTGCGAAGCAGCGAACACCGCGAAGAAGGAGGCAGAAGCAGAGTATGCTGAACACTGACCTTGTTTGAAAAGGACTGTACTTTGGTACCAAGAGCTACCTGTCTGCGGTAGCGCACAATCAAGTTATCTGTGGTACGCCTTTGCGTAAATCACAAGAGCAAAAAAAGCCATCGCGTACCAATCAGAAGTGTATCGGGGTAGTCCAAAACTGGGAAGTATCATAGGACGAGCATGCGTGCGGAGATACGCTAATTGCTCTCTCTCTGGCTTAAACCCCCCCACACACGGAGACCATTCACGGGGCTTCCAGAGGAGGACCAAGTCCAATCCACCTCCCAGCCTCCACCAAGCGTTTTTGCCGTGAACAGCATACATGCCTACGTGAACTCCGTCGAGTTTAGAAAGCCACAAAAAGAAAGAACAGCCCCCGAAAGCTCGGGGCCTTCAACGGCATCGTCAGCCACCGCTCCAAGACGTCTTACCTTTATCTCCAACGGGATATCGAGGAAGGCCTCATAGGACTCTGAAACTGCTTGGCAGCTCAAGCACGTTACTGGAAGCCAAACAGAAGCACTTCACAAAATGGGAAGGAGACTCACTTTGCCCGTTTACATTATTGAGAGCCGCTACTTTTTGGCACACCGCAAGCTCTTTGCGACAAACGGGCACAAAGGCACAGATCAGTTCCAAGGACAGTAGTAGTTTCCAAAAGTACCTCTGGATCTTAGGAATCCTCCAAATATTTGGTGAATGACCGTGGTGGCTTGCGACGACGTGTCCAAGCTGGAAACAAATTATCATCAGCGCTCAGAAGAGCCGAGGCGGAGAGGTAGCTCTTTCTTCAAAGAGCTTTTCTTTTCTACGAAAACCCTGGGCAAAGGTTTTCACGTAGGGTAGGAAAGGAAGGCGTCAAAAGTGCTAGAGAACACTTCAAGGTTAACTTGGTTCTGCTTACCTGGTGCTTCCATTCAAGCAAGCTGTCTGCATAGCAGCCACGGTGTAACATAAGAATTCGTGAGCATCTTCCTGTCTGCCAAAACAGAAATGCTCCCCTATTCCTAATAAACACAAAGGGCACAATGCTTATCTCTTCAAAAGGGACAGGAAACCTACTTTTCTAAAAGCTCTCTTTCCTACAACAATTAATCTCTCCAAGCCCTTTGCACCCGTGAAATAACCCTCTGAAAATTCAGACGTTTCTGCAAAGAACGCCATCTGAAATGACTTACGTCTAAGGTCACTGAAGACAGCCGTAGGCTCGACGGCGTTGTCAGAGCAGAACAGGACATGCTTAACGTGAGCTTCCATCGTACACAGCATGCAGAAGCCTTGCTCACGACCTGTCAAGAGTCAAGGAAGAAACCACCTCCGGCTAGTGCAAGATACCTACGTACCTGTGGAAAACCTTAAGCACCAACAATCTCCAAGTTGGAAGTGCGGTCTCTGCTCTCCGTTCCACGCTCTCTTCTCCAAAGGTGCCAACAGCCCAGTCTGTGCGCATAAGCATTAACCAGTAAGCCTGCACTAGCACGCATTTTCTGACGAAGCACCTGAAGGACTACTGCCAAGCCCTCTTCTGCAGGGAGGTGCACGGGAATAGCCCGACTAGCTCATATTGCTTTCACGGTGCTCTGTGGTAGTTTTCCTCTTCTTCCGGTTCAGCAGTGACCACATCAGGTCTCGCAGCGGTCGTGCATTAGGGAAACCCGGCTGGGAAGGAACACCGAGAACCTGTGATGCCCTCCTCCGAAAATTTATCATCTTTCGAGCAGCCGGAAAGCCACAGGCCAAATATTCATGAAGCGCCTTACTTCCCAATGCCCTTGATCATTCACAGGAGGGAAGAAAGAACCCTCCTTCGACGCCGGAGCACGGGGCATTAAAGGAAAGCAAGCACTCCCTCAGCTATCCTGAGCCTGCCGTGCATGCGCTCTTAAAAGGGAGCCCCTGCAGGGACACTAGGAAAACCCAGAGTCTGCTTCACAGAGTCACTGCTGTCCTTTCACCTGCAGAGCTGTCCAGCAGCTTGCAAGGAACGTGTTCACAAGTACTCACACGACTGGCTGTGTTCCCCAGAAAGCAGGTAATTGGCCAGAGGGGGCGTGTAGGTCAAACACTGTAGAACAGAGTTGAGGAAACACGTATTGCCCAGGTTGCGGAGTCCAGCTCCAACGCTTTGCCTTTGCCGCCAAGCCACAGAAATCTTCTCGGGTGGGAAATGCATCCTTTGTGGCGGAGCAATTCCGTCAGTAACGCCTGCAAGGAAATTAGATTCTAAGAGAGACTGCCGGCCTTTGTTTTAGGAACGGAGGTTTCAAAGGCAGTGTTCTGGAGAGCAGCCCCCACAAGAACCAGCTGCCCTGCAGAACACAAGCACGTAGTAGAGACAGCCCAGGAAGGCTGCCACTCACGTTGGCTGGTCAGCGCACAGTTGGGGAAGAAGAGTTTACTCATCTGTTTGACTTTTTCTCATGGGCAACCACGACTACTCGGCCTTCAGGAACTGTTGCCGAGTCCCTTCCATCCCCAGGCGCTCAGCTGATAGTCCAATTATGCTGGCCTTTTTCCTTAGCCACTGCCAGCGCCTTTGGGGAGTCACAAAATTCACCTTTACTCTTGAAGTCTTTACTCACAGGAGTAGCTCCTTTCTAGGCCAGCTCCTGCAGATGGGGCCTGACTGCAACTTGCAGAGCATGACTTCATTTCTGTCACACGCAATTCCAGTTGGAAAAGGAACGAGCCCAGTTATCCAGAAGGCTCGCTGAGCCCACGCTCGCTTCCGCCAGCGCAACCGCGAGCACCCGGGCAGAGAGCGCGCGAGGAGCTGCTGCGCCGCCGCCCTCTCTGCCGCAGAGTGACCCCAGCTCTGCGGGCCATTGTGACGGCGGGCAGCTCGGCCAATGAGGAGGCTCGTAGCAGCCGAGTGGGCCGGTCCTGATGCGGCGCAGCCAATCGGATCGCAGCGTGTCTGTGACGGGCAGGTACCGGGGTGGCGTGGCCCTGCCCCCCTTTAGGACCCGGGGCCGTTGCAGAGACAGGGCTCACCTGGCGCCAGGGACCCGACGGGCACCATCCGCAGCCTGCGGCCACTGCCCAGCCCTGCTCACGGCGGGGGCGGGGGCTGTGCTTCCGCCGGCACGGCTCACACCTCCTTCCCAGGCAGAATAAGCCTACTCAGAAAAACGGGCATGCTGCTGTCACCGTACCTGTTGTGCAGTTTGCGCTGGCATGTTCACGGTGGTGCGGGTTGTCTTTTCCCCTCTTGGGGACCCAAGTATCCAAATGGTACTCCACTTTGACCTTGCCTCTCCGAGCTGCTCTGAGGGAAGGGCTCGGATCTGCAAGTGCAAAGCAATGCTTTTGAAGCCAGCCAGCATTTCATTCCTAATAGGAGAAGAGGAAGAGGAAGAAAAGAGGAAGGAGGTCATTTAAAGCAAAGGCGCATTGTGTGACGTCTTACTATGAGCTGCTTAGACTATGGACAGATATCTAACTCTGACTCTGCCAGCTGAACATGTTAGCTCCCTCGAGTAAAGATCCCATAAAAGGCTACACTCCCTCTCGCTGGGGTTCATCGCTCATAGCAACACATTCTTCACATCCTGAACCACTCAGACCCCTTAATGTGTAAATGTAGTGTATGAGGAAGGAATATGTTCCATTATTCCATATCCCTAGATTTATCATTGAGACTGACAGGTGTTATTAAAAAATAACCAGTCAGTTTCCAGAGCAACTCTGGCAGGATCTAGAAGCACAAATTTTCTGAAAGCAAACATTTTCATGCTTCCTGTAACACCCTGGAAGTTTCAGATATTTCTGACTAAATTGTGAGAGAAGACTAAATGAAAGAAAGATAAATAACCCAGACGAGTAATAGCTGTTCATCCAGTCTTAACCCAGCTATCCACTGAACACCACGGCTTTCACATAGTCTAGATGACAATTCAGAAATCCATTACATTGTCAGTCTAATCCAGGCTAGAACAGGACTCAGTCCAATGCAGATACATTGCAGACTTCATGGCGTAGCCCAAACAGACTAGCTTCCCTCACTCATCATCTTACACATGGCACTGTATGGGCACTGTCCCAGGAGTTGCCCCTGCTCCACGACACGAGCAGCCACCGTAAGCACAGTCTAACTAAGGCTGCGTTGCCTGTGACATCTCTGCTGTCTAAGCTCCACTGATGACTTTCCCTGCTAGGGACGGTCAGAGCAGATCACTCTTCAGCTGAGTAACCCAATTCAGCTCTCTGCTCTGAAGGCCAACAGTTTGTCAAACAACCTCTAAGCCCTCTAAGTAGCACAAATAAGCTAGTTTTTCTGGCAGATAGAGATGTCCTTAAACTCATGCCAGAATCAGGGGAAGGGTCTTCATTCATATGTTTCACAGGCTCCAGGCCAGCTGCAGCATACTGGGAAAAGAATGAGATGTTGCTCCAAAGGCAGTACTGAATTGCGTAGTTCTGTGAACATCTAAGCAAATGACATTTATCTGGGGAGGTGGAGCAGGGAGGGGCTCTATTGCAAGTCTGAAGTCCTGAAGTTTTTCTATTTAGATAAATCTTCTGATTTGTTTTCAGTAAGATATCTTTGGAGTGAAGAAGGAAGCTATTCAGTATTATGAAGGTGCATTAAATGTTTGAAGCTTTCAAAATAAGAGTTTATTTCTGGGATCGATAGTGCACAAAATATCTCGCACCTTCATGCAAGGAAGGTAGGCCTATTTCCTCATTTAAGAGATAAAAAGATCATTTTCAATCTGCAGATAGAAGCATAGAATAATTTAAGTTGGGAAGGATTTCTGGAGGTCATCCAGTCCAACCTCCGCCTCAAAGCAGGTTCAGGCAGATCAGATTGCTCAGGCCCTATCCAGCTGAATTTTAAGTATCAGCACAGATGGAGAGTCTACAAATTTGCACCTAATCCAGTTTTTGATCACTCTCGTTGGGGCAGGAGACAGAAATTTCCTTCTTCAGTTTCCCAAGTAGTCCATGGCTAGTTGCTGTGTTATAGGGCAGAAAATGTTTGGTAGGTTGGAGATAAACAACAGCCAACTATTCAAAGATAACTCAGTGTCTAAAAGCAGTCTGGTCTTTTGTGTATCTAAGCAGGGTAAGCATTTTCCTTGTGTACCTAACCATTATAGGCTGTTTTTAATCCTGTTGTCTGTTTCTTGAAATGGGCAAGTACTTCTGAAGATCTGGCTCAAGGGGGGAATAAACTGGCTTGATATCTATGGTACCTACTCTTATCTTTCTAGATGAAACAGGTCAGTGAGAGAATAGTTTTGTACATATGCAATACCTTGAAGCCTATGCTAGAAACAGACCTCAGCAAGAACTGAAACCTCAGTTCAGTCACCCATATGAGAAGAACTCAGCTTTGAGAGCATCAGCCAGGTTACTGGTAACCTCCAATAGAATAACAATAATTTTTAACGGGAGGTGAAAATGGCAGAACCTTTACAGTGATGACTGATTCCCTTTTTGTTCATGATTCCTTCCCTTTCAGCATGAGATTTTTCACCCTCTAAAGGGAAAGTATTTTATTTGGTGAATCGTCCCAACTTATTCTTGAGCGGAAAATGGCCAATTTTCCTTCACAACAGGGATGCAAGCAAATGAGAAATCCTTTCTCAGCCAAACCTGGATGATCTGGTGGTATCTCCTCCTCTCCGGAAAGATGAAAAGCTGAGTTTTCCTGCTGCTGTTGCCATTAAGTGCTTGCCACCACTTCATTAAAGAGAGAAAACTCTCTTACTTTCTTCTGCCAGGATCTGGATTTGTTATTTGTATGTTTACAGGTTGCAGTCACAAAGGTCAGGATGGTGGCAGGTCCATGGAGCTAGGCCAGGTCTTACCAAGTTGGCACAGCTGCAGCCTAACCATTATGTTCATATTTCAGCAAAGCTGAAATCAGGGCTACTCTGCCCTGTTAATGGACTTTGTAGCCCATACGGAGCTATAACTACACTGCTACCACCTTTCCAAGGCCTTGACCTTATGGCATAGCTGAGCTTTATAATTTATCAGAGCAGCAATCCAAGCATGATTGCATGCCAATCAATGTTGGAGCCACAATCCAGTTTAATTATCGGGATATTTTTCACAGCTTTGTTTAAAGACTGGATGAAGTTTCATACTTTGGCCGGTCCTCCAGTGCTTTACACTACAAAAACCTAAGGACTAGGTATCCCAGTAGAAATACGGGGATTGAATCTCTCTCCATACTGGAATATAACCTAAGTCCCAGCTGAACACTGACAATTTTCCTAAAATTCTTAATAGTACTGTTCTTGATTCATTGAGTTTTCCTCACCTGCTTGCAACAGGGAAACCCCAAATGCCCCTAGGACCTCCTGACTCTAGGCAATGCTGTTCTACCACACATTGACTGACTTTAGCATTGCTGTCATGACAAGTCATTCGGCAGGAATTTTCCCAAATCTCCTACTGGAACTGAAATTTTTGGGAAGGAAAGAAGAAGAACAGGATTCTAGATGGTGGATCATAAGGCTTTCTTAGAAAAGCAAACTGTAGCTTTGAAGAGACATCAGATCTTTAACATTTTAAATTCCCTAATTTTGTCTGGGTTTCTCTAGGTGGAGACTAAGGGATAGATGAATGCAGGGCTTATGAAAATCTGTTCTTTTTGATGATATTTGTCAGAAAGCATATTTAGGTTTGAGATTTTGATTCTTGATTGAAACATGCTGCCAGTTCTGCTGAGGCTTAGCTCTAGATGGCTTTGAATATCTTAAACATCAGCACAGAGAGAGAAGGTGTGCAGATGTGACTCACTGCTGTGGAGGTAAGCTCTTTGATGACCAAATGATGTCTATGATTTCTTTTCAAGCTATTTCCTTCCTTTGAGCTGGCAGTCCACTGAAAAAGACAGTTTTGGACAACTCAGAAATCTGGCTTAAAAAAACCCTCACATCTCTGTTCAAGATAAGGACAGTGCAACATTGATAAGTATAAAAACTGTGAACTTCACATATCTGATGAAACTTAATAATCAGAAACAAGAGATAAACCTTGAGCTTCAGCCTCTGCAGCAACAGAAGGATGACAAATAGCAGGACCAAAAGGTTACACTGTCACATTCTTTTTCCTACTTTTTAGGACTGTCAGGCCAGTGGGATAATAGTGCACATAGTCCAAATGTTTTTACTACCCTGTGCATATTCTAATTTTAGCATTCTTGAGATAAATGGCTTCTGAGATAGCAATGACCTTTAATCATCACTACTTGATCAAAATTCAGACTATAACATACTGAAGATAAGTTTTCTCCTTAGCCATGTGTCTTTGGGCAAAAACAATTATGTTTCTCAGTCACGTTACCTCTCAGTGTAAAATATGCTGGCAGCAGTTTGACAAAGAGAGACTTGTAAAATCCTTCTTTAGTGTGCCATAGATGATCATAGGGACACAAGCTTTGCTATCTCTATGCACAGCTTTAAGGAGAGGAAGTCAGGGAAATAAAAGCCCTAGCAGTCATGCAGTGGAATGCAAAGGGAATCTGCAAGACCTCTTTCCATCCCACTTTGACTGTAAGCCTCATTCATGCAGAAGCAGGGACCTCTCACCTGTCTGAGATTCATTCCATCACTTTCAGCTCAATAAAGATCTAAACTCCTTCTGCCAACTGAGGGACAATATTCATAAACTCAGCCAGAAGGGATGGAACATCTATTAGTGATAGAACACCTATCCCTAGAGCTAGCTTAGTTGAATCGATAAAAGGATGCCAAAGCCTTTCCCAACTTTCTCAACTGCCAGAAGTGATTTGGCATTTATTCTCAAAGCCACATTGACGACAGATGTGTAGTTGGTAAGTCACAATCTTATTTCAGTATTCTTTTTTTGGAGTGAAAGAACACTTCAGCTTGATTAAATTTCAAATTATGTCCAATGTCCCTAAAATAACTACCAGTTCACTCAGTTGCCTCAAGTTAACTGATGATACGTAGAGGTGAAAAGCAGGAATAAGTTCCTGTTACTTTACAATAGTAGCAAAATTAGAAGTAAACCTTTCTTGAATTTCTGTGATTTTTTCATGTTTCCAGGCAGAATAGGAAAAAAGGTGGCAGTCATGACTGACGGAAGAGAGAGATTTGACAGAAGAGGGAGAGTTACTTTCCCTAGTGTTTGGGGGGGGGGGAGGGGGTGAAAACACAGGTGTCCGTTCTCTAAGACTTCCTTTCCAGAACTTCAGGTTCTTCGTGTTACACTGGAAGAGGCTACTCCTTTCATTTACTGAAGACGTAGCAGAAATGGCCATAAAATTCAAATCACATTTCTTTTCTCCTCTTGAATATCTTTGAAAGCTTTTTCTCGTCTCCATGGACTGGTGGTTTTCCTATAAGGGCGAACGTTCCTAATAGAACAGAGAACTGAAATGCTGTGCCACACGCTCCTCAGCCAGGAGTCCTGTTTGTGCTTGGAACTTGGAAGTTGAAAGCAAGGATTCCTCCAGGTTTCAGTAGCAGAGGAACACAATCTTTCAAGATAAAAATTGAAGATACAACCAGTTAAAAGTCTACCTAAAATCACTTCTAACAGTTAAGTACCTTTCCAAATCTCACCCTTAGAAGCTGATCAAGTCTTCCCTGGAAGTCCTACTCTTCGTATCAAGGTTTTGATAAATTTTCCCCAAAGTTCTCTTTCTAACAATTCTTCTGAATTTTCTCTACTATGACCTAAAACTCTCCTCAGAGCATCCTTCACCTCCTTATTCCTTAGGCTGTAGATTATAGGATTCAGCACCGCAGTCTCCACTGAATAGATCAGAGAGGCCCATTTATCTCAGTCCAATGAGTAGCTGGACATTGGCCTAACATACATAAAAACGGTAGTCCCATAAAACAACAAGACAGCTCTCAGATGGGAAGCACAGGTGGAGAAGGCTTTGCATCTGCCCTTGGAGGAGTGGATCCTCAAGATGGTGGAGATGAGATAGATACAGGAGATTAGAATTGCCAGAGATGCGAAGATGCCATGAAATGTACCAAAAATATGAAGTACCATCTCGTTGCTATAGGTGTCAGAGCATGAAAGCTGGATCATAGGGGGAAAGTCACTGAAGTAATGACTGACAACACTGGAGTCACAGAAAGAGGGTGTGAAGGTGGAGATAGTTTGTGCAAGTGCATGGACAAAGCCAATGAAATAGGAGATGATTACCATCTGTGTATAGGCTTTTGAGGACATGACAGTTGCATAAAGTAGAAGGTTACAGACAGCCACACGCAGTCATATGCCATTACTGCCAGCAGGAGACACTTAGCACGAGCCCCGAGGAGAAAAGTGAATAGCTGTGCCACACAGGCACTGATTGAAATGGCTCTCCTCACTGCTGAAGAGTTCACCAGCAACCTTGGGGAGATAGCTGAGCAGTAACAGAAAGCCACAAAAGCCAAGCTACCGAGGAAAAGGTACGCTGTGTATGAAGCCGGGGGATCAACCTTGATCTGCGTGATCATTCCAAGATTCCCTATTAATGTGCTTAAAAAAAAGCAAGTCACCTTCACCTCTTGGCTTTGTTAGTCCAGAGAGGATAAACCTCAATGGCCTCATAGTGATTCCTCTCAGGCATGCTGGTAGCACACTCGTGTTATCTCCCAACAAGAAACTGATTCAACCCCTAGAAGTAATGGGAAACTGGCAACACACAATTTATTTTCTCAGTAGTCACAAGTATGGGGCATTTTCATCATAGCTTCTGACTAGACTTCTTTAATTACACATTGAAATGACCTGTGATACAAGGGAGTACTGTTCCTATTTTTCAGGTCAGATAAGAAAGCCCAGAAAGATGAGATAGCTTATTTAAAAGGCAACAACAGCACTCTGAAACACTAGTGCTTCTTTCTGTATTGCAGTTACCAATACATTTTTTGCCTACTAACTAACCCCCAACCCCACCCCAATCCCCCTCCCCCAACTGGCCCTAACCTAAGCCCAACCAGCCCTAACCACAACCCTAAATGGCAGACCCTAACCCTCTAACCCTAAACCCTTAATGGCCCTGACTCCAACCCTCTAAACCCCCTAACCCTAAAACCCTAACTCCAACCCCTAACAACTCTTAATCCCAACCCTAACCCCAAACCCAACCCCAACCCTAAATGGCTCTAACCCTAACCCTCCCACTCTGCCTTGATGGCTCTGAGCGTAACCCCAACCTCTGACCTGCTACCTTGAACTTGTAGTCACCCTTACTCCTTGCCCTGTCACCCCTAAACTGGCTATGTAACCTGCTAAGGGTAGCTCTCTAAGCCTAAGGTGTATATGTGTATGACTGTATGTATGTATATATACAGTGCATACACATTTTATTATTTGTATATGTGTCTAAAAAGAAATAAGTATGGGAAGGCTTAATTTGCATATTTAATGAATTCATTAGCAAGAGTAGGATACTATCTGGGAGTAAATAATTTTTTTTATTTTAATTGTAGAGTAATAATTATTTACTCCCAGCTGGTATGCTAGAGAAAAAGAAGACAGAAGAAAACAGAGAGCAAAGCACAGATTAAAGAGCAAAGAAGAAAAGCAAAGAGCACAGCGGAGAGCAGAAAGAGCAAAGCACAAAGTGCAGACCACAGAGATTACAGACCACAGCGCACAGAGCAGAGAGCAGAGCAGAACACTCGTCGTTGCATCATCAGCAACTCTTGGGCTTCTATCCTCACAACACACAAAACGTAACAAACAAGCCCACATCTACATCACCTGCACATACTCTTCAGCATCCATCTCTAATCTCACCAATACATCAGCCAGCACATACTCTACATTCCTGCAGAAACAGGCAAGTGCACCTCCAGGTTTTTGGACAGCTCCCAGTAACAGGGTGACCAAGCGCCTCCAAAAACCGCCCTGCCTAGAAAACACCCAGCTCCGAGCCGAAGCTCCACACCCACGCAGGCAATGATTGATCACCACCTCGCAGAGCATTGGGGACTCAGGGGGGAAAAGAAACCCAGCTGGGAGCAGAACCCCAGCTGTGTGGGTCTTTGGTTGGTTGGGTTTTTTTGGTTTTTTGTCTGGTTTGTTTTTTTTTTAAAAAAAATCTAAGAAATTCTAACTAGAACCTGAAAAAAGAAAAGAACATGCATACAAGGTTAGACACACTAACAACCCCACCCAACAACCAAACAACTGCCCACTCACTCCCACCCCAGCCATTCATCACCCCTACTAACAGAACCATCTCCTTCCATCCTTTTTTAAAGGTAACACTGTCCTGGCTTAAATAAGAATCCCCCCAAATGGCCACTCAATCAAAAAAGAGTTTAAAGAAAAGAATACTTTTACTTCTTACTGAAACCCCCCCAAGAAGTTTCATAGATACATTATTCTGCTCTGGTGACTGCCATTACTACACACCCCCCAACTTCCCCCCCCCCCCCCCAAACACACACAAAAAATGGCAGCACAGAAGACACTGCCAGCCAGAAAGACCTATGACGCCACAACCGTGCAGCTCTGATGCCCTGGACGAGCCCATGAAAGAGTCAGATGCCACCACCCGTGACGGAAAAGGGCCAGCAAAGCTGGGAAAAGCAATGCAGAAGAGGCCAGCAAGAAAGACCTGAGGCTGTGACAACACTGGGGAGAAAACCCTGAAAGGGCGCCAGGAAGACACACAACAAGAGCGGGCTCAGAAGAGGTGTGGCCAGTGAGGCCTCGATGATGGCTGCAAAGATGACTGACTGCAAACGGCCACGATGTGGAGTCAGAGCAACAGACCACCCCCTTTTAGCTGCCTGCACAGAACAAGACACAATCCATTGGAGCAATGCTGACGAGTCAGGCCAGGCAAAAAGACAGTGGATGCCTGCCATGCTAGTGCTGCAGAGCACGGGCTGTGCTCCTTGAGCACAACGAGCAAGAGCAACATCAAGACCTGAGCAAAAGAGAGTACAGCTACAACACACACCACAGACTGCACAACAACACAGACACAGGCTGGAGCCGCTCTGCCTAGCACATCCTCACTTTCTGCCATGCACACCCCACTGCCTCATGCACACACACATCCCGAACCACCCTCCACTCTACACTGAACGTCAGCACACACCTGCGCGCGCACACACACACACACACACACACACACACAGTCAAGACACCCCAACACCCTTTGCCCATCAACTTAGCTCTTCCGGTGCTCTGCATCACCATCGGTCCTCAAGAGCCATCCTCAATGGCAGACCCATCTTCTCCGATCTTCCTTTGCTTGCCACATTTGCCTTCACCTGCCACACCAGAGCACAAGTAGTCACCCCCGTGCCAGTTGGCTCCAGCCTCACCTGCAAGAGCACTCTCCACCAAAGCACCATGGGTGCTCCGCTCACCTGAACTGCGCCAATTCCAAACACCAGCATCCTGGCTGGGGGGAAGCCCATGGCACCTGGAAAAAACAAAATAATGAAGCCACTCTTCTGGCAGGCAGCGCTCACCAGCCCTACAATGCCCAACACCAATCCGCTCACCTGAAATCCTCAGCCACGCTTGGGAAAGGCCCACACCATACCTGAAAAAGCACAGCAAAAGACATCACCAAGAGGCAACCCGGCATCACCCTACCACGCCATCAGATTCTGACCCAACAAGCTCCCCCTCTTACCTGCTCGGGCTCTTCTCAGCACTCTACTTCTCCTCTTCACAACTTCCTGCAAAACCTGAGACAACCACACCTTGAGGTGATGCCAAAACCACACCCCACCACAACAGTACCTCACTACAACACCTTTGCCTGCTCTGCTCACCCATCTTGACTGCTGGGCCATTGGCCGCCACGCCAAGGCCCACCAGGCACCTGTAAAACCAGAACAGCGCCAACGAGACAACAGCCCTACACTGGGCTCTGCCTCCTCTCTCAGACCAACACTCACCTTGCCCTGCTCCTCCCGGACGCAAGCAACTTGCTCTCCACAAGGCTCCACACCTACAAGCACAAAGCAAAAATTAACCAGGGAACCACTGACCACAACACTCCTTCCAACAAGGAATCTCTAGCTCACCTTCTTACGGCATTCCCCTTCCTTCCTCCATCTCCCTCAAGAGATCCAAACACTAATCCGCATCTGCAAAAAAGCAATGTAAAATGGAACACACAGATGCTGACCAATCACTGTCCCAGCCCATCACTGCCACACTCCACGCACTATCATTCCTAACACCCACAGGCAAGGCAGCTCCAGCCCCGAACAGACACACAGACACAAACATGAAGGAAAGCCCTATGCAAAAAGAACTATTCCCATGCATAAGATGCTGCCAGCCAAAAAGCCCTACAATGCCACAACCACACAGCTCTGATGCTCCGGATGAGCCCACGGAAGAGTCAGACGCTACTGCCTGTGATGGAAAGGGGCCAGCAAAGCTGGGAAGAGTGATGCAGAAGAAGCCAGCAAGGAAGACCTGAGGCTCTGACGATGCAGGGAAGAAAATCCTGAAAGGATGCCAGGAAGGTGCAAAACAAGAGCGGCCTCAGAAGAGGAACGGCCAAGGAGGCCTCAATGATGGCTGCAAATGGCCACGATGCAAAACCAGAGTGACACGCCACCCCTTTTAGCTGCCTGCACAGAACAAGGTGCTATCCATTAGCACAATGCTGATGAGTCGGGCCAGGCAAAAGACAATGGATGCCTGCCGCGCTAGCGCTGCAGAGCATGGGCCATGCTCCTTGAGCGCAAACAAGAGCGACATCAAGACCTGAGCAAAAGATACCACAGCTACAACACACACCCCATAAACTACTCAACAACACAGACACAGGCTGGAGCTGCTCTGCCTACCACACCCTCACTTTCTGCCATGCACACCCCACTGCCTCTGCCTCACACACAGCACTCATCCAGAAGAGTTCTCCATACTACACTGTATGTCAGCACACACACCCAAGACACATCGACACTTTGCTCCTCACCTTAGCTTTTGCAGTGCTGTGCGTCACACCATTGGTCCTCAAGAGGCATCCTCAATGGCAGCCACATCCTCTCTGATCTTCCTTCGGTCACCACATTCGCCTTCATTGCCTGCCAAACCAGAGCACGGGAGATCACCCCCATGCCAGCCAGCTCCAGCTGAAGAGCACCCTCCACCAAAGCGCCACCGATGTTGTGCTCACCTGTGCCGCACCAACTCCAGATTCCAACATCATTGCTGTGGGGACACCCATGGCACCTGGAAAACCAAGACAAAGTTACTATGCTGCCAGGTAGCGCTGACCAGCCCTACAACAACTGAAACACCATTCTGATCACCCATTCTACCTCACCTGAAATCCTCAGCCATGCCTGCAAAGGGCCGACATAGTACCTGAAGAAGCAAAGTAGGCAGCCCCAGAAGCCAGGGTAGGGGTCAGAAGCAGAGCCACAGAAGGGCAGGTGGCACTAGGTTCACAGGCATGGATATAAGAAAGGAGCTGCCAGGCAAGACTGCAAATTGGTTCCTGGTGGTTCCGAGAAGTACAACCGTTTCTTCTCTCTCAGCACTGAGGCTTAGGCAAGAAGAGAGGTGAGTTCATTAGCTGAGGGGAGGTTGGTTTTTGAGCTCTTCAGGCACATGGGCTTACTCACAGTCCGCTTTGCTTTCCGACGAGGTGACTTCCTTTCTCATCCTACTGCAGTTACAGGAAGGGAGAAGGCTTCCTTCCCTCTTCATACAAAATCTGGACTCTTCTACAAGTCTGCATACTACAGAAAAACCCCACACAGTTTCTCCCTGAACAGGGCTGACAGTATTTCTGAGGAGCAGCAAAACATCCAGCGAGCCAGAAACCAGACTAGCTGATGAGAGCAATACCTCACACAGATCCACCTTACTGGAGATAAAACACACAACCACCACCTAGGGTGTAAGTGTAGAAGGAAATGTTTTCCCAGGACCCCTGCTCTCTTCTCTTGTCTGCAGTCCAGCAGAGGCACAAGCAATGCCTCAAGCATCAGCATGTTCAAAGAGCCCAGTGAGGAAGTTAGGCCCCTTCCACAGTAAACACACAAACACCAGAAAACAATACGGACAATTAACAGAGGATACAACTGCACACTCAGAAACCCTCGTCCACCCCTGAACACCCCACACCAAGATACCAACACAAAACCAAAACTGCCTGCTATAAGCAATTTTCTGGCATGCTCACAACTCCACCTTCAGCCATCTCATTGCTCTAACATTAAGGAATGGCCCTTGCTTCTCTAAATGCAGCAATAAGTCTTTCTGGATAGTTTCACTTCCACAAATGCTGTTATTTCCCAAGGCAGTTCCAGAGCACTATCCCCAAAGAGAGCAGAGACTGTGTGAACACCCTGGGTTTATGTAACCCTAGCCTCACCCACTGCCCTACCCACAAGCCCTTGGAAGGGGAGGGGCAAACCACTGGCAGCCATAAATACATAGGGCTAAGCAGAAGCAAGCCTTTTGCTTCCACTCAGTATCTGGATGGGAGAGCACAGAAAGGACAGACGGACCTCTTTGATAAAACAGACCATCTTCTTTATTACTGAAACCTTATATACTGAACCCATAATATCAGGAGGTATGTTATTAAGCTTTTTTACCCAAACTAGCACTAGCCTTTGCACTAAAAACTAAAAATCAGTTCTGCTTATGCTTAGAAAGAAAGCTACAAGATTCAACATAACCTGTTAAGGGAACACTACACCACAGTGCTCTAATTGGTTCAGACCTGCATATAATACAGCCGTTGTAGCAGGACAGCATTTCCTCTAGGGCAAACCAAGATATCAAAATAAACTCCTGGAACAAGGCTGCTTCTGTAATGTGAGTACTTCTGAAGAGGGGTACTTCCTGTATAGTACCTAGAGTGCTCAGAAAAAGGGGTCAGTAGGTGGAATGGGTAGTTCCCCAGGGGAGTACTAGCTCTGTATTTCTAAGTGGAGGACTGGCACAAGGAGGGAAGAGGGATGCTAAGAGGGCTGGAGAACCTACGCAGGGCTCTGGGGGCACAACAAGGAAGGCTGACAGAGTAGTCCAGAGTGAAATAAAGGGGTTCCTCAGGGCTCTACAGGACCAGCAGAGGTCTATGCAGCACAACAAAGCTCTAAAGAGGAACCCAGAGCAGATTAGACATCTCTTACGGAGACTAGAGAGCAACTAAAAGAAGCCAGAAGAGAACAAGCAAAGCCTCTGAAGGGGTTCAGAGGAAAAGAGGGGTACTCAGGCAGCTGAACGATGAACAGAGCACTCCAGGGCATAAGACAGGGCTCAGGAAGAGTTCTGAGAACACTGCAGAAGTTCTAAAGGAGCTAGAGAGCCAAAAGACAGCTCTAGGGAACAAGGAAAGCCCAAAGAGTGGTCCAGAGTGCACTAGAGGGGTGCTGAGGGGCCTGCATGGCCAAGGAATGACTTTGGGGAACAAGGAAGAAATCTGGAGGGCTTCTGAGGAGACTAGAGGGTTCCAAAGGGGGCTGTGGAGCCAGAGGACAGCTCTGGGGCACAACAAGCACCCCAGGAGAGGTTCTGAGCAGACTAGAGGGCTCCTAAGGGGACTAAATGGCACAGGGGAAAAAAAAAAATCAAAACTGGGTAACATGACCGACCTCAGGAGGTGCTCTGAGTGGACAGGAGGGCTCCTATGGGATGTGGATGGCCAAAAGAGGGCTCCGGGACACAAAGGCCTCCAGAGGGGTTCTGAGCACACTAGAGGGGTCCTAAGGGAACTTGAGACCCAAAAGACAGCTTTGGAGCATGGCAAAGGCCTCTAGAAGGGTGCTAAGGGTTCTAGAGGGCCAGGAGTGGTCTGTGGGGGGGAAATAAAAGGTCAAAAAATGAAGCCAAAGCAGAATAGAGGGCTGCTAAAGGGCCAAAAGAGGGCTCCAGGGCATGAAGAAGGGCTCCGGAGGGACTCTGAGGGCTCTACCAGGGTCCTAAAGGGGTCTAGACATCCAAAACACAGCTCTGGGGCATAAAAAAGGCTGAAAGAGTAGTCCACAGCACACTTAGAGGGCTGCTAAAGGGTCTACATGGCCAAAAAATGACTCTGGTGAACCAGGAAGAAAACTGGAAGAGTTCTGAGGAGACTAGATGTTCCCTAAGGGGGCTGGAGGGCCAGAAGACAGCTCTGGGGCCCAATTGTGGCCAAAAGAGTGGTCCAGAGTACACTAGAGGGGTCCTCAGGGGTCTAGAGTGCCCACAGAAGACTCCGGTCCCAATCTTGGCCAAAAGAGGGGTCGAGAGCACACTAGGGGTTTCCTGAGGGAACCAATGAACAAAGAAAAAGCCTCTGGGGCCCCATTTTGGCCAAAAAAAGGAGTGCAGAGCAGACGAGAGGGCTGCTGAGAAGGCTGGAGGGCCAAATGAGGGCTCTGGAGCACCACAAAGGCCTCTGGAGGGATTCTGAAGGGACTAGCGGGGTGCTAAAGGGGCCGGAGGGCCAGAAGACAGCTCTGGGACAGAAGGGAGACTGAAAGAGTAGTCCAAAGTGCACTAGAGGAGTCCTAAGTGGTCTACCTGGCTGAAAAAATATCAACTGGGGAGCAGGGATGAGCTCAGGAGGTGGTCTGAGAGGACGAGAGAGATTCGCTAGGGTCTGGAGAGCCCAAAGAGCTCTGGGGCCCAATTTTGGCCAAGAGAGTGTTTGAGAGTGCACTGGAGGGGTGCTAACAGGTCTACAAGGCCAAAAAAGACTCTGGGGAACAAGGACAGCCTCCAGAAAGGTTCTTAGGTGGAATTTGAGGGATCCAAAGGGGTCGTCAGGAGAGCCAGAAGACAGCCCTGGGGCACAACAAAGGCCTCCAGAGGGATTCAGAGGTGACTAGAGGGGTCCTCTTGGTTCTAGAGGGCCAAAAGAGGGCTGCAGGGCACAATTTTGGCCAAAAGAGGCACCTAGAGTAGACCGGGGGGTTGTAAAGGGACTAGAAGGAAGAAAAAAAGTGCTATATGGAACAACGAAGGCAAAAGGAGGGGTCCTGGTGGGACTAGAGAGGTGCTTGGAGAGCTAGAAGGACAACGGAGGGCTCCTGCACAATGAAGGCCAAAAGAGGGATATTGAAGGAATTAGAGAAGTCCTACGAGAGCCGGTGGACCAAAAAAGGGCTCTGGGAGCACTACAAAGGCCTCAGGAGGGGTTCTGAGGGTACGAGAGGGGTCCTAAGGACTCTACACGCTCAACTGAGCCCCTGGTGCACAATGAAGTCCAATGGAGAGGTTCTGAGGGGATTGGAGCAGTCCTAAGGGGACTAGACATCAAACAGAGGCCTCTAGGGTGCAATGAAGACTTTGGGGGCAGTGTTTGGACCACTTCTCTGAGGCTTTTGGGGTGATTGACATAACCGCTTCGCTTCACGTTACTCACAGCTACCTTCATCTATTACTTAGGGCTAAACCTGTTCCTATTTGCAGAGGGGCTTGTTGCTTGTTTAAACTTGACATATAGTCCACAACCTGCTCCGTGTGCTCCCTAGTCCCTTCTGCTTTCGCAACACTTGTGGTAATTCAAGGAGGTAATTAAGAGTCCCCATTGTCCCATAGGCTGGAGCAAGACATTGCTGCTGCTCTGAGGAGATGCCTAAAAGCCATGCTGTTTTCTGTAGCATCACTGGGGCTTCCCAGAGCCCAACGGTGTTCTCTTTGGCTTTTCCCGAGCCTTTTAGGTTTTTTAGGCTATTCCTTAGCCCGCCATTTCATGGCAATGTTCTCCTTAAGCATTGTGCACAGCACGATTATCCCAGATCAGCCACATCGTGTACGTACAGAGGCTTCTGAGAGGCGGCTCAGAAGAAAAGAGAGAAAAATCTCTTTGTCATCAGCGCATCCACCCGCCAACACTCTTCACCAGGAAGCGCTGTAAACTCCCATTTCTCTAAAGCGGGACTGAGTCAAGGCAGAGACGCAGATCACACCCCATCTTTGTTAGAACGCCTCACTGCTGCGGGGACTGGGCCTGGCAGCAGTTTTAGGAATGTTTGGGGCTTTGGAGAGAGTGCAGGGGGAGGTCTGGAGTCAGTGACAACGTTGAGGCAGGGCTCGGAGATGTTTTGGGGCCTGTAGGGGTCTTGGGGCAGGATTTGTGGGTGGTTTAATGGCTTTGGGGGGGCTGGTTGCAGGAAGGGTGGGACTCTGCAGGGCCCTCAGGGCAGGGGTGCCATCCCAGATGTGTAGGGAGCACATAGGGGTGCCCCACGTTGCTGTCAGCTCGGCGGGAGGAGCCACTGGTCTCCCACCCCATCAGATAGGGTGGCGGGGGGGGAGGAGGAGGGATCTATGAGCTTGCACAGAACGCCAGAGAAGGCAGCAGGGAACTCACCAAGGGCCCCGCATCCCAGAAAAGCTGCAAAGGAACCCGCGTCCCAGACGAGAGGAGACATCAGGCTGCTGTGCCGCTGCTGGACACATCCAGACCCCCGCGCAGACACACCCCCCCCCGCTCCTCCAGGCTGCGTCCACAGCGGTGAGCGCACGCCCTGGCCCGCGCTGGGGAGGAACTGGGGCCCTACAGGCGACACACGGAAAAGGCAGAGTCAGAGCCGCGCTCCGGCAGACCCGGCGCGGCGCGGCGCCAGGTCCGAACCCCCCGCCCCCCCGCCCCGCCGCCTCCACGAAGCGACAGCCCCGGCGGGCAGGACACAGCCCGACGCCCGCGGCCACCCGAAAGCACACGCTCGCCTCACCGGGATCCCCACGTGCTCGACTCCAGGCGGCCTCGGCCCTCGCCCGCAGCCCCCGAGCGAAAACACCCACCCTGCTCGCCGCCATCTTGCTCCCCGCCGCCGCGCATGCGCTGGCTACGGACAGCGCGGGAGGGGCGGGGGCGAGCGGGAGCGGGAGCGGGGGCGGGGAGGCGAGACCCGCAATGGCGCCCTCGTGTGGTCGTAGCGCGGCGCTGCAGCCGGCCGGCTCCCGCGGGCGACCCGCAGCCCGCCGCGCCAGCCCGGTGCTCAGGCCGAGCAGCGAGCGCCCCGAGGCTGCTCTGCTCGTGCCCGAGAGAGCGGCGGGGATCAGCGAGCAGGCGCTGGGGCTGCCCCGGTCGCGGAGCAGCTCTGAGACGGCACTGCCCATCCCCGCACCCCCAGGAAGCACCAGGAAGGAAAAGCCCTCTCGGGAAAAGCGCTCCCGGTCCGTGAGCACCGGGCAGGGGTGGACGAGCGCCTTCGCTTACCCGTCCCCGAGAGAGCGGAGAGTAGCGGTGAACACGGTGACCGGCAGCGCACACGTGTGCGCCGGCTGCCTGCACTGTTCTTCGTACGCAGCGGTGGCCGGCGGCGGCTGCAGTGCTGCCTTGTCGACACGCGAGGACAGCGGTGAGCGGGACGGAACGCAGTGCGCATGCGCTACGCCGATGAGTGTGCAGTGCCGCTTTTCAGACCCGCGATGGCAGCAGTGAGCGCGGCGGAACGCAATGCGCATGCGTGCTCCCTTTCGGTGCAGTACCACCTTCTCCCCAGTATCAGGGTCCACTCAATAAACAAAATAGTATGATAAATGTTGTCATCTGCTCCAAGTGCTTTCGCAGAAGAGAACGACATCAAAATGAGGTATTATTGCATTTAGTCTCCACTACACGTGCTACCCCAGTGCCACGGACTTGCTTTAAAGGATCAGTGACGTACGCGTTCTGGCAGTAATATTCACGGAATGAATATGCACTCGATCAAGTAGGAGTGTTCATGAAAAGCTTTGCCAGTGCGTCGCTAGGTAACAAACCTAGACAAGCAGCTATTTGCCCTGATCCTTCGGCTTACGTTTCTTCTGCCCGATGTAGTCTAACGTACCTGAACGCAATGGCCTTGCGAGGCAGTGACACGGTGTCCGTGGGGTGGCTGTTCCAGGGTCTCTCGGGCTGTTCCAGGGTCCTCGGACAGCAACGGTGCTGGTCGACTTTCCCTTGTGCTGCACAGCAGGACAGCTCCGCACCGTGCCCTCCCAGCACTGCCGCTCCTCCCAGCAGCTGCCTAACTGGCCCCAATCCTGAGCAAAGCTACGACTCCCAGGAGCCCGCAGCACCCCTCCTTCTCTCCCTGCCCTCCCCATTTCCAAGAGGGACAGCCCCAGCCCCTGGGGACAACCCTGCCCGGTCACACTGCTGTCCAAAAAGCGGATTCGTTGCCCCGTGTGCACTAAGCCAATAATTACACGCTCAGGAGAGACATTTGCTTATTTATTTCAGAGTTGCGCAAGCCTGGCTGCTCGGTGGTTTCCCACAAATCAAGCGCATTCCCCCCACCCCCCCCACCCCCGGCTTTCCAAGTAGCATTTACACAAACAAATTGCAAGGTTTGCAACTTTCCCTTTTACACCGGTTGGTTAGTGATTTACCTACAACTGTAATATTGCTTACACACCATTTTACTACTACACATGCTCAGGGGAGGGGTCTTCACCCGGGCGTGGGTCTTTCTGACCTATCAGCGTGATTTTCTTGTATTATAATGAGGACAGGTCAGTTAGGGGATACCTCGAATTCTTTTGCTAAATTGGCAATGTATGCATAGAAAACAAAGCATCTTGATTTACAGTTTCTTTAAGGCTTTAGCAGTTCTAGGACGGCCTTGATTAAAGAATTATTTCCTCCCAGGAAATAGAGAGGTTCTCCTCATCTGCCTAGTTTAAAGAGCATGAACACTCTTTCTGAGCTTCCAAGATTGTCTTGCAACACCACCAGAGATGGAAAATGCTTCCTGCCCTGTACCGGGGAAAAACAGGGGCATTCCACTGTCCCCCGTGACCTGTGGGGACTCAGGCGTGAGTGACACACGTCCAGTAAGGAACAGACCCAGCGGGCCACTGCTGCAGGGCTGAGAAGGCACCGGCACCTGGAACCACAGCTCCTGGCCTGCCACAGAGCACGATGCGGCTGGCTGGTGGGAACGCCGCTGGCAGAGACCTGCCCGCCCCCGCCACCTCGAGAGGCGCAGCATGGTCACCCAGTAGCCCCGTCTGAGAAGACTACACCTCCCAGCATACCGTGCACGTGAAAATGGCGGCCCGGAAGCCCAGTGCTGGAAGACCACTGCTCCCGGCATGCCGCGGTGAAAACTACGGCTCCCCGCATGCCAGGCCGCCAACTCCCGCCCCCGCCGCAGCGCTAGGGGAGGTTTGACCCTCGGGAGATGCCGTTCCTTTAGGTTTATAAGTAGCTGATGGGAGGGTGTTAGATTACAGCATGTGTAGAAGGTTTTTTAGAGAATGTCATCAACCAGAAAGACCCAGAACATATCTTGTATTTACACTCCTCTTACCAGCACCACTTTGTCTGCCTGTCTAGTTGCAGTGTCCTTAAATGATGGCAGCTATAAGCAACTTTTGCCCCCTGGTCTCCAGGACTGGCTCTTTAAACAGGTGTTGTTCTTTCTGATAGAGCCCCGAGTGACATACCACTGACTTCCTCAGTGTGTGGTGATGTACATATTTGTGGTACAATGCCAAAGTAGGCCTTGTTAGCAAGACTATTTGTATCATCAGAAGACAAATACAGTGCAGTCTCCATCCTTCAAGATATTCAAAATCCAACTGGACATGATCCTGGGCAACTTGCTCTAGTTGACCTTGCTCTGAGCTGGGTGGTGGAGAGGGGAAGGGTGCTGGACTAGATGATCTCCTGAGGTCCCTTCCAACCTCAGTAATTCTGTGAGAATTGTCTGAGATGAATCCCACACTTGGAGTTCTACTTGGTAGTTTTTCTATTTAAAGAAACAAGAAGAGAATATAGACGATTAACACTGCTTATGTGTGTGCATGTGATTTACATAGGTCCATATCCTTGTTGAAATTCCAGAGAACTCCATGCGTGAATACAGTACCACAGGAATGTTTCCTTATGCATCGTAATAGGAAGAGTTTTGTATTTTAAGATTCAGAAGTGCAAAGAGATGTTGTCAGCCGAAAATCCTCTTCTGTTCAGCAGGATTATTTAGCATAATGACATTACGTATTCAGCTTTGAATATCAAAAGGCAGTATTATGTTTCTTCTTTAATTCCTGTATTTTCATGGGCCAATGATTTTTTTGATCCCGTTGGTATTCTGTAATTACATATTAATTGCATTAAGTTCAGAAACATCATCAAAGAAGCACCACGCAATGGTAATCTTAAAAATGTTAGGATTCAGATTTCTCTCGTCTTCCATTCTACATTGTTATAACCACAGCTCTCATCTTTTAATCTTTTTTCCTTGGTATAGCCTTTATCACGAATAGAGATTCATAATGTGCTCAGAATATGATGCCTCAAAATATTGTATAAATTGCAGCCATGTGTTGTCTTGCTTTGATGCTTGCACTGATTCTTTAGCTCAGTGCATTGTCCTTTGTCTTGACCTCGTTATTTATGGCTCCAATGAGCTGTGGAAAATGAGCAGCCAGGTCATCCTTTCCAAATTAAAACACTAGCAAGGTCAATGTAGGACAGGAAATAGAACATTTGGAATATCGCCACTTTTCTGCCTTATTTGCATATAAAAAGTGGGGACTGGAATGGTAGGAAATGGGTCCATTTTAATTTATTATAAAAAGTTATGATCTTACCCTTCCCTCTGCCCGGTTTATGCCTTAATATCAAGAGAGCACTCTTGCCCTTACTGTTTCAATCTTCCTAGTGTGACTGTATGGGAGAGGGGGGAAAGCGTGGCTATGTATGTGGAAAAGGAATGCTTTAAATAGCTGATCTTCTTCAGCATTGTCCTGTAAACACATTTGCTGCCGTCATTATTTCTGAAGCGCACGTTAAAAGTTGAATATTTACCACAGTCTTTACCAATGTTTCTGACAGAGCAATGGAGGAAGGGAAGGACGTCATCAGCCTTTCAATTCAAAAATGTTGTCCACAGTCTGCTGTGAACAGTTAACCTGCTATGTCACTCAGGGGCACTAGAGTCTTGATTACACACAAAACTATTTTCTAATCATTTTCCGTATTACCCTGGAAATTAGCTGTGTATCTTTGGTGTGACTTATAATGGCATCTAGTAGCTAATAACCTGTATCAATATACCTAGTTAACTTTTTGTTAGAATCAAATGTAAATACAGGGATTCTTCTTTTCTGCTTATTTCAGAGATGCTGCGTAGCAGGATAACAAAGTGTTTGCTTTCATGTCACCTGTTAACTGGTTAATGGCCTATGGAAATTTTATGTCTTCTCCTGTTCACTTTTGCCAAGAATATATCAATGATTCTTTTTTTTCTTGGATATCTTTTTTTTTAAATACCAAGTGGTTACCTTAGAAAAATATCGTATGGTGAGTAGACAGAGATCCTTTCTTATTGTAAAAATAGAAGAAGAAGATGGATTAATTAGGCTTTGGACCTAGGCAATATCATTCACTCTGTTTTATTTTTACGGCTTCTGTGTTAATGAATATCTTGTGCATCTCTTTGATCCCCTGAGAGAACATCCACACAATGTCCTCTATGTTTTATGTCCCAGGGTTGGCGTTACATATTACAGGCTATCTGGTCATCATTGCACCACTGCTATTTCATCTTCTGACTGTGAATATCCAAGTGTGGTGGTTGACATTGCCAGACTGGTGTTGCCACCTGCTGGGTACATGAACTTTTCCTGCTCCAACCTGTTTGCCTATATGCATGTTTTCATTCTTTGTCAAGCATCTTTTTCAGCTATTATAAGGAGGATGTATTTGATGAAACATAGGTGTCTAGATCTGGTCTAGTCATCTTAGGCTCCCTTTATATTCAGAAAAGAGCAAAAGGACTTTCGTTGGCTCAGTTCATCTTATCCCAAAGTAGATGTTTAAAACAGGTCAAATAAGCAGCAACTTAAAATTACTTCAGTCTTTTACTGTGCATAAAAAGGGCATAATATGATTAGCTTGGATGTAGATATTTACTATTTTATATATATATATGTATGATATATATATGCTATGCATACATGATATACATATATGATATATATGATGTATATTTGATATATATATATATGTATGATATATATGTGTGTCTGTGTATGATATGTATATATGCAGATATTTACTAGTGCCATTGCCTGAAAGGCCAGTGGCAGGGCCATGGCTGCTGGCTGTGCTTCTGAGGTCACAGCAGCCTCAGTGCCTCATAGGCTGGAGGGAGGCTCCTGGCTGCTGGCTGTGCTTCTGAGGTCACAGCAGCCTCAGTGCTTCACAGGTCAGTGGCAGGCCCACAGCTGCTGGCTGTGCTTGTGAGGTCACATTTGTCTCAGTGGTTCACAGGGCAGTGGGAGGCCCCTGGCTGCAAGTTGTGCTTGTGGGGTGGAAGAAGTACCAGTGCCTCATAGGCCAGTGGGAGGCCAATGACTGCTGGCTGTGCTTGTGAGGTCACATCGACCTCTGTGCCCTACAGGCCAGTGGCAGGCCCCTGGGTGCTGGCTGTGCTTGTGAAGTCACAGCAGCCTCACTGCTTCACAGGCCAGTGGCAGGCCCCTGGCTGCTGGCTGTGCTTGTGAGGTCACAGCACCCTCAGTGCTTCATAGGCCAGTGGCAGGCCCCTGGCTGCTGGCTGTACTCGTGAGGTCGCAACAGCCTCAGTGTCCTATAGGCCAGGGACAGGCCTATGGCTGATGGCTATGCTTCTGAGGCCACAAGAGCCTCAGAGCCTGATAGGCCAGTGGCAGACCCACAGCTCCAGGCTGTGCTTGTGAGGTCACAGCAGCCTGAGAGCTGGCTAGGCCAGTGGCAGGACTAAGGCTGCTGGCTGTGCTTGTGAGGTCACAGCAGTCCCAGTGCCTTATAGGCCAGCAGCAGACCCATGACTGCTGGCTGTGCATGTGAGATCACAGCAGACGCAGTGCCTGATTGGCCAGTGGCAGGCCCCTGGCTGCTGGCTGTGCTTGTGAGGTCACATTTCTCTCAGTGGCTGACAGGCCAGGGAAAGGCCAAAGACTGCTGGCTATGCTTGTGAGGTCACAGCAGCCTCAGAGCTTCCTAGGCCAGTGGCAGACCCACAGCTCCAGGCTGTGCTTGTGAGGTCACAGCAGCCTCAGTGCCTACTAGGCCAGTGTCAGGCTCATGGCTGCTTTCTGTGCTTGTGACGTCACAGCAGCCTCCGTGCCTCAAAGGCCAGTGGCAGGCTCATGGCTGCTGGCTGTGCTTTTGAGGTCACAGCAGCCCCAGTGCCTCATAAGCCAGTGGCAGGCCCCTGACTGCTGGCTGTGCTGGTGAGGTCACAGCAGCCTGAGTGCCTCTGAGGCCAGTGGCAGGCTCCTGGCTGCTGGCTGAGCTTGTGAGGTCACAGCAACCTCAGTGCCTCATAAGCCAGTGGCAGGCCCCTGACTGCTGGCTGTGCTGGTGAGGTCACAGCAGCCTGAGTGCCTCTGAGGCCAGTGGCAGGCTCATGGCTGCTGGCTGTGCTTCTGAGTTGACAGCAGCGTCAGTGCCTCCTAGGCCAGTGGCAGGCTCATGGCTGCTGGCTGTGCTTGTGAGGTCACAGCAGCCTCAGTTCCTCCTAGGCCAGTGGCAGGCTCATGGTTGCTGGCTGTGCTTGGGATGTCACAGCAGCCTCAGTGCCTCCTAGGCCAGTGGCAGGCTCATGGCTGCTGGCTGTGCTTGTGACGTCACAGCAGCCTGTGTGCCTACTAGGCCAGTGGCAGGCTCCTGCCTGCTGGCTGTGCTTGTGACGTCACAGCAGCCTCAGTGCCTCCTAGGACAGTGGCAGTCTCCTGCCTGCTGGCTGTGTTTGTGAAGTCACAGCAGCGTGAAGGCCTCCTAGGCCAGTGGCAGGCTCCTGGCTGCTGGCTGTGCTTGGGACATCACAGCAGCCTCAGTGCCTCTGAGGACAATGTCAGGCTCATGGATGTTGGATGTGCTTGTGAGGTCACAGCAGCCTGAGTGCCTCTGAGGCCAGTGGCAGGCTCATGGCTGCTGGCTGTGCTTGTGAGGTCACAGCAGCCTCAGAGCCTGACAGGGCAGTGGCAGGCCCCTGGTTGCTGGCTGTGCTTGGGACGTCACAGCAGCCTCAGTGCCTCATAGGGCAGTGGCAGGCTCATGGCTGCTGGCTGTGCTTGTGAGGTCACAGCAGCCTCCGTGCCCTTTATGGCAGTGGCAGGCCCGTGACAGTGTGCTGTGCTTGTGAATAAATTTGCTGAAGCCTTAGGCCACACTCCTAGTTCAGTAAGAAAGGGCCCCAGAGCTGGTGCAGGCTGGAAAGATAAGGGAGTTACAAGCAGTTTGCATTCCTGTGCCCCACACTCCGAAAGGGAGGATGTCAAGGCTTTGAAATAAGGCCTGCTTGGGCACCAGGACCTTGGGAAGCAAAACCTCCTCTCACTGCTGAAACAATGTTAATTAAGGGGTCTGGACTATCTCCCCCTTGTCAGGACTTTGGGAGATAACACCTACTGTCCCTGCTGGGGCAGTGTTAATTGATCTCCCCTCATCAGGACCTTGGGAGACAGGGGTGGGACCCGGGGAATGAAGAAATCACTAACCAATCAGTGTAAAAGGGAAAATTGCAAATCTGGCAATTTGTTTGTATAAATGCTACTTGAAAAGTTGGGGGGTGGGGGTGTGTGCTTGATTTGTGGGAAACGACCGAGCACCCAGGCTTGTGCAACTCTGAAATAAATAAGCAAATGTCTCTCCTGAGTGTGTAATTATTGGCTTATTGCACACCAGGCAACGAATCCACTTTTCGGACAACAGCAGCAGCCTCAGTGCCTGATATACGAGGGGCAGGCCAGTGCCTGCTGGCTGTGCTTGTGAGGTCACAGCAGCCTCACAGCCACAGTGCTTAATAGGCGAGTGGCAGGATCCTGTAAGCCAGCTTTTTTTGTGAGGTTAGAGCACTCTCATTGCCTCATAGGCCAGTGGCAGACCCCTGTTTGCTGGCTGTGCTTGTGAAGTCAAAGCAGTCCCAGTGCCTGATACACCAGGGGCAGGGCCCTGGCTGCATTCTGTGCTTGTGAGGTCACATTTGTCTCAGTGCTTCACAAGGCAGTGGCAGTCCCCTGGCTGTGCTTGTGAGGTCACAGCAGCCTCCATGCCCTATACGCCAGTGGCAGGCCAATGGATGATGGCTGTGCTTGTGAGGTCAGAATAACCTCAGGGCCTGATAGGCCACTGTCAGCTTCCTGGGTGCTGGCTGTGCTTGTGAAGTCAAAGCAGTCCCAGTGCATCATACACCAGGGGCATCCCCTGGCTGCTGGCGGTGCTTGTGAGGTCACAGCAGCCTCAGTGCCTCCTAGGCCAGTGTCAGGCTCATGGCTGCTTTCTGTGCTTGTGAGGTCACAGCAGCCTGAGTGCCTACTAGGCCAGGGGCAGGCTCCTGGCTGCTCGCTGTGCTTGTGAGGTCACAGCAGCCTCAGTGCTTCTCAGGGCAGTGGCAGGCTCCTGGCTGCTGGCTGGGCTTGTCAGGTGACAGCAGCCTCCGTGCCTCCTAGGCCAGTGGCATGCTCCTGGCTGCTCCTGTGCTTGTGAGGTCACAGCAGCCTCTGTGCCTCCTAGGCCACTGGCTAGCTCATGGCTGCTGGCTGAGCTTGTGAGGTCACAGCAGCCTCAGTGCCTCATAAGCCAGTGGCAGGCCCCTGACTGCTGGCTGTGCTTGTGAGGTCAAAGCAGCCTCTGTGCCTCCTAGGCAGTGGCAGTCCCCTGGCTGCTGGCTGTGCTTTTGAGGTCACAGCAGCCTCAGTGCCTCCTATGGCAGTGGCAGGCTCCTGGCTGCTGGCTGTTCTTGGGACGTCACAGCAGCCTCCGTGCCTCCAAGGCCAGTGGCAGGCTCATGGTTGCTCCTGTGCTTGTGAGGTCACAGCAGCCTCAGTGCCTCCTAGGCCAGTGGCAGGCTCATGGCTGCTGGCTGTGCTTGTGAGGTCACAGCAGCCTCAGTGACTCATAGGTTAGTCTACAGCGCCTCCTGCTGGCTGTGTTTGTGAGGTCACAGCAGCCTCAGTGCCTCCGAGGACATTGTCAGGCTCATGGCTGCTGGCTGTGCTTGTGAGGTCACAGCAGCCTCCGTGCCCTTTATGGCAGTGGCAGGCCCGTGACAGTGTGCTGTGCTTGTGAATAATTTGTAGTACAGAGGATCCGACAATGAAGGATAATCCTCTTTTGAGAATCTGAAGGGCTATAAAGACCTGCTCTCTCTTGGCATGGCTCGGGCAACAGTTTGTGGTTTTTTAGGGGCGGCACTAATTGCTGCCCGGTGGGGGAGGCAAGGTGATAAAAAGACCTTTGAGTCCTTGGGAGAACACATAAGAAACTCCCAGAGTCGAGCCAAAGAGACAATCGAGTTCTTGCAAGACTCCCGGAGTCGAGCCAAAGAGACAGTTGAGTCTTTGCAAGAACAGGTAAGAAACTTGCAAAGTCAACTCACTGCGGAGCGCAACCATACTCAGCGGCTTCACATAATCTTATCAGACTCACTAGACCGAGAGAGAATCCTGCGGTCTGAATTGGAAGAAAACAGGCGGGGGGTTAATGATAGTGAACCGGGATTCTCGAATTTGGCCGAACTAGACGGAAAACAGGCATCTGATCTAAAATCCATATATCCAATTAAAGAATTAGAAGACAGCAGGAACTGCTTTTATCCTGGAGATGGGAATGTAGTAATGAGACCCTTGATTAAAACGGAAACCACTGATAATGGTCAGGGGGGTATTCAACGACGTACCACGCGTATTATCCCCTATTCCCCTCAGGACTTGGCTAAAATACAGGAAAAATACTCCCGGGGCTCCCGGGAAACTGAAACTGAGTATGTGTGGAGAGTCTCCCTCACCGGGGGGGATCGCATTCTGCTGAGCGAAGATGAAGCTAGAGGATATTGGGGACCCAGAGTCTTTCTAACCACAAATGATAACAGGGAACCATGGTCCTTGACCCAGAGGGTAGCCTACTGGGCAGGAGGATTAGACCCAATGGAAAGAGGAGACCCTTTTTCTATTAAAACACCCACAGCGGGCCACATTCTGGAAAGCGTGCAGAAAACTGCTTGCCTCCAATTGATGCATGACCGTTTGCTGCTTCCGCAGCAGCCCTCCCCCATGCAGTGTGTGGCAGACCCCGAGAGGTCACATCCTCTGATCAGGGGACTTCCTGATGCTTTAAAACTATATGCTGTTCAGCTGCAAGACCGATTACGAACTCCCCGACCGAGACGAAGGGGAGGCCCCCCCGACATGACTTGGGGGGAGGTGGCACAGGAGCTAATTAATTACGGAAGGCGTATGGGATTCACTGGCCGGGGGAAACAAAGCATAAAGCAGAAATAAGAAGAGTTGAGGAAAGTGGGAGGCAATATAAATCACTGCAACACCCACATCCTGGGAAACCGGTACGGGTGTTGGATAGCAGGAGACAATTATTATGGGCAGAAGGCATTTCAAAGGGAATTCCCAGAGAAGTCATGGATAGGTTACCAACTCCCAACCTGGAAGGTTTGGTAAGAAGTTGGGACAGGATAAGGGGAACCCCATCTTCCTCAAACCCCAAAGTTCCTCCTCCCTTATCCCAAGACCCCGTCTGCACCCCAGGACTCTTAAAACGAACCCTGAGACCGCACAATCCCGGATGGGCGCGACGAATATCTGATGCAGTAACTAAAGTCAATGGACGATGGGGAGTAAATGGCTGCCCCAGACTCGCTGCTTTTTGCCCTAATCCTCCATCCCTCTTACCTGGGACTGGGGAGAATAAGAAACCGAGGAATCCCTTGTATTACCCAGGACAACCGGTTCTAGTGGACTTACCCACTGTGGGACAAATACCTCTAGTACTAAAAGCTTCAAAAAATCTGTATGCATGGGTAGCTACTGATGCCCATGGGAAAGATCATAGAATCCATGCCAGGTGGATCCTCCCTTCCTTTTAGGTCAACAATGTAAAAGGAAGAGGGCACTGGGGAAGACTTGTCTTATGTTGAGCTTGAGTGTCCTCAACGATACTACCTGTGGTAGTTATAAGTTATTTTTATCATTTTTTGTAATTGTGTGCTGCGATCATAATTAGCTTTATTGTTGAAAACACAACAGCCAAGAATGGCATTCTTAACCTGTGTTGGAAAGATACTTCTTGTCTTAATGTGCTTACATGTGCTATGGCAAACCTACCACCAGAATACACTTCTGGGGCTTGGTATTGTACCGGCCGAATATGAGATGTATTAGATGCGAATCGGTTTTAAATTTAGATTGTATTCAGGGAAAAAATGCTTTAATCTGTTTGTTAGGAATAGGGTTAATATTGTTGTTACGGTATCTGTGTAAAAATGATGTTCTCCTTAACAACCAGGGGAGAAATGTGGTGGTTAGTTTTTCTAGGTTACCTGAGCCAAACAATTAAAGGGAATCAGGAAGGATTTTGGAGTCACAATCTCCATTTGGAAGTAATTACGAAATCTATGAAGATAGTTAACCAGAGGGATTGCTGGGTGTGTACCCACTTCCCTGAACTTTCCAACAAGGACTTCCCACTAATTGGAGTGCCTATGAAACAACCAAACAGGAATGCGAAGTCCAGAGTGTGACAGGAGATTATTATCAATGTATCCAAAGATGTAATAATAGTAATAAATGGTGGGAGAAAACTATACTTTATGGAAAGCAACCGATCAACTGTACTGGAGCCATTAAGGTAGGAGGTCATAAAGATTGCTCTCGGATACCTGAATAGGTTATAAGTGGCCAAGTAAGGAACTAAATGGGTGGCGTGTTCCAAAAGGTAGTGGATGGTATTGGTTGTGTGGAAACAAGGCACGAAAAGTGCTACCTCCTAATTGGTCAGGGACATGTACTTTAGGGGCAATAATCCCTAATGTTACCATAAGAAAAGAATTGAGTAATAAATACCAAAAATCCTGGCTAAGAACATTCATAAGGAGACAAAAGAGGGTCAATAATCCTTTAATAGATCGACCTACTAGGTTGCAGTCATTTGTAAGGTGGCTGTTTCCACAACTGGGAGTGAGTGAACTTGAAAAAGCAATAGTAAATATTTCAGCAGTTATTGAAAAAAATAGGGAATAAAACCTCTGATGCCACTGCAGCTTTACAAGAGGAGGTTTCAGAAACTGCGAAAATAACTACCCAAAACAGGATGGCTCTAGATATGTTATTGGCATCTCAGGGAGGAGTATGTACAATAATAAATACTAGTTGCTGTGTATATGTGGATCAAAGCGGGAGAATTTCTACCGATCTAAATGAAATCTGGAAGCAGACTGAAATCTTACATGGGGTTCAGAAAGAGGATACCTCTTTTGGATTTGAAGAAACATGGAAATGGTTGACTTCCTGGTTCCCTGACGTGAGCTCATGGGTTAGAAAGTGTTTAACAATTTTGGGAATGGTGTTAGTAGTTTTTGTATGCGTTTATGTAGTGATTCAATGCATTTGTAGATGTTGTACAAAATTAATATGGGAAAGATTTTAAAAGAGTGAGACTAATATGAAAATGATCATATAAGTCTCAAAGGGGGGAATTGTTACAAGACAACCCTGGGAAGCTCAGAAGGAATGCGTGAACTAGGTAGATTAGGATAACTTCTAACATTAAGTCTGAAGTGGTCTAGAGGTAGCCACTTAGGTAAAACTTGCTTCATGAGTAGCTAAATTTGCTGAAGCCTTAGGCCACACTCCTAGTTCAGTAAGAAAGGGCCCCAGAGCTGGTGCAGGCTGGAAAGATAAGGGAGTTACAAGCAGTTTGCATTCCTGTGCCCCACACTCCGAAAGGGAGGATGTCAAGGCTTTGAAATAAGGCCTGCTTGGGCACCAGGACCTTGGGAAGCAAAACCTCCTCTCACTGCTGAAACAATGTTAATTAAGGGGTCTGGACTATCTCCCCCTTGTCAGGACTTTGGGAGATAACACCTACTGTCCCTGCTGGGGCAGTGTTAATTGATCTCCCCTCATCAGGACCTTGGGAGACAGGGGTGGGACCCGGGGAATGAAGAAATCACTAACCAATCAGTGTAAAAGGGAAAATTGCAAATCTGGCAATTTGTTTGTATAAATGCTACTTGAAAAGTTGGGGGGTGGGGGTGTGTGCTTGATTTGTGGGAAACGACCGAGCACCCAGGCTTGTGCAACTCTGAAATAAATAAGCAAATGTCTCTCCTGAGTGTGTAATTATTGGCTTATTGCACACCAGGCAACGAATCCACTTTTCGGACAACAGCAGCAGCCTCAGTGCCTGATATACGAGGGGCAGGCCAGTGCCTGCTGGCTGTGCTTGTGAGGTCACAGCAGCCTCACAGCCACAGTGCTTAATAGGCGAGTGGCAGGATCCTGTAAGCCAGCTTTTTTTGTGAGGTTAGAGCACTCTCATTGCCTCATAGGCCAGTGGCAGACCCCTGTTTGCTGGCTGTGCTTGTGAAGTCAAAGCAGTCCCAGTGCCTGATACACCAGGGGCAGGGCCCTGGCTGCATTCTGTGCTTGTGAGGTCACATTTGTCTCAGTGCTTCACAAGGCAGTGGCAGTCCCCTGGCTGTGCTTGTGAGGTCACAGCAGCCTCCATGCCCTATACGCCAGTGGCAGGCCAATGGATGATGGCTGTGCTTGTGAGGTCAGAATAACCTCAGGGCCTGATAGGCCAGTGTCAGCTTCCTGGGTGCTGGCTGTGCTTGTGAAGTCAAAGCAGTCCCAGTGCATCATACACCAGGGGCATCCCCTGGCTGCTGGCGGTGCTTGTGAGGTCACAGCAGCCTCAGTGCCTCCTAGGCCAGTGTCAGGCTCATGGCTGCTTTCTGTGCTTGTGAGGTCACAGCAGCCTGAGTGCCTACTAGGCCAGGGGCAGGCTCCTGGCTGCTCGCTGTGCTTGTGAGGTCACAGCAGCCTCAGTGCTTCTCAGGGCAGTGGCAGGCTCCTGGCTGCTGGCTGGGCTTGTCAGGTGACAGCAGCCTCCGTGCCTCCTAGGCCAGTGGCATGCTCCTGGCTGCTCCTGTGCTTGTGAGGTCACAGCAGCCTCTGTGCCTCCTAGGCCACTGGCTAGCTCATGGCTGCTGGCTGAGCTTGTGAGGTCACAGCAGCCTCAGTGCCTCCTAAGCCAGTGGCAGGCCCCTGACTGCTGGCTGTGCTTGTGAGGTCAAAGCAGCCTCTGTGCCTCCTAGGCAGTGGCAGTCCCCTGGCTGCTGGTTGTGCTTTTGAGGTCACAGCAGCCTCAGTGCCTCCTATGGCAGTGGCAGGCTCCTGGCTGCTGGCTGTTCTTGGGACGTCACAGCAGCCTCCGTGCCTCCAAGGCCAGTGGCAGGCTCATGGTTGCTCCTGTGCTTGTGAGGTCACAGCAGCCTCAGTGCCTCCTAGGCCAGTGGCAGGCTCATGGCTGCTGGCTGTGCTTGTGAGGTCACAGCAGCCTCAGTGACTCATAGGTTAGTCTACAGCGCCTCCTGCTGGCTGTGTTTGTGAGGTCACAGCAGCCTCAGTGCCTCCGAGGACATTGTCAGGCTCATGGCTGCTGGCTGTGCTTGTGAGGTCACAGCAGCCTCCGTGCCCTTTATGGCAGTGGCAGGCCCGTGACAGTGTGCTGTGCTTGTGAATAATTTGTAGTACAGAGGATCCGACAATGAAGGATAATCCTCTTTTTGCGAATCTGAAGGGCTATAAAGACCTGCTCTCTCTTGGCATGGCTCGGGCAACAGTTTGTGGTTTTTTAGGGGCGGCACTAATTGCTGCCCGGTGGGGGAGGCAAGGTGATAAAAAGACCTTTGAGTCCTTGGGAGAACACATAAGAAACTCCCAGAGTCGAGCCAAAGAGACAATCGAGTTCTTGCAAGACTCCCGGAGTCGAGCCAAAGAGACAGTTGAGTCTTTGCAAGAACAGGTAAGAAACTTGCAAAGTCAACTCACTGCGGAGCGCAACCATACTCAGCGGCTTCACATAATCTTATCAGACTCACTAGACCGAGAGAGAATCCTGCGGTCTGAATTGGAAGAAAACAGGCGGGGGGTTAATGATAGTGAACCGGGATTCTCGAATTTGGCCGAACTAGACGGAAAACAGGCATCTGATCTAAAATCCATATATCCAATTAAAGAATTAGAAGACAGCAGGAACTGCTTTTATCCTGGAGATGGGAATGTAGTAATGAGACCCTTGATTAAAACGGAAACCACTGATAATGGTCAGGGGGGTATTCAACGACGTACCACGCGTATTATCCCCTATTCCCCTCAGGACTTGGCTAAAATACAGGAAAAATACTCCCGGGGCTCCCGGGAAACTGAAACTGAGTATGTGTGGAGAGTCTCCCTCACCGGGGGGGGATCGCATTCTGCTGAGCGAAGATGAAGCTAGAGGATATTGGGGACCCAGAGTCTTTCTAACCACAAATGATAACAGGGAACCATGGTCCTTGACCCAGAGGGTAGCCTACTGGGCAGGAGGATTAGACCCAATGGAAAGAGGAGACCCTTTTTCTATTAAAACACCCACAGCGGGCCACATTCTGGAAAGCGTGCAGAAAACTGCTTGCCTCCAATTGATGCATGACCGTTTGCTGCTTCCGCAGCAGCCCTCCCCCATGCAGTGTGTGGCAGACCCCGAGAGGTCACATCCTCTGATCAGGGGACTTCCTGATGCTTTAAAACTATATGCTGTTCAGCTGCAAGACCGATTACGAACTCCCCGACCGAGACGAAGGGGAGGCCCCCCCGACATGACTTGGGGGGAGGTGGCACAGGAGCTAATTAATTACGGAAGGCGTATGGGATTCACTGGCCGGGGGAAACAAAGCATAAAGCAGAAATAAGAAGAGTTGAGGAAAGTGGGAGGCAATATAAATCACTGCAACACCCACATCCTGGGAAACCGGTACGGGTGTTGGATAGCAGGAGACAATTATTATGGGCAGAAGGCATTTCAAAGGGAATTCCCAGAGAAGTCATGGATAGGTTACCAACTCCCAACCTGGAAGGTTTGGTAAGAAGTTGGGACAGGATAAGGGGAACCCCATCTTCCTCAAACCCCAAAGTTCCTCCTCCCTTATCCCAAGACCCCGTCTGCACCCCAGGACTCTTAAAACGAACCCTGAGACCGCACAATCCCGGATGGGCGCGACGAATATCTGATGCAGTAACTAAAGTCAATGGACGATGGGGAGTAAATGGCTGCCCCAGACTCGCTGCTTTTTGCCCTAATCCTCCATCCCTCTTACCTGGGACTGGGGAGAATAAGAAACCGAGGAATCCCTTGTATTACCCAGGACAACCGGTTCTAGTGGACTTACCCACTGTGGGACAAATACCTCTAGTACTAAAAGCTTCAAAAAATCTGTATGCATGGGTAGCTACTGATGCCCATGGGAAAGATCATAGAATCCATGCCAGGTGGATCCTCCCTTCCTTTTAGGTCAACAATGTAAAAGGAAGAGGGCACTGGGGAAGACTTGTCTTATGTTGAGCTTGAGTGTCCTCAACGATACTACCTGTGGTAGTTATAACAGTTATTTTTATCATTTTTTGTAATTGTGTGCTGCGATCATAATTAGCTTTATTGTTGAAAACACAACAGCCAAGAATGGCATTCTTAACCTGTGTTGGAAAGATACTTCTTGTCTTAATGTGCTTACATGTGCTATGGCAAACCTACCACCAGAATACACTTCTGGGGCTTGGTATTGTACCGGCCGAATATGAGATGTATTAGATGCGAATCGGTTTTAAATTTAGATTGTATTCAGGGAAAAAATGCTTTAATCTGTTTGTTAGGAATAGGGTTAATATTGTTGTTACGGTATCTGTGTAAAAATGATGTTCTCCTTAACAACCAGGGGAGAAATGTGGTGGTTAGTTTTTCTAGGTTACCTGAGCCAAACAATTAAAGGGAATCAGGAAGGATTTTGGAGTCACAATCTCCATTTGGAAGTAATTACGAAATCTATGAAGATAGTTAACCAGAGGGATTGCTGGGTGTGTACCCACTTCCCTGAACTTTCCAACAAGGACTTCCCACTAATTGGAGTGCCTATGAAACAACCAAACAGGAATGCGAAGTCCAGAGTGTGACAGGAGATTATTATCAATGTATCCAAAGATGTAATAATAGTAATAAATGGTGGGAGAAAACTATACTTTATGGAAAGCAACCGATCAACTGTACTGGAGCCATTAAGGTAGGAGGTCATAAAGATTGCTCTCGGATACCTGAATAGGTTATAAGTGGCCAAGTAAGGAACTAAATGGGTGGCGTGTTCCAAAAGGTAGTGGATGGTATTGGTTGTGTGGAAACAAGGCACGAAAAGTGCTACCTCCTAATTGGTCAGGGACATGTACTTTAGGGGCAATAATCCCTAATGTTACCATAAGAAAAGAATTGAGTAATAAATACCAAAAATCCTGGCTAAGAACATTCATAAGGAGACAAAAGAGGGTCAATAATCCTTTAATAGATCGACCTACTAGGTTGCAGTCATTTGTAAGGTGGCTGTTTCCACAACTGGGAGTGAGTGAACTTGAAAAAGCAATAGTAAATATTTCAGCAGTTATTGAAAAAAATAGGGAATAAAACCTCTGATGCCACTGCAGCTTTACAAGAGGAGGTTTCAGAAACTGCGAAAATAACTACCCAAAACAGGATGGCTCTAGATATGTTATTGGCATCTCAGGGAGGAGTATGTACAATAATAAATACTAGTTGCTGTGTATATGTGGATCAAAGCGGGAGAATTTCTACCGATCTAAATGAAATCTGGAAGCAGACTGAAATCTTACATGGGGTTCAGAAAGAGGATACCTCTTTTGGATTTGAAGAAACATGGAAATGGTTGACTTCCTGGTTCCCTGACGTGAGCTCATGGGTTAGAAAGTGTTTAACAATTTTGGGAATGGTGTTAGTAGTTTTTGTATGCGTTTATGTAGTGATTCAATGCATTTGTAGATGTTGTACAAAATTAATATGGGAAAGATTTTAAAAGAGTGAGACTAATATGAAAATGATCATATAAGTCTCAAAGGGGGGAATTGTTACAAGACAACCCTGGGAAGCTCAGAAGGAATGCGTGAACTAGGTAGATTAGGATAACTTCTAACATTAAGTCTGAAGTGGTCTAGAGGTAGCCACTTAGGTAAAACTTGCTTCATGAGTAGCTAAATTTGCTGAAGCCTTAGGCCACACTCCTAGTTCAGTAAGAAAGGGCCCCAGAGCTGGTGCAGGCTGGAAAGATAAGGGAGTTACAAGCAGTTTGCATTCCTGTGCCCCACACTCCGAAAGGGAGGATGTCAAGGCTTTGAAATAAGGCCTGCTTGGGCACCAGGACCTTGGGAAGCAAAACCTCCTCTCACTGCTGAAACAATGTTAATTAAGGGGTCTGGACTATCTCCCCCTTGTCAGGACTTTGGGAGATAACACCTACTGTCCCTGCTGGGGCAGTGTTAATTGATCTCCCCTCATCAGGACCTTGGGAGACAGGGGTGGGACCCGGGGAATGAAGAAATCACTAACCAATCAGTGTAAAAGGGAAAATTGCAAATCTGGCAATTTGTTTGTATAAATGCTACTTGAAAAGTTGGGGGGTGGGGGTGTGTGCTTGATTTGTGGGAAACGACCGAGCACCCAGGCTTGTGCAACTCTGAAATAAATAAGCAAATGTCTCTCCTGAGTGTGTAATTATTGGCTTATTGCACACCAGGCAACGAATCCACTTTTCGGACAACAGCAGCAGCCTCAGTGCCTGATATACGAGGGGCAGGCCAGTGCCTGCTGGCTGTGCTTGTGAGGTCACAGCAGCCTCACAGCCACAGTGCTTAATAGGCGAGTGGCAGGATCCTGTAAGCCAGCTTTTTTTGTGAGGTTAGAGCACTCTCATTGCCTCATAGGCCAGTGGCAGACCCCTGTTTGCTGGCTGTGCTTGTGAAGTCAAAGCAGTCCCAGTGCCTGATACACCAGGGGCAGGGCCCTGGCTGCATTCTGTGCTTGTGAGGTCACATTTGTCTCAGTGCTTCACAAGGCAGTGGCAGTCCCCTGGCTGTGCTTGTGAGGTCACAGCAGCCTCCATGCCCTATACGCCAGTGGCAGGCCAATGGATGATGGCTGTGCTTGTGAGGTCAGAATAACCTCAGGGCCTGATAGGCCAGTGTCAGCTTCCTGGGTGCTGGCTGTGCTTGTGAAGTCAAAGCAGTCCCAGTGCATCATACACCAGGGGCATCCCCTGGCTGCTGGCGGTGCTTGTGAGGTCACAGCAGCCTCAGTGCCTCCTAGGCCAGTGTCAGGCTCATGGCTGCTTTCTGTGCTTGTGAGGTCACAGCAGCCTGAGTGCCTACTAGGCCAGGGGCAGGCTCCTGGCTGCTCGCTGTGCTTGTGAGGTCACAGCAGCCTCAGTGCTTCTCAGGGCAGTGGCAGGCTCCTGGCTGCTGGCTGGGCTTGTCAGGTGACAGCAGCCTCCGTGCCTCCTAGGCCAGTGGCATGCTCCTGGCTGCTCCTGTGCTTGTGAGGTCACAGCAGCCTCTGTGCCTCCTAGGCCACTGGCTAGCTCATGGCTGCTGGCTGAGCTTGTGAGGTCACAGCAGCCTCAGTGCCTCATAAGCCAGTGGCAGGCCCCTGACTGCTGGCTGTGCTTGTGAGGTCAAAGCAGCCTCTGTGCCTCCTAGGCAGTGGCAGTCCCCTGGCTGCTGGCTGTGCTTTTGAGGTCACAGCAGCCTCAGTGCCTCCTATGGCAGTGGCAGGCTCCTGGCTGCTGGCTGTTCTTGGGACGTCACAGCAGCCTCCGTGCCTCCAAGGCCAGTGGCAGGCTCATGGTTGCTCCTGTGCTTGTGAGGTCACAGCAGCCTCAGTGCCTCCTAGGCCAGTGGCAGGCTCATGGCTGCTGGCTGTGCTTGTGAGGTCACAGCAGCCTCAGTGACTCATAGGTTAGTCTACAGCGCCTCCTGCTGGCTGTGTTTGTGAGGTCACAGCAGCCTCAGTGCCTCCGAGGACATTGTCAGGCTCATGGCTGCTGGCTGTGCTTGTGAGGTCACAGCAGCCTCCGTGCCCTTTATGGCAGTGGCAGGCCCGTGACAGTGTGCTGTGCTTGTGAATAATTTGTAGTACAGAGGATCCGACAATGAAGGATAATCCTCTTTTTGCGAATCTGAAGGGCTATAAAGACCTGCTCTCTCTTGGCATGGCTCGGGCAACAGTTTGTGGTTTTTTAGGGGCGGCACTAATTGCTGCCCGGTGGGGGAGGCAAGGTGATAAAAAGACCTTTGAGTCCTTGGGAGAACACATAAGAAACTCCCAGAGTCGAGCCAAAGAGACAATCGAGTTCTTGCAAGACTCCCGGAGTCGAGCCAAAGAGACAGTTGAGTCTTTGCAAGAACAGGTAAGAAACTTGCAAAGTCAACTCACTGCGGAGCGCAACCATACTCAGCGGCTTCACATAATCTTATCAGACTCACTAGACCGAGAGAGAATCCTGCGGTCTGAATTGGAAGAAAACAGGCGGGGGGTTAATGATAGTGAACCGGGATTCTCGAATTTGGCCGAACTAGACGGAAAACAGGCATCTGATCTAAAATCCATATATCCAATTAAAGAATTAGAAGACAGCAGGAACTGCTTTTATCCTGGAGATGGGAATGTAGTAATGAGACCCTTGATTAAAACGGAAACCACTGATAATGGTCAGGGGGGTATTCAACGACGTACCACGCGTATTATCCCCTATTCCCCTCAGGACTTGGCTAAAATACAGGAAAAATACTCCCGGGGCTCCCGGGAAACTGAAACTGAGTATGTGTGGAGAGTCTCCCTCACCGGGGGGGATCGCATTCTGCTGAGCGAAGATGAAGCTAGAGGATATTGGGGACCCAGAGTCTTTCTAACCACAAATGATAACAGGGAACCATGGTCCTTGACCCAGAGGGTAGCCTACTGGGCAGGAGGATTAGACCCAATGGAAAGAGGAGACCCTTTTTCTATTAAAACACCCACAGCGGGCCACATTCTGGAAAGCGTGCAGAAAACTGCTTGCCTCCAATTGATGCATGACCGTTTGCTGCTTCCGCAGCAGCCCTCCCCCATGCAGTGTGTGGCAGACCCCGAGAGGTCACATCCTCTGATCAGGGGACTTCCTGATGCTTTAAAACTATATGCTGTTCAGCTGCAAGACCGATTACGAACTCCCCGACCGAGACGAAGGGGAGGCCCCCCCGACATGACTTGGGGGGAGGTGGCACAGGAGCTAATTAATTACGGAAGGCGTATGGGATTCACTGGCCGGGGGAAACAAAGCATAAAGCAGAAATAAGAAGAGTTGAGGAAAGTGGGAGGCAATATAAATCACTGCAACACCCACATCCTGGGAAACCGGTACGGGTGTTGGATAGCAGGAGACAATTATTATGGGCAGAAGGCATTTCAAAGGGAATTCCCAGAGAAGTCATGGATAGGTTACCAACTCCCAACCTGGAAGGTTTGGTAAGAAGTTGGGACAGGATAAGGGGAACCCCATCTTCCTCAAACCCCAAAGTTCCTCCTCCCTTATCCCAAGACCCCGTCTGCACCCCAGGACTCTTAAAACGAACCCTGAGACCGCACAATCCCGGATGGGCGCGACGAATATCTGATGCAGTAACTAAAGTCAATGGACGATGGGGAGTAAATGGCTGCCCCAGACTCGCTGCTTTTTGCCCTAATCCTCCATCCCTCTTACCTGGGACTGGGGAGAATAAGAAACCGAGGAATCCCTTGTATTACCCAGGACAACCGGTTCTAGTGGACTTACCCACTGTGGGACAAATACCTCTAGTACTAAAAGCTTCAAAAAATCTGTATGCATGGGTAGCTACTGATGCCCATGGGAAAGATCATAGAATCCATGCCAGGTGGATCCTCCCTTCCTTTTAGGTCAACAATGTAAAAGGAAGAGGGCACTGGGGAAGACTTGTCTTATGTTGAGCTTGAGTGTCCTCAACGATACTACCTGTGGTAGTTATAACAGTTATTTTTATCATTTTTTGTAATTGTGTGCTGCGATCATAATTAGCTTTATTGTTGAAAACACAACAGCCAAGAATGGCATTCTTAACCTGTGTTGGAAAGATACTTCTTGTCTTAATGTGCTTACATGTGCTATGGCAAACCTACCACCAGAATACACTTCTGGGGCTTGGTATTGTACCGGCCGAATATGAGATGTATTAGATGCGAATCGGTTTTAAATTTAGATTGTATTCAGGGAAAAAATGCTTTAATCTGTTTGTTAGGAATAGGGTTAATATTGTTGTTACGGTATCTGTGTAAAAATGATGTTCTCCTTAACAACCAGGGGAGAAATGTGGTGGTTAGTTTTTCTAGGTTACCTGAGCCAAACAATTAAAGGGAATCAGGAAGGATTTTGGAGTCACAATCTCCATTTGGAAGTAATTACGAAATCTATGAAGATAGTTAACCAGAGGGATTGCTGGGTGTGTACCCACTTCCCTGAACTTTCCAACAAGGACTTCCCACTAATTGGAGTGCCTATGAAACAACCAAACAGGAATGCGAAGTCCAGAGTGTGACAGGAGATTATTATCAATGTATCCAAAGATGTAATAATAGTAATAAATGGTGGGAGAAAACTATACTTTATGGAAAGCAACCGATCAACTGTACTGGAGCCATTAAGGTAGGAGGTCATAAAGATTGCTCTCGGATACCTGAATAGGTTATAAGTGGCCAAGTAAGGAACTAAATGGGTGGCGTGTTCCAAAAGGTAGTGGATGGTATTGGTTGTGTGGAAACAAGGCACGAAAAGTGCTACCTCCTAATTGGTCAGGGACATGTACTTTAGGGGCAATAATCCCTAATGTTACCATAAGAAAAGAATTGAGTAATAAATACCAAAAATCCTGGCTAAGAACATTCATAAGGAGACAAAAGAGGGTCAATAATCCTTTAATAGATCGACCTACTAGGTTGCAGTCATTTGTAAGGTGGCTGTTTCCACAACTGGGAGTGAGTGAACTTGAAAAAGCAATAGTAAATATTTCAGCAGTTATTGAAAAAAATAGGGAATAAAACCTCTGATGCCACTGCAGCTTTACAAGAGGAGGTTTCAGAAACTGCGAAAATAACTACCCAAAACAGGATGGCTCTAGATATGTTATTGGCATCTCAGGGAGGAGTATGTACAATAATAAATACTAGTTGCTGTGTATATGTGGATCAAAGCGGGAGAATTTCTACCGATCTAAATGAAATCTGGAAGCAGACTGAAATCTTACATGGGGTTCAGAAAGAGGATACCTCTTTTGGATTTGAAGAAACATGGAAATGGTTGACTTCCTGGTTCCCTGACGTGAGCTCATGGGTTAGAAAGTGTTTAACAATTTTGGGAATGGTGTTAGTAGTTTTTGTATGCGTTTATGTAGTGATTCAATGCATTTGTAGATGTTGTACAAAATTAATATGGGAAAGATTTTAAAAGAGTGAGACTAATATGAAAATGATCATATAAGTCTCAAAGGGGGGAATTGTTACAAGACAACCCTGGGAAGCTCAGAAGGAATGCGTGAACTAGGTAGATTAGGATAACTTCTAACATTAAGTCTGAAGTGGTCTAGAGGTAGCCACTTAGGTAAAACTTGCTTCATGAGTAGCTAAATTTGCTGAAGCCTTAGGCCACACTCCTAGTTCAGTAAGAAAGGGCCCCAGAGCTGGTGCAGGCTGGAAAGATAAGGGAGTTACAAGCAGTTTGCATTCCTGTGCCCCACACTCCGAAAGGGAGGATGTCAAGGCTTTGAAATAAGGCCTGCTTGGGCACCAGGACCTTGGGAAGCAAAACCTCCTCTCACTGCTGAAACAATGTTAATTAAGGGGTCTGGACTATCTCCCCCTTGTCAGGACTTTGGGAGATAACACCTACTGTCCCTGCTGGGGCAGTGTTAATTGATCTCCCCTCATCAGGACCTTGGGAGACAGGGGTGGGACCCGGGGAATGAAGAAATCACTAACCAATCAGTGTAAAAGGGAAAATTGCAAATCTGGCAATTTGTTTGTATAAATGCTACTTGAAAAGTTGGGGGGTGGGGGTGTGTGCTTGATTTGTGGGAAACGACCGAGCACCCAGGCTTGTGCAACTCTGAAATAAATAAGCAAATGTCTCTCCTGAGTGTGTAATTATTGGCTTATTGCACACCAGGCAACGAATCCACTTTTCGGACAACAGCAGCAGCCTCAGTGCCTGATATACGAGGGGCAGGCCAGTGCCTGCTGGCTGTGCTTGTGAGGTCACAGCAGCCTCACAGCCACAGTGCTTAATAGGCGAGTGGCAGGATCCTGTAAGCCAGCTTTTTTTGTGAGGTTAGAGCACTCTCATTGCCTCATAGGCCAGTGGCAGACCCCTGTTTGCTGGCTGTGCTTGTGAAGTCAAAGCAGTCCCAGTGCCTGATACACCAGGGGCAGGGCCCTGGCTGCATTCTGTGCTTGTGAGGTCACATTTGTCTCAGTGCTTCACAAGGCAGTGGCAGTCCCCTGGCTGTGCTTGTGAGGTCACAGCAGCCTCCATGCCCTATACGCCAGTGGCAGGCCAATGGATGATGGCTGTGCTTGTGAGGTCAGAATAACCTCAGGGCCTGATAGGCCAGTGTCAGCTTCCTGGGTGCTGGCTGTGCTTGTGAAGTCAAAGCAGTCCCAGTGCATTATACACCAGGGGCATCCCCTGGCTGCTGGCGGTGCTTGTGAGGTCACAGCAGCCTCAGTGCCTCCTAGGCCAGTGTCAGGCTCATGGCTGCTTTCTGTGCTTGTGAGGTCACAGCAGCCTGAGTGCCTACTAGGCCAGGGGCAGGCTCCTGGCTGCTCGCTGTGCTTGTGAGGTCACAGCAGCCTCAGTGCTTCTCAGGGCAGTGGCAGGCTCCTGGCTGCTGGCTGGGCTTGTCAGGTGACAGCAGCCTCCGTGCCTCCTAGGCCAGTAGCATGCTCCTGGCTGCTCCTGTGCTTGTGAGGTCACAGCAGCCTCTGTGCCTCCTAGGCCACTGGCTAGCTCATGGCTGCTGGCTGAGCTTGTGAGGTCACAGCAGCCTCAGTGCCTCATAAGCCAGTGGCAGGCCCCTGACTGCTGGCTGTGCTTGTGAGGTCAAAGCAGCCTCTGTGCCTCCTAGGCAGTGGCAGTCCCCTGGCTGCTGGCTGTGCTTTTGAGGTCACAGCAGCCTCAGTGCCTCCTATGGCAGTGGCAGGCTCCTGGCTGCTGGCTGTTCTTGGGACGTCACAGCAGCCTCCGTGCCTCCAAGGCCAGTGGCAGGCTCATGGTTGCTCCTGTGCTTGTGAGGTCACAGCAGCCTCAGTGCCTCCTAGGCCAGTGGCAGGCTCATGGCTGCTGGCTGTGCTTGTGAGGTCACAGCAGCCTCAGTGACTCATAGGTTAGTCTACAGCGCCTCCTGCTGGCTGTGTTTGTGAGGTCACAGCAGCCTCAGTGCCTCCGAGGACATTGTCAGGCTCATGGCTGCTGGCTGTGCTTGTGAGGTCACAGCAGCCTCCGTGCCCTTTATGGCAGTGGCAGGCCCGTGACAGTGTGCTGTGCTTGTGAATAATTTGTAGTACAGAGGATCCGACAATGAAGGATAATCCTCTTTTTGCGAATCTGAAGGGCTATAAAGACCTGCTCTCTCTTGGCATGGCTCGGGCAACAGTTTGTGGTTTTTTAGGGGCGGCACTAATTGCTGCCCGGTGGGGGAGGCAAGGTGATAAAAAGACCTTTGAGTCCTTGGGAGAACACATAAGAAACTCCCAGAGTCGAGCCAAAGAGACAATCGAGTTCTTGCAAGACTCCCGGAGTCGAGCCAAAGAGACAGTTGAGTCTTTGCAAGAACAGGTAAGAAACTTGCAAAGTCAACTCACTGCGGAGCGCAACCATACTCAGCGGCTTCACATAATCTTATCAGACTCACTAGACCGAGAGAGAATCCTGCGGTCTGAATTGGAAGAAAACAGGCGGGGGGTTAATGATAGTGAACCGGGATTCTCGAATTTGGCCGAACTAGACGGAAAACAGGCATCTGATCTAAAATCCATATATCCAATTAAAGAATTAGAAGACAGCAGGAACTGCTTTTATCCTGGAGATGGGAATGTAGTAATGAGACCCTTGATTAAAACGGAAACCACTGATAATGGTCAGGGGGGTATTCAACGACGTACCACGCGTATTATCCCCTATTCCCCTCAGGACTTGGCTAAAATACAGGAAAAATACTCCCGGGGCTCCCGGGAAACTGAAACTGAGTATGTGTGGAGAGTCTCCCTCACCGGGGGGGATCGCATTCTGCTGAGCGAAGATGAAGCTAGAGGATATTGGGGACCCAGAGTCTTTCTAACCACAAATGATAACAGGGAACCATGGTCCTTGACCCAGAGGGTAGCCTACTGGGCAGGAGGATTAGACCCAATGGAAAGAGGAGACCCTTTTTCTATTAAAACACCCACAGCGGGCCACATTCTGGAAAGCGTGCAGAAAACTGCTTGCCTCCAATTGATGCATGACCGTTTGCTGCTTCCGCAGCAGCCCTCCCCCATGCAGTGTGTGGCAGACCCCGAGAGGTCACATCCTCTGATCAGGGGACTTCCTGATGCTTTAAAACTATATGCTGTTCAGCTGCAAGACCGATTACGAACTCCCCGACCGAGACGAAGGGGAGGCCCCCCCGACATGACTTGGGGGGAGGTGGCACAGGAGCTAATTAATTACGGAAGGCGTATGGGATTCACTGGCCGGGGGAAACAAAGCATAAAGCAGAAATAAGAAGAGTTGAGGAAAGTGGGAGGCAATATAAATCACTGCAACACCCACATCCTGGGAAACCGGTACGGGTGTTGGATAGCAGGAGACAATTATTATGGGCAGAAGGCATTTCAAAGGGAATTCCCAGAGAAGTCATGGATAGGTTACCAACTCCCAACCTGGAAGGTTTGGTAAGAAGTTGGGACAGGATAAGGGGAACCCCATCTTCCTCAAACCCCAAAGTTCCTCCTCCCTTATCCCAAGACCCCGTCTGCACCCCAGGACTCTTAAAACGAACCCTGAGACCGCACAATCCCGGATGGGCGCGACGAATATCTGATGCAGTAACTAAAGTCAATGGACGATGGGGAGTAAATGGCTGCCCCAGACTCGCTGCTTTTTGCCCTAATCCTCCATCCCTCTTACCTGGGACTGGGGAGAATAAGAAACCGAGGAATCCCTTGTATTACCCAGGACAACCGGTTCTAGTGGACTTACCCACTGTGGGACAAATACCTCTAGTACTAAAAGCTTCAAAAAATCTGTATGCATGGGTAGCTACTGATGCCCATGGGAAAGATCATAGAATCCATGCCAGGTGGATCCTCCCTTCCTTTTAGGTCAACAATGTAAAAGGAAGAGGGCACTGGGGAAGACTTGTCTTATGTTGAGCTTGAGTGTCCTCAACGATACTACCTGTGGTAGTTATAACAGTTATTTTTATCATTTTTTGTAATTGTGTGCTGCGATCATAATTAGCTTTATTGTTGAAAACACAACAGCCAAGAATGGCATTCTTAACCTGTGTTGGAAAGATACTTCTTGTCTTAATGTGCTTACATGTGCTATGGCAAACCTACCACCAGAATACACTTCTGGGGCTTGGTATTGTACCGGCCGAATATGAGATGTATTAGATGCGAATCGGTTTTAAATTTAGATTGTATTCAGGGAAAAAATGCTTTAATCTGTTTGTTAGGAATAGGGTTAATATTGTTGTTACGGTATCTGTGTAAAAATGATGTTCTCCTTAACAACCAGGGGAGAAATGTGGTGGTTAGTTTTTCTAGGTTACCTGAGCCAAACAATTAAAGGGAATCAGGAAGGATTTTGGAGTCACAATCTCCATTTGGAAGTAATTACGAAATCTATGAAGATAGTTAACCAGAGGGATTGCTGGGTGTGTACCCACTTCCCTGAACTTTCCAACAAGGACTTCCCACTAATTGGAGTGCCTATGAAACAACCAAACAGGAATGCGAAGTCCAGAGTGTGACAGGAGATTATTATCAATGTATCCAAAGATGTAATAATAGTAATAAATGGTGGGAGAAAACTATACTTTATGGAAAGCAACCGATCAACTGTACTGGAGCCATTAAGGTAGGAGGTCATAAAGATTGCTCTCGGATACCTGAATAGGTTATAAGTGGCCAAGTAAGGAACTAAATGGGTGGCGTGTTCCAAAAGGTAGTGGATGGTATTGGTTGTGTGGAAACAAGGCACGAAAAGTGCTACCTCCTAATTGGTCAGGGACATGTACTTTAGGGGCAATAATCCCTAATGTTACCATAAGAAAAGAATTGAGTAATAAATACCAAAAATCCTGGCTAAGAACATTCATAAGGAGACAAAAGAGGGTCAATAATCCTTTAATAGATCGACCTACTAGGTTGCAGTCATTCGTAAGGTGGCTGTTTCCACAACTGGGAGTGAGTGAACTTGAAAAAGCAATAGTAAATATTTCAGCAGTTATTGAAAAAAATAGGGAATAAAACCTCTGATGCCACTGCAGCTTTACAAGAGGAGGTTTCAGAAACTGCGAAAATAACTACCCAAAACAGGATGGCTCTAGATATGTTATTGGCATCTCAGGGAGGAGTATGTACAATAATAAATACTAGTTGCTGTGTATATGTGGATCAAAGCGGGAGAATTTCTACCGATCTAAATGAAATCTGGAAGCAGACTGAAATCTTACATGGGGTTCAGAAAGAGGATACCTCTTTTGGATTTGAAGAAACATGGAAATGGTTGACTTCCTGGTTCCCTGACGTGAGCTCATGGGTTAGAAAGTGTTTAACAATTTTGGGAATGGTGTTAGTAGTTTTTGTATGCGTTTATGTAGTGATTCAATGCATTTGTAGATGTTGTACAAAATTAATATGGGAAAGATTTTAAAAGAGTGAGACTAATATGAAAATGATCATATAAGTCTCAAAGGGGGGAATTGTTACAAGACAACCCTGGGAAGCTCAGAAGGAATGCGTGAACTAGGTAGATTAGGATAACTTCTAACATTAAGTCTGAAGTGGTCTAGAGGTAGCCACTTAGGTAAAACTTGCTTCATGAGTAGCTAAATTTGCTGAAGCCTTAGGCCACACTCCTAGTTCAGTAAGAAAGGGCCCCAGAGCTGGTGCAGGCTGGAAAGATAAGGGAGTTACAAGCAGTTTGCATTCCTGTGCCCCACACTCCGAAAGGGAGGATGTCAAGGCTTTGAAATAAGGCCTGCTTGGGCACCAGGACCTTGGGAAGCAAAACCTCCTCTCACTGCTGAAACAATGTTAATTAAGGGGTCTGGACTATCTCCCCCTTGTCAGGACTTTGGGAGATAACACCTACTGTCCCTGCTGGGGCAGTGTTAATTGATCTCCCCTCATCAGGACCTTGGGAGACAGGGGTGGGACCCGGGGAATGAAGAAATCACTAACCAATCAGTGTAAAAGGGAAAATTGCAAATCTGGCAATTTGTTTGTATAAATGCTACTTGAAAAGTTGGGGGGTGGGGGTGTGTGCTTGATTTGTGGGAAACGACCGAGCACCCAGGCTTGTGCAACTCTGAAATAAATAAGCAAATGTCTCTCCTGAGTGTGTAATTATTGGCTTATTGCACACCAGGCAACGAATCCACTTTTCGGACAACAGCAGCAGCCTCAGTGCCTGATATACGAGGGGCAGGCCAGTGCCTGCTGGCTGTGCTTGTGAGGTCACAGCAGCCTCACAGCCACAGTGCTTAATAGGCGAGTGGCAGGATCCTGTAAGCCAGCTTTTTTTGTGAGGTTAGAGCACTCTCATTGCCTCATAGGCCAGTGGCAGACCCCTGTTTGCTGGCTGTGCTTGTGAAGTCAAAGCAGTCCCAGTGCCTGATACACCAGGGGCAGGGCCCTGGCTGCATTCTGTGCTTGTGAGGTCACATTTGTCTCAGTGCTTCACAAGGCAGTGGCAGTCCCCTGGCTGTGCTTGTGAGGTCACAGCAGCCTCCATGCCCTATACGCCAGTGGCAGGCCAATGGATGATGGCTGTGCTTGTGAGGTCAGAATAACCTCAGGGCCTGATAGGCCAGTGTCAGCTTCCTGGGTGCTGGCTGTGCTTGTGAAGTCAAAGCAGTCCCAGTGCATCATACACCAGGGGCATCCCCTGGCTGCTGGCGGTGCTTGTGAGGTCACAGCAGCCTCAGTGCCTCCTAGGCCAGTGTCAGGCTCATGGCTGCTTTCTGTGCTTGTGAGGTCACAGCAGCCTGAGTGCCTACTAGGCCAGGGGCAGGCTCCTGGCTGCTCGCTGTGCTTGTGAGGTCACAGCAGCCTCAGTGCTTCTCAGGGCAGTGGCAGGCTCCTGGCTGCTGGCTGGGCTTGTCAGGTGACAGCAGCCTCCGTGCCTCCTAGGCCAGTGGCATGCTCCTGGCTGCTCCTGTGCTTGTGAGGTCACAGCAGCCTCTGTGCCTCCTAGGCCACTGGCTAGCTCATGGCTGCTGGCTGAGCTTGTGAGGTCACAGCAGCCTCAGTGCCTCATAAGCCAGTGGCAGGCCCCTGACTGCTGGCTGTGCTTTTGAGGTCACAGCAGCCTCAGTGCCTCCTATGGCAGTGGCAGGCTCCTGGCTGCTGGCTGTTCTTGGGACGTCACAGCAGCCTCCGTGCCTCCAAGGCCAGTGGCAGGCTCATGGTTGCTCCTGTGCTTGTGAGGTC